>NC_080833.1:46511420-46885586 GCF_030435755.1 Ochotona princeps
CTCTCCTTCTCTCTCTCTCCCTCTCTTTCCCCCTTGTTCCTCCATCTCTCTTTTTTCCTCTTTCTCCCCACTTCTTCCTTTTCTCCAAGGTAGCCCCTTGCCTGAGAGCTGGCCACCAGAACCCCACTATACTGTCTCGCTCCCTTTCCTCACTTCAATCTTATGTTCTTATTCCTGAACTCTGCTAAGTTCCTGGCTTTTCCACAAGAGAATCCAAATGGTCAGTGGTGCCCCTCTCTCTCAGGGCCATCTTTTCATGGTCATCTACCCAGACTGCTTTGCCATTTGGTAAGAGCAATCTGCAGCCAGTCTGTCTACTGATATCACATCTTCTCCCTTCTCCCTTGTCCCTTGTCCTTGTGTTCTCACCATCCATCTCTCATCCTCCCTTCAAAGTATCTTGAAAGAGACCCATCTCGGCTAATGGCTCCAAAGCTTATGAGAAACATACACATATCAAAAATATCAACTACATAGGTCCAGGTTCAAGTCTTGATCCAGCAATTTACCAGCTGTATATATTTGAGAAAACTGTCTTAATTTTCTTAGTCTTTGTTTCTCATAATTGTGATAACAAAATCTTTTAGGAGAAGACTTATTGTCATTAGCAGATAGGAATGCTCAGTGATTGTTTTTTCAATCATTCATAGTTAAGTATTAGAAATAATGATACAGAAAAACACTTCTGCCCTGCAAATCATGATTTTGGGACCACAGGAGAATGCAAAGTGAGAAAAATGCAGAGACAAAAATGATAAACCACATTAGGTACTTCGAGAATCTCCATATTCCTAAAAGGATCCAGACATGGCCACGCAAATGTCATACTGCAATCTTTATCTTCTTGGAAGCAGGTTCCCTTACCCCAAGTTCCATTTCTGATATCACTGGTCCTGAGCAGTGGGTGGGGACTGTGTTGACCAGATACCCTCATTATACTTCTTCCTACCACTCAGATATTAAAAGATCCTCTCCACAAGTTTCTGCTCTCTTCCCCCTCTTTACTCATCCTTCACCTGAGCTTTTCAGATATCTGCTCCCCTTCCCTCAAGCCCTGATCTCTTATCAACCTTAGGCATCTTTGTGATCAAGTTCATTTTCTCCTCAACACTATAAATAAAAATTTTCTTGTAACAACTCCATTGTTGCCAGGTAATAGCTTTGAGCACTTTACACACAGGCACACCTCCTCCAGCTGTGACAATTTAATCCTGTTCCATGGCTTTGTTCTTTGAGAATAGGGCACTGTCAGCAGGTGAGGTGTTATGAACATCGGTGTGTAAATCTCTCTGTAGAGGTTCATTCTCTTGGGCATTTCCCCTCCCACTTCATTGTGTCCTGGATGCTGTCATGATATCTACTGATATGTGTAGCTTTTTCCCTTGGGTTCCTTGGCAATTCATTAACAAATATGCCCATCTAACAAGGTCCTGCCATTGTGTTTTCTTCCACTTTGTGTAGTTACAAATGTGTGCAAGGGAGCAGGGTGATACTTGGTCATGGCATACAGACTTCAAGTGTTGCCTTCTGCCCACATCTTCATCTAGGAGCACACACTTCTCACATACTTCTTACATTCAGAGATTCCTCGAACAGAACGTGAGGTCACAATTGGTTGCCTACGTCACACTTTAAGACATAGATATCCCCAGAGTCACCATCTTTTCTTCTCTCATGGACTCCTTCTGCTAAAGAGGATAAAACCCTTTTCTTTGAAAAGACATCTGTATTATTTGTTCATAACAGCCTCATTCGCACAAACTTAATCTCATCATTTGTAAGGGTCACTTTAAAAATCTCTTTATAAGATCAGCTTTCTGGTATAATAGGTGAAGCTACCACTTGTAATACTGGCATGCTATATGGACATCAATTTCTGTCTTGGTTACTTCCCTTCCAATCCAGCTTCCCAGAAAAAAGAGCTCAAGAAGGGCCGAGGAAATGGTTAAAAGGGCCTCTTTGGCAAGATTTTACTGAGACAGGTTTGACATTTGGCCGGATGGTTAAGATGCTGGTGAAGACACTGCATCTCAGTGTGTGCGTGTAAACAGCCCTGGCTTTGTCCCTGATTCCAGTTTCCTACTAATCTGCCTTGTGGGAGTTGGCAGGTGATGATCCGTGAGAGATAGTGCCTAGAAACAAACAGAATCTGAAAACCTGTGAAAATTAACTGGAACCTTGGTTTTTAACCCCAATTGCTGATGCATGTGACTTATAAAACCAGGACCTCTTAACAGGGTGCTAAGCCTGCCCATCTAGACAGGAGAACAGAGCAGCCCATGAGATCTGGAAGGAAACTGGGCAATAACAGACCCAGGCGCAGGTTTCATGCCAATCAGGTGACTCCACGGATCAGCAATGACAGATGCATGATGGCCACCTCTTCAATCTTTCAAACCTCTCAGGAATATTCCCGTAGCCCACCTAGTGGGAACATATACAAAGCTGAACTCCAAGTTGCATGATTCAGTATGGACAAGGTAGCACATATAAAGCCACCACACTGCCCGGGAAGAAACTGATGCTCAGGAAGGGTTCACAGGGATGCTCTTGCAGGCTGAGAATTGGCGGGTCTCTGACAGAGCGGCACACAGAATCCTCCGCCCAGTGGGGTTCACCCAGTGCACTCACAGATTTGGTCACTGTCAGTGCTTGTGTCCACAAGATTTCCAGCTCCTAAAAGTAGCCATAGATTAGGAATATATTTCCCACTGTCAACTTTTCTTGTCAAAGATCAATATATATGGCATTCACATTGTAACGAGTTATATGCAGAAAAAAATATTTTGTGTTTTATTTTTGCTTCCTCACCCAAATGGGAAGGCATAATTTCTCACCCATGATGGCTATAAATAAACACAAATAAAAAGAGGAAAAAAGAAATTAGTGTATGAAACCAACATCCAACAGCCAGTTATTACAACTGAAGACTTGTAAACAATTTTATAAGGTGAGTGGCAAAAAATTTTCACAAAACTTCAAAAGAACACCAAGGAATAGGATAGTGATGTTAGCACTAAATTCGAAATGCCTCCAGAGCCTTCTTGGGATAGGTCAGACCCTCACTAGGTTACCACAAGGTGAGTGATGATAACAGACAGGGCATTCCCCTATGACCACTTGCAGAAGACAATAACAGCATGAAAGGTTGACATTCAGAGACCATGTTAATGTTAAAGACTCTGGTCGCCAAAGTAATGCAATAAGACAAGTATGTGCTTTTCCAACCAACCTAGGCTCAGCAACGCTGCGAGCAGTGGAACAACCTTGATAGGCCTGTCATGAACACCTCTCTCTCAATGCAGGTAGCTTGTTCTTTGAGGTACAGCTCATACAGTGATCTACCTTTTAACAAACTTTCCAGCACTGCTCCTCCAGGCTTATCTCACTGGATGCTCTGTTAGCTAATGAGTTATTTATCTCTGTGTGCTTCCTGAGGGGAGGACTAGCCTGCATGTTTCTGTATTTCCATTAGTGACATTACAAGCAGCTAGGGAATATTCTAAAGTTTAGGGTCACCTGGTGGATCCCTCTTCCTACATGCATGTCGCCCAATGAGCAAGCCTGGAGTTCTTTCTGTTCAAAGGCCTCTTTAAGCCCTCTTTTCTTCCACATTCCTATTGCCTCTGCTCTAATTTTCTTTGTCATTATGCCTTCACAGGAATAGATGAAGAAATACCACTAGCTTTACTACTATTGATGGTGCATGTTGTAATCAATGATGAGTCTTGAAACATGTGATTTATTTCCACTGGAATGCTATGGGACTTTTGCCAGTCAGAGAAGTTCTGCCCAGCATCCAGGGCTGCAGTCTCCTTTAAGCCATGTGTTTCTCTCCCCAAAGAAAGCCTCCAGGAAACATCTGTTCTTCCTTCTTTGGCTTCTTGATGTACTGTTCATAACTGAACAAGCCAAGACAATGTTGCAGAGCCTTAACCTTGACCCAGCAGAGAACAGGGATCACTGAGATGGCTCCTTGGAAGACTTTTAAAGCAGAACTAACTAGTGGGTGATAAGGATATTACACACCTGTGTGACATTTCTATCCCTCAAAGCTTTGATGGGCCATGGATCTTCTTAATGATTACATTAGACAAGTGTTGGTGTTCACACTTTATAAATAATCCAACAAAGACAGGGGCAGTGGGTCAATGTCACGGGGACTTGCATAGGAGCTTCTACCTGTTGAGTGGCAGATTTCAGAAAACAAAACCCTGAATCCTTGAGTCTAGGTTCAGCCACACATTGAGGAAAACACCCCATTATTCTGGGTGCTTACTGAGGTTAAACTTTATATCATTACATATCTATATATTCTCAGCTCCTGTCTACAGGTAGAAAGCATTAGAGAGATTTATTAGACAGGCAATCCAGGAAAGATGACTGTTTTTGGAATCTAGTGCTCTCGAGTCCTCCTTAGGTAGGAAACCTTAATTTGTCTTCCCAAATTCACTCCACCTGCGAGAATAGCTTTGTGGATGGGAAACCAATAAAAAAAAAGACCAAACTGAGTGCAAGTTCAAGTGATTGTCCTTCTTTCCACTGTGGTAAATTGCAAGCATTCTCCAGGCCTGGCAGTTACTTCACATGGCCCTGAGCTCCTCTGAATAACAGGCCAGCCTTCCAGGGAGAGCTCCTCACACCGACCACCCGCTGCTCATTCAACACTACTCATTAGAGGAGGCTGGGGCACAAGTCACTGAATATGTCAATAAGTCACCCAGGAAATGCAAGAATTGACAGCTGAGGAATCTTTGCTCCCTGCCTCCTCTTCAACAGAAACCCTTAGAAAGAAAGGTTTCGCAGCCTCCTCGCCAGGTCACTTAAATGAGTAGTGACATTTGAGTCCCTCAGAGTAATTAATTTCCTCTGTCTCCAATAGCTTCTCATATTTTTAATGAATTTTTACAAGTCTCAGATCCTCCAGCCTCCCAGCCCCCTCTCTAGTCCCTTGGTCCCTAAGGTCTTATAACAAATAGCTCCCATTCCTATTTGCCTTGCAAACTCACACAAACTGGAAATGATAAATACATTATCTTGGCTTTTTAACGGACCATTGTTTAATTTTCTATGCTTGTCTGGCTGAGGAAGAGATGAATATTACCTTGTGGAGAATAAGATTTCTATTCCACTTAAAGGGGTTGGGGCTATCTATGACAGAAAGCCAACACTGTGCTCATCCTAATAGGCAGCACTGCTAATTAAATTGTTGGAAGGGACATCCATCCACCAGTCTATGATTCATTTAGCATTATCCCTGGTAAACAAGAAATAGATACTGGAATGAATGCTCGTAATTTGTCAAAAGAGGAGACATTTTCAATTGTGCCTTCCTGGCTCCTGTCTAAAGTACATAATTCAGTGTTGCTGTTATTTGAAAGTTTAAGATCTCAAAATACTTGTACTTGCTTCCTAAGCTCATAAATCTCCAAGTTGGCTTCCTGAACAGAAACATTTATTTAACATGTGGTTTGTCTTTATTTTCTATAATGGAGAATAGTTCCTTTTGTTGATAAACAAATGGATATGGGAGACATTTGAGAAAAGAGAGCTAATGTGTTTAAGAACAAACCAATCTGAAGCCACCTATTAGCAGAGGCTAAAATCTAAGCAGGATAACCTAACAACCTTAATGACATTTACTAGAGACTGAAAGGAAAGAAAAAATAATCAATTTTCTCTCTTTAGCCATAAACACAAAGTAGACAGAGAAAAACCACCCTAATCACTAATTCCCAATGCTCCGTTTATTCCCTAATGTATTCAAGGAAGAATGCAAAGAATGAAAGCTGCCACTTCAACACAACCCAGAGACATTTGTGAGGAATTTTCCCAAAAAGAGATATCCACACACCAGCAAATTCCAGCCAGACACAAATATTTACCTTTGTGTTGCGCAAAAACTTCTCCAGTCATGAAGATACAGGGCCAGGGTTTATCACCATGTCTTGCCAAATGCTGAAAATGAACAAAACAATATTTTAATAAAACAAACTATTAGTTACTGAATAGTCTTGTTTTTCTTCTCCCTTTAAGAAACATGTCCTAACTTCCTACCATGCACCACAAACTAGGAACAGAGAGAGATGGGAAAAGCACAAACACTATTAGCACACAAGCAAGGATTACAGTAAGTGTCAGGCAAGACAAAGCTCACAGAATATGTCTTAGGAAGGGGTCAGCATGCATGTATGCTTAAGAGTCTGTGCAAGTTTATTTCTGATATATACATGTGTGTGTGTACACATACACTTGTATATATACACACATGCATTCAAGGCTATACAATTTTTAAAGATCTTTCCCACATTTGTAATTCATCTGATTATCTTAAGAGCTTGATCCTGTTCTTTGTGATCAGTGAAGAACTGGGAACTGGAGAAGCTTGTCAACAATCTTAAATTATCATATCCTTTAATCTCTAATTCAACCTCTGGATTTCTTAAGAAATACAGAGCAATATTTATACACAGAAATTTCTCTCATACTGCTATACAATCAGCAGAGGAATGAAAAATGAAATATTAGTATACATGTAAAATACTATGTACATATAAAAATAGTTTTTTGAGATGTGGAAAATACATTTCTCATAATACAGCAAAATCATTGATAAACTGGAGGTCATCCACAGAGTAAATGTTGGTGCTAAAAAAATCACAATAGCTGTCTTTGTATCATGATAAGAGATTATTTTACTATTATTTCCTTATTTCCCAACTTTTCAATGGTGGTTAATATTTATATTGTTTTTCTTGCCAGAAAATCAGCAGAAGTTTCAGCTCCACTTTCACTTTCTCTGCCACTTGCCTCATGTCCTGTTCTTTTTCACAGGTCTCTCTAGAAACAGATTGTCATTCAGAGGCTAACACTCTTCACAAAAGTGGCTCAAATCTACCACTGCCTCTCTCTACCTGAGAATTCCTCTGATGAAGTCATCATTCTGTATTACCTTTAATATCAATGAACCTTTTTCAGAGACTGACAAATGGTTGTCACTCAATGTTTGCTGTATAAACTAGGAAAGGAATTAGTGAATTGATGAATGAATCAATTTAGTTGACCTGATTGATTTGATTGGCTTGACTAAAATTATATCAAGAAAATGTTGATTTAAAATTATGGGTGAAAGTAAGAAGTTAAATTTAATTTGGATTCATAGAACATAAAAAATAGGAAGCAGAGAATAATAAATTTTTAAAAGACAGTAAGAATCAGAAAAAGAGCCTCTGATTACAAATAAACCATCAGTATAATGGAATATCACAGCCTAATGATCTTCCAAAGTATTCCAAAACCAAGAATCTGTTTAAGGCAGGAATATTTATCTAGTGACAATATCCCATTGCTACAACCCAGTTATTTTGCATGTTGAAGTCACATATACATAAACTGAGTAGATGCTTGTTATTAGTTTTAATTAGCAATGGCTGGCTGATTTTCAGCTCAAAAATCAGCAGGATAGATTATTGTAGCTTTTCAATAGAAATTCAATTTAGTCTACTCATAAAAATAGTGAAATACAGCCAGGATATTAATATACCATTATGTTTTCCTGAACATAGAGCTGGTTTTAAGAATGTTAATCTTGAACAAGTTGGTTGACTTCTTTAAGTTGTGGTTTTGTTTCATATAAAATGGGGTAGCACTGACGTGAACATGATAGGGTTATGTTCAAAACAAATAAAATGACAGAACATAGAATTCCAAACAGATGCCCGTATGCTTGTATATCAAGACCTGGAGTTTTTATACACTAGCTTCTTTTTTCTTATTATTGTGTTCCGTGAAGTATGCTATGCACTATACAATTTTTAAAAATTTCATGTTCATACTATTTGTTGTTAGAAAGGCATATTTCTTATCTTTGTAATACTTTTGATTTCTGCAAATTAGGAAGCAATGCCTCATTCGTCATTTCTGATCAGTTGTCTGAGGCTAGTCTCATTTTATTGATCTACCAAAAAATTTGTTGATTGTGATCTTCAAAAAGAACCAATTTAGGGGATCTGGTGCAATGGCTCAGTGGCTAAATCCTCTCCTTGCACACCATGGGATCCCATATGGGCATAGTCTGGCTGCTCTACTTACCCATCCAGCACCCTGTTTAGGGGCTGGGATAGCAGGAGAGACGGCCCAAAGTCTGTGGATCTTACACCCACATGAGAGACCTGCAAGAATCTCCTGGCTCCTGGCTTGCAATTGGCTCAGCTCTGGCCATTGCAGCCATTTGGGGAGTGAACCGGCAGATAGAAGATCTTTTTTCTGTATCTCCTTTAAATCAAACTTTCCAATAAAAGAAAAATAAATCTTAAAAAAAAAATCAACTTGGGGCCTGTGTGATTAGTAAATTCCTTAATTCTCCACATGAAAATGCTGGCATACTACAAGGATGGCAGTTTCTGTCCCAGCTGCTTCACTTCTTAGCTCGGTCCTTTTGACCTGGGAAAGCAGGGAAGGATGATCCAATGGCTTTGGGACCCTGCACTTGCGTGAGAGACTCGGAGGAAGCGTCTGGATCCTGGTTTTGGATTGGCTCAGCTCTGATCATTGTGGTCATTTGTGGAGTGAACCAATAGATGGAAGATCTTTCTCTGAAAATCTGTCTTTTTGATAATAATAATAAAAGAAATTGTGAATTACTTAAAAGAATCTCTTTCAGCAAAGAATCAACTTCCAATTTAGTTATTTTCTTGCACAATAGTTTTTTTTTGTGGTACATTGGCATTTTAAAGATGAATGAACTGAATCGACAGTTTAAACCATTACAAAAGTGTCTGAGCTAAGATGCTAACTCAAAGTGTCTGGCTCCAAAGCTTAATCTCACTCCTCCTACTTAGGAAAGGAAGGCACTGCATCTGTGTTTGCATGTCAGTTATGTCTTTTAGGACACTTGAGTTTCTAATTTTACTGTGTCATACTATATTATTTGATAGGCTATGGCTTTAACTTTATTCCCTCCTAATCACACAGAAGGGTCCTCATATTTATTTTCACATTAAAATTTCAAGCATGAAGTTGAATGTAGACATAATTCTAACAAAAAACTATGTACTGCCATCCAGCCTGGCCGGATACTATCATTCGGCCATGTTTTCTTGAGGTCTTTTTGTTTCTAAGATAAAACACTATAAGTATAAGCAGAGTCACTCATGAATTTCTTAATTCTTCAAAGATAACCACTTCTTTAAATTTTTATGCATGTTCTTCTGATGCTAATAACATTTACATCCACAAACAACAGATCAAGCTGCTTTGCATAATCTAGGGTTTTGTTTAAATGGAATACTCCGGAAGCCTGTTTATTTCGTTCAATATTATGTTTTAAAGATCTTCCCACTCTGACATAACTATCTTTAATTGTTATTATTTTAACATGTGAATAGTGTTTTATTCTGTTATAGCCCAGCTTAACATCCATAATATTGGACAATTGAGTAGATTCAAATTTGCGCTAATACAGATAACACTGCAGTGGGTATTGCATACTTCTTGGGCATGTGTGTTTTCTCAGCTGACATCTTGGTCCATATGGTACAAATATATGGAACTTCAAAATTACCAGCTGTTGTTATGTTCAATGCAAAATTGTGTTCATGTTATTCTAACATTGGTTCCAATTATGACTACTGCGTGGTATGGTCAAACTCAAAATCTTTTCCAATCTCATAGCTAAACAAATGTTTTGCTTTGACTTGCATTTCTATAATGACTGAACGTTTCATATTTTTGTGGGACATTCAGTTTTTTTCTTATCCTACTACTTTATTCATACATCAATTCCTCTAGTTTGTTGTTACAGGAAGGAGACAATATATAGCAAATGAAGAAACAATTTGTTACATGATATTTTTGCAAAAGCCAGAATTGGAAAGAGATATAAAATATCTAGGGGACTGGAACTCAATATCACATAGACTGGATAACGAAGGCCATACCAGAGAGGTAAACATTTGTTGTTTAAATTACTGAGCTGAAACATTTTGTTATAGAAGCTTGAATGGTCTAAGCCACTACTTTAGTCATGCCAGAGTTCCTTAGGTCAGCATTAGATGCTGCTCCAGCACCTACGTCTCAGATGGGAGTGCCTTGGTCTGAGTCCTGACTCTACTCCTGCTCACACATAATCTGGGAGGCATGAGGTGATGGTTCAAGCAGTTGGGTCCCTGTGAGCCACATGCAACAACCAGATTGCATTACTGGCTCCCAAGTTTGGCCAGGTCCAGCTGTGTCTCCTCTGGACTTTTTGAAATGAACCAGCAAATGGGAGGTCATTTTTCCTCTCTACACTTCATAAAAAAGAAAAAAGAGTCAGCTCCATAGTGCATATATTAAATAAATAACCTAGGGAAAAAAATTGGAGTAGTCTGAGCACACACGAGGTCGCAGCCTGTTGCTGCTGCTGACTCAAAACTGGAGTGTAGTTTGTGTAGCTGAGAGCACTGGGAAGCCTAGAACAGGGCTGCTGCTTCTGGAAACTCAGAATAAATCCAAACACAGATGTTTTATAAGCTATCTAAATGTTGTGTACTAAAATTTAATAAGCCCTACATTAGCCATTTTCAAAAACAATTTATTTGAAAGGTAGAGTGCCAGAGAAAGAGGAGAGGGAGAGGCAGAGAAAGGGGGAGAGAGAAAACTCTTCCATGTGTTGGTTTACTCCACACATGGCAACAATGGCCAGAACCTGGCCAAGCAGAAACCAACAGCCAAGAACTTCATTTGGGTTGCTCATGTGCACAGCAGAGGCCCTAGCACTTGGACCGTCTTCTGCTGCTTTGCCAGGTGCATTAGCAGAGAGCTGGGTCAGAAGGCAAGTATCCAGGACACAATAGGTACCCATATGGGATGCCTACACTGCAAACAGGCACTTTATGTGCCATGCTGTTAATGTCATGGCACTAGCCCATACCTTTCCCAACTTTTCCTTTCAGAATAAAATGCCATGGTCTGTTGCATTGTTTAAAAAGACACACTATATTTATATATCGTATACAAATTGAGACATATGCATAAGCGGGCAGATGAAAGATTTTGGCTTCTGATCACACTAGTACTAACACTCATAGTAGGAACACAGCATTATTAGTACTCCAAGAGCCCACACTATTCCCCAACCATTCTTCATTCCTTTTATTTTTAAGGTCTGAAATAGGAGTATATTGTCATTTGCATGGTATGGTTCAGGGAAGTACTATTTATAATTATATACCACATGATACACAATTTTTTAAGATTTATTTTTTAAATTTTTATTGAAAAGTCAGATATACAGGGAGAAGGAGAGACAGAGAGGAAGAACTTCCATCTGACAATTTACTGTCCAAGCAGCCACAATGGCTGGAGCTGCGCCAAATTGAAGCCAGGAGCCAGGAGCCTCTTCCAGGTCTCCCTTGTGGGTGCAGGGTCCCAAGGCTTTGGGCCATCCTTGACTGCTTTCCCAGGCCACAAGCAGGGAGCTGGATGGGAAGCAGGGCTGATAGGATTGGAATTAGCACCCATATGGGATCCTGGCCTGTGCAAGGCCAGGACTTCAGCCACTAGGCTACTCTGTTGGGCCCTGTGATATACAATTTTTATACTCTTCATTAACTACTACAACTAAAAGAAAACATGTAATATCTCCCCTTTAGTGTTTTTGCTGATTTTACTTAACATTTTGTTCTCCAGTTTATTGCAAATGCCAGAATTTCATTAGTTTTTATGTCTGAGTAATATTCCATTGTGTGTGTGTGTAATACAGTCATCAGTTGATGGGCCTTTACACTGAGCCATATTTTGGCTACTGTGAATTCAGCTGTTTTGAAAACAGAACTCTAGGTAACTCTTTCACATGCTTATCTCATTTCCTTTGGTTGTATTCACAGGAGTGGGATAGCTTGGTCATATGGTAATTTTATTTTTAGTTTTCTGAGGATTCTCTACACTGTCTTATATAATGATTGTACCAGTATACACCCCTACTAGCAGTATTTTTATTACTTTTTCTCCACATCTTCACTAGCAATTTAAAAAAAATTTTTTTTGGCGGGGGGCTAAGAATCATTCTAACTGGGATGAGGTAAAACCCCATTCTGGTTCTAATTTACCATTTTCCTGATGGCTGGTGATCCTGAACATTTTCTTGTATGTGTCTATTGGTCACTTGTTTTTCATCCATTGAAAAATGCTTGCTCATATTCTTTCCTGGTTTCCTAACTGGATCATTGGTTTCTTGAGCTCCTTATATATTTTGGATATTAATGTTTTAACAGCTAGCAAGTTTGCAAGTATTTTCTCCAATTCCCTCAGTTACCTCTTTGCATTGTTAATTGTTTCCTTCTGTGTAGAGCTAGATGTAATCCCATTTGTCTATTTTTGCTTTGATTGCCTGTAATTTTGATATCTTATCTAAAATGATTTTGCCCAGAACAACATCTTGCAGTATTTCCCCTTTGTTTTCCTCTATTTATTGATGATGTCAGGTGTTAAAGTACTTTTAAACTTTATGTTATACCAATTATTATATCGCAAGTCACTATCACTATGTGCATGGATGAAAATTTAGCTTATTTTCATATTATCATAATGGACTTTGGATGGCTCTGGATAAGTTATTTCCTCTTCCTGAACTTTAGTTTTTGCACTTTAAAATGTGAAAATATCTAATTCCAAGTTTGTTACATCAGCAAGGGTTATAGGAAAGGATCTTGGTACATTTGGTGTGCAGTAGGCGTGTCATAAATTCTGTTCTTATTACATTAGTTATGCAAAGACTTTGCTCATTTGCCAAGATATGTCCATACTCTTTCCCTACCTGGGTCTAGAACCCAGCCATCCCGTGGCCTGTTCCTCTGTGAGTCACACTGAGAGCATGTGTATGAGTTAAAACCACAGGTTTCGCTTCTGGCCTCTACACTTTATCATTGTTACCACATGAAGGCTGTCTGTGTTCCAGTGAATGCAATCACATGTTAACAGCGTCCATACATTAGGGCTACCATATCTGCACATCCTTAAAACTCCATGGCCAGTTTAGATGGGAATTGGCATCCATATTAATTACATGTAGGGTTTGCCAATTAATATGCATTCAATCATAGTGAAGGTATGAGCAGTGACACCACTCCAGAACCAGTGACAAGGCATGAGTTCCCCAGTGCACAAAATCAGGATCCAGAATTTTCACAATTTGCCTGGCAGAGGCCCTGTTGACCCTCCTCTGTGCTGATTGGGCCAGCCAGTCTCAAGGAACCCTCATACTGGTTCTAAGCCACAGCACATTTCAGAAGGATCCAGAACCATGAAGAATTCATATTTACATGGCAGTTGGGGCATTTTCCTGGAGGTTAGGATGTTATAAACTTTTCTTTATCTCTCAGATCAACACATTCATCTATGTGGTGTACATTAATAAGATGGAAGATTTAGTCAGAAGAAGTTAAATAGTTTTTATTGGATATATCTATCTATGTAGAATAACTATAATATATATAAATAATGGGAAAAGGATACTTCTAGGGGTGCTTCTTATTATATAAAATATAGAAGATTAATAAAATATAGTTCATAAGTCTTAGTCCCAGTAGCTTTGAGAGACTGTTTCATTCATTTATTTATTTAGCTATCCATCCATCAATCTATTCATCTATTCATCCATTCTCATTAATCAAATGTTTATTGCGCTCCACTCAGATTTTAGACACTGATTTACATGCTAGTGATACAGTGCTGCTCACAATCAGAATGAGAACAGACAAGTGAATAATCATAGAGACAGATGCAAGCTGACCATAATGAAAGCACAGATGGGGACCACCCTGGGGTGAAGTCCAGTACTGCAAAACTAACTTAAAAACTAAACTAAACTAAACAACTCTGACTTATCTGCCCTATTTGTTCCAATGGCCTTGAATCTTGTGCCACATCACCCTCCCTGACTTCAGCATCTTGCATGGTCTGTTGGATATTTAATGGTTTCCTTGCACTGCTCTTTATTTTGATCTTAGTCTTGGCGGACCATGGACCTCCTCAGCTATGATTTCCAAAATGCTTATATATAAATTCCATTCATGTTACCTGACTCTTGTTCTCTGAGAGCCCTAATACTGCTTTAAGCCATAAAAAGCAGTGTGACTGCTAAAGGAATTCTAGGCCAGTTTCTGGGTGAAAGCTCTTTGACCTTAAGACCTAAGGTCTCCATAGGTCCCCTGGAGGCACAAGTTCCTAGCTCAGGGTTGCCTGCCTTGTGTACTTAATGGCTGAAACCAAGGCCAGTAAGGCAGAAAGTGGATCTGCTAACACTGCGGATTTCACCAAAGCTGTAAGACACCCTTGGTGGAGCACACCAGTAAATTGTCCTACTAATTAGTTTATTATTTCATTCAACAGTTCAAATACATAAATAAAAATTAATAAACCCTGCAAAATAAGTGCAGCACTGGAAGTAAAAGTATTTCACAGGTCATTTCCTCAAACACGGATATTACATGCTAGAATAATGTTAACACAAGGAAAGCAATTGATGCTGCCTTGCTGGCTATGATCCACCAGCAGCAGCTGGAGGTGGGGGTGGGTGTGCTTGATAAATGCTGACACAGAAACACGGATGGTCAACTTTGCTTGGCAGTTATGCTGTGTGACCTTGAACAAGTCAATTTCCTCCCCATCCTTACTAATGTGTTCAGTTATCATGAGAAAAACAAGGTAGTTGGAATATTTCTGTGATTTGTTTCAGCTAAAGCATTTCATGATTATGGAAACAAAATGAACCCCAAAGCCAGATCACCGTAAATTTAGTTAACAAAGAATGCGTAATGAAAACAGAGTTAATTCTAAGACTTCATTATACCATCCCATTATGGGCATAAAGACAAGGAGAAAGGTCTTTAGGTAACATCTGACTCAATATTCATCTTGTAAATGAAAATACAAGAGGACCGACTTTGTGATCATTTAGGGTTGCTTATATGATAAGAATAGTGCTACGGATATTTATGTATCAACCCCAATAAACAAACTCAGAGAACAAATAAAAATAACTAAGAGAAGTAAGACTAAGTGTCCTACTCTCTGCTCAGAGGCTTTTCTATGAAATTTATTTGATCATCAAGCTCCCAAGGAACCCAGGCACAGGTTAGACAATGTTGCCATTTCCTATTCAAACTTGGACATGATCCTGAATATCACCACCCTCATTTTGCTTAAATATAAGATTGAAATGATTCCAAAGTTGGGTAAGTATGATGGACTGCCCATGTTAATAGAAGATATAGTCACTCATTGTCCCCACAGATCAAACATTTTCACACTGAAGGATAACAATTTCACCCAATAAGTCTTTGGATTCCTTTTCTGCTTGGCTCTGAACTCACAAGCTTCTGATTGAAAAGAATAGGTAAAAAAAGGCTTTGGTGAGTTTTAGCAAGGAATGGTAGGTATTGAGGGTGATGAAAAAAATCTAATTACCTTGAGATCTTTAGAGTATTTAGTTTCTCAGGTAACATAGAACATTAGCTAAACTCATAAAGGAGATCAGGGAGATTCCTGGTGGCTTCGGTTTCGTATTTAGCCTCCTCCCCTTCTTCTAATATTTTGAATAAAAAGAAATAAATCTTCTTGCTAGGAAAAAAATACCCTGTCTAGAAATCATTATCTCATTCATATACTTGTTACACAAATATGTATGCATTCAGGCAACTTCTCTTTACAATAATGTATGAAGCTTTAGAGAAACACAGAAGGAACATTTAACATCATGCCACAGACCTGGGCAGAAAGCTAGAGATGGCTAATCAAGGGAGCAACACCCAAGCTGAATTTTTTTTTTTGTCTTTCATGAAGATGTATTTATTTATTGAAAGAGTGACTGAGGCACAGAGGAAGTAACAATGAGAGCGAGCCAGGAATAAATTTAATAAAAAAAAAAAAAGCAATCCAAATGTTAACTAGGCTCCGAGATGAGGAAGAGGTTCATGCAGCCAGATGGGCAAGGCAATAGCAAAGCCAGGACGGAGAGAACAGCACAGGTGACTGCCCCAAGGCATCAAAGGATGTGGTATGTGTACAAATCATCTATGCAAAATGTAGGGCTGGGAAAAAAATCACTTGATATTCATTCTTGACTGCTATATTGACATAATTCTTTCCTCTCTTCTGCCAATGTTTGAACTTTTCTTTGCAATGTGCACTGCCGTGTTTGATAACGAATTGAGTCTTCCTGAGCATTTGAAGGAAATATTATGCGCCAAGCATGGGTAACTGGAAGCTCAAAATGAAGAAGAGATTTGTCCAAAGCTCCACATAATAAGAAGTCAAGATGGGATACAAAGGACTTCAACTGCAGAGCATCAACTTTCTCTGAGAAGCCTCAAAAACCCAAACATGAGTACTACATTGTTTTTGTGTACCATTACCGTATATAACACTTTACTTTGCTAATTACACATATTACAACATCTAGGATAATAGGAAATGAATCATCTTGTAGAACACCACAACCTGTAACTCAATTTTAAATGACATATTAAGATATATTCCAGAGTGTATCAATAAGCAATACTAGATTAATTTTTGTTGTTTTGTAGTATGCATGTGATTAGTCTTTATTGGTATCAATTTGTGCTGAAACACCCTCTACCATTTAAAAGCATTTTAATTAACATAAACAGGTACTGACTGAGACCAGAGGCTGCAACTAAAATGTAATTTAATTCTCAAAATTCAATTGTTAATGTAAATATAAAGGCTAGTTAAAGCCGATAAGATGAGGGAGGATATATTATATATATATACACATAGTGTGTGTGTGTAGTATTGTATATTCAGGTAGAAATCTTAAGTGCATAGAAGGCAGGTAGTTCTTCCTTGGGGTGACATCCAGTTTATAACTTCAGTGCTGCATGTCTTGGAACAAGACCTGCCATCATTATGATACTTGGTTTTCTTTTCTGTAAAATGAGGGCATTTGGGGATTAGATGAAAGAACATCTCTTGGTCAAGGTTTGACACATGTAACGTAGTGGATTTATTATCGGTCCTCTGAGTCATTATCTCTACATCTTCAGCTGATTTGAATTACTGCTTTGCGTAATCAAAACCAGTTTAACTTTGTCAAAGAAAATAACTTATCTTTAAAAAAACCCAGTATCATTGGCATATATATATATATATATACATACATACATACATAAAATGTATGGGAGTCTACAAACAGATGAAATGCTAATCGTTTGAACAAACTCATAAACAACACCCAAATTATAAACAAGGATTAGCACCTCAGAATCTTCACCATTACCCCTCTCCGTTTTCTTTTTTAATAGAAGAAAAGTATCATTTGCATGATATGTTTTAGGGAAATAATATTTGTAACTAAATACCAAATAATATGATACCCACACAATTTTTATATTCTCTATTCATATTAATTTGCTTAGATCAGTGGTGACATGATGTTTTATTTACTGGATCTGGCTTATTTCACTCAGCAAAATGACCTCCAAATGCAACCATTTTGTTGTAAATGTCAGAATTTATCCTTTTTCATCACTGAAAAATATTTGTGATATATATATATCATATATATACACCACATATATGTTGAAGTCATATATATGTATGTATATACACATATATATGTATATATCTTCAAAGTCTAATCATATACGTACATATGCATATGCATAAATTTTATATATATATATATATATATATATATATATATATATATATCTTCAAAGTTTAATCATCATCAGTTGACGACAATCTAGGTTGGTTCTGCATCTTAGCCGTGATCTGTTTTGCTCAAGTATAGCAAGGAATAAAAGCAAACAAAGTTTTCATATAGCTCATATGTATAAACTGTGGGTTACCTATTCAGTAAATGTGGATTATTGGCACATTGTATATGTATGTTTTAAATTTTTACTGCTATTATTATTTTCCATAATACAGTTTTGTAGATATAAAGATTCATTCTTTCCCTCCCTTTTCTCCTTCTCCATTTACTCCTCTCATCCTTTTTTCCCATATTACTACAGTAATATAAAGTTTTATTAACAGTTATTAGTTTAACATACTGTCATTTAATTGCAACATGGCATTGTAGACAGACAAAGGTAGAAAATCTAGTATCATATTGTCAAGGTATAGTTAACTATTTCCTTTATTCAGTAGCAGAGATGCATACTGCAACATATCTTCACTTCTTGGTATGTTAGTCTCCATTGCACAGTTCATGCATGAGAATACAGGTATATACTTGTTCACCTGTACATCTTTGCTTCAAGCACATGGAAAACTAGATAAACTGTTCCTTTGAAATGACTTAAAAGACAATGAAAATTTTATAAACCAAAAACCTTCTTGAAGAATATGATGGTACTGTATAAGCTAGGTACCACTGAAGAAATTAATAAGAAGACATATTTTTTGAAGAAATAAAAATAAAAGCAGAAATATCAAAACCCATAAAACACAGAAAAAACAGTATTGAGAGGGACATTTATAACATTGGTGGTTACAAAATTGAAATATCTCAAATAAATGATCTAATAATGCATTTCGAGTACTTATTTAAAAAGAAAAAATATGAATATTTTTTCAGTACTTTAGAAAGTACTTATTTTTTCAAATTTATAACAAAATCCATGCCACTTAGGGTAGGCATTTGGCCGAATAATTAATATATCAGTTAAAACAACATGATAATAGCATGGCTGAGTTTGTGTCTCATGTTCACTCCTGATATCAGTTTCCTGCTAATGTGTGGGCAATCATCCCAGGCCCCTGTCCTGCTGCCTGGTAGGCGTGGCCTAAAGCTTACTTCCCTATGGCTTGAGGCACAGCTTTCAGGCCTACAGGTGGAGTATGACCTCCAACATGGCTAGAAGGTCAAGGGGAATACACATGGAACATGACCTCTGACATGACCTGAAGATCAAGGGAAATAGATATGTCATACAACCAATTACAGTGTCTTTGGTGGGCAGGATCATGTGGCCTGCTGGAAGACTCCCTGCTGCCCTTCTCTTTCTTACCCTTTAACATCTGTAACCTGTGCAAAACAAAGCAGACATTGCTCACCAGCTTGTCTCTGGTCCTTCTTATGGCCAAGGAGCACTGTCACCTCACCCTCGCTAAGGGCCTGCTGGCAGGTCTAAACCCTGTGAACTATAACAAAATCCATGCCACATAGGGTAGGCATCTGGCTGAATAATTAATATGTCAGTTAAAACAATAAGATCTGGTAACAGCATGACTGAGTTTGTGTCCCATGTTCACTCCTGATATCAGTTTCCTGTTAATGCAAATCCAGAGAGGCAACAGGTGATGATGGTTCATGAAGGTGGTTCGAGATTATCCATGCCACCCACAAGGAAAGCTGGAATTGAATTCTCGACTCCCCTCTATGGTATGGTCTAGACCTAGCCAAAACAAACTCTGCCCATGTGTTGGCCTGTCTGTCCATCTTCCAAATAGATAAAAACACATAATTGAAAAAGCTATAAACAATATGAAAAGAGAAAATATTTTGTAAAGTCCTATTTGCACAAAGATATTTGACAAAATATGCTGATGCTATGAAAATTAAGCAAATTGGGTAGAAAAGACATTCCAATAAATAAATTAGAAAAGGATTTGAATGAAAAATTAATACAATGAATAAATAAGCATGTGGAAATAGTCAAGTTAAGAAGCAATCAAATACATGAAATTAGCAAAATTTGAAAGTTATTGGAGTGCATTAAATTAGCATAGTTGAAATAAAATAACTGCTCAATGCTACTACGAAGAGTAATGGGTTTTGGCATGCATTACAGCTAAAGTTTAAAAAAGTACAACATTTGTATAAAATACATGAGTGATATGTATCAGCATGCATTTGCAACTTTGACTAAATGATTTTACTCTTGGGAGTATTTGACTAAAGAAATTGCTAAATAATCTACATTGTGAATAACAATATTCAGACTAGCATTATTTGTGACAGGAAAATTGCAAACAACTTAAATGCCTCTTTGTAGGAAAGTCAGAGACATTTTCATTATAGAATAATATATGATTTGGGAAGCAATATTTGAGAATGATACCTAGTAAAATGAAATTTTTCTATGAAAAAGTATGAGTTACAATAAAACACACACAAACAAGCAGTTGTCAAAGAAATAACCTCAAACATGTTAAAGGCATTTACTTCTGGTTATAGAATTTATTTTTTGTGTGTTTTTACTTTCTCTGTGCATAAGCATGTTTTCAAATTTGTTTTAATAAGTGTGGGCTAGTTTTTTAATGTAGAAATTCCCCTCTATGAAACAAAAATAGAAATATTTATGATCTTGTGCCCTTAGGAAATCTAGAGAGGCTGACCTTAAACGCAGAGACAGCTAGAGGAATATTTACCCATTTAACTTGTCTAAGTTTAGAAATTTGAAAGAGGAAATACAAAACAATACAAGGTAGTTTTGCAATCAATTTAAAATCTGGTAGTTATCCTAAATCAATTTTACCAGGAGCATATTCAGCTGCAGAACACTATACAAGAAAATCAAAAGATAAATGATACTTCTTTGTGTTTTATATGTGTGTTCAAGCAAAGAAAGTAGGATGGTGGCCAACGTGAACACAGAAGATATTAAAACAGAATATCAAAACGGGTACATACACTATAATTCATTGATGTTGTTGCCCCAGCTGAGATTTGAAAAGCAGGCTGGGCCATATTTGTGGGGCCAACCAAGTTGAGAACCACTGGGAGTCCTAAGGAATAGGAATGACTTGATTGCTTGTTTCTTGGATAACAAAAGCCAGGTGGGTCAGTAATGAGAAAATGTGTAACTTACAAAACTGAGTTGTAATCTGTTTTGCTACATGTTCATTATCCTGCCTAGGACTTTGTTGTATGATCCATAAAACAAACACCCACTGATTCATCAGGTATGTATTAAGTGCTCATTCCTATACCACAAACAGCAACAGACCATGATCTTTGTTGGCTTACATTCTGATGGGTGAAAATTCATTCAGAGCAGCGTGGCATTAAGTGTAGTGTTCTGGATTGAGACTCTGGCTTATAACCCCAATTCTGCTCCTTAAAACTTCATTTCACATAAACAAAGAAAAAAACCTTCACTCTCTTTTATCATTTGGCTTCTACCCTAGCTCTGTCTTGCCCTTGCACTCTCTCTCCAAGCTATCATCATCTTTCATCTCAATCACTGCAATACTGTATTAGTATATGGAGTATATGGGTAGCTCCCTGCATCATGTATTTCTCCTTCAGTGTATCTCAACAAAGCAGATAGACTGCTAGAGAAAGTGTTAAAAAAAATCTGAACCTCAGAGGGAAGGTGGGAAGAATCGCTATGCTCCTACATCTATAACATGAATTATACTTGCACTTTGTTCACTTAATATAAAAAGTCTAAAACTTTTTTTTAATGTCGTTTCATCTATCAGCTTGCAGTTTTAGTATTTCTTCATCAGAAAAATCATCTTATCTCCTTGATTCATATCAGATTTTTCCTCAAAATAAATGAATATTTCTGTACCTGACTATTGTGTTATTTTTATGTTTATGTCTATAATTCTCTGTTAGACTATGAACCTCAGGAGTGCACAAGTATGTTTATCTTCTTTGATGTTAGTGTCCAACATAGTATTATCCTATAGTAGATGGTCAATAGTCATTTTATATTAATGAATTAAAAATTTAGAAGCATAAAAAAATAGTGAGATGGAGAATAAGAAGAGGGGGGATGGAGGCAAAAAAAAGTGAGACAGAGAGTAAGGAGGGGGGTGATAGCAGCAGAGAGGGAGAGAAAAGTGGGGTTGGGGGAAATAGAGAGATTATTGTGTTCCTCACCCAGAATAAAAGTAATATACTTCCCACAGCCAGAAAGCCCTAACCATGATCCAGCTTCTGGCAACTTCTTTGGCTTTGTCTCTGGTCACACTTCCCGTTCCTCCATATATTCTTTCTCCTGATTACTTGCTTGCTGCTCCTAACACAGACTAGGCAATCAGCCCTAGGCCTTCTACAGTAGTTGTTCTCTCTCACCCAAAAAGCACTACTTCTCATGGTAGGCATTTGGCCTGAGAACTAAGCCACCCCAATTCTCCCTTCCTGCTGATGCACTCTTTGCAAGGCAGTGGTAATGGCTCATGTAACCATGTTCCTGGTATGTATTTGGGAATCTCACACTGAATTTCCAGGCTCTAGTCTTACTAGTCTCAGTCCTGGCCATTGTGGGTTATCAAGGAATATGTTATCGGATAGGCGTTTCATCAGACCTCATTGTATAGGGTTTTCTTTGACTATTTTGTCTCTCAAATAAAATAAGTGTCTCTGGATATTCGGTGATATGCTCCTTAGTTTCTTTCAAGTACTTGTTCAAATACTCTTGCATTCCTGTAGGAGCTTTCTGATTATACTGTGTGTGACTGTAGTTCACAGCCCAGGGCTCCTGCCTTGCACAACTTGAAGGAGCCGCACTGGTGTGCCAGCTGACATGAACTGTATCCCTTGGAATTGGGCAATGTGCTGAATGAGTGACCGCACACAGCAGCCCTGTCCATGGTTATCTCTCCTTGTGCTCCCTTTCTCATAGCAGCTGACATATTTTTAAAATTAATTATTTATTATCTCTCTCATTCCTATCACAATGAAAGCTTCATCAGAAAAGTGACTGCATCTATTTCACTTATTACTGTGTCTCTAGATGTGTGCATCTGCTCTGCAATAAGCAATTCATAAATATTTACTGAATGAATATAAGAATTGGCATGGCAGGTTGCTTAGCCTCTAGGTTTCTACTATCCAGGTTAGTAGCCACTAGCAACATAAAATGACTAGACACTTATTACACACTTAAAATATGACCTGTGCAACTGAGAAACCAATTTTCTGATTCAGTTTTCATCTTAAATTTTAAAAGTTAAAATTTACATCATTTCCCTACAACATTCAAGTTTATTGTTTCTATAGGTTTACACTAGAATCTAATCCCTATATTGAGTTTAGATGATATTTAAACTACATGTTTTACACTTTTTAAATGTGGAGAGTGGAAAATGTAACATTTTTGGTGTGGCAATTTGACACTTCTACTGAAGATACTGTTCCAGTTTCTTATCTGCAAAGGGACAGTTGTAGTGTCTATCTGCTTCATAGGGCTATTTTGGAGCTTAAAGGAGGTAACACAGTAAAAGATCTGATGTGATATGTGGCACATAGTAATTGCTCAATAAGAGGGAGTTATTATTGTGTTTTGCTGTTGTTATTGAATATAGGGTACTGTGTATACCTATTACAGGGATCAACTGAGGAAAGGCTCAGATTTCAAATGTATTTTAACTAACTTGTTTTGTATATAGTTATTTATATATTTTCATTTATTTGAAAGGCATAGTGATAGAGATGGAGAGAAGAGGGAAAAGAAGAGGGAAGGGGAAAGAGAATCTGGCTCCCCGGATGCTCTCAGCAGCCTGGGCTAGATCAGGCTGGAAAGCAGACCTGAAGTTGGATCCACTCCCCATCTAGTTTTTCCGTGTGGTGGCAGAGACCCAGTTACTTGAGAACTTATCTGTTGCTGATCTCATGGTGTACTTCAGCAGAAAGTTGGATCAGAATCAGGGCCAGGACTGAAACAGATATTTCAATGTGGGATGTAGGTGTTCTATACAATAGCTACTTTGCTAAATGCCCACAGAGCCCGCCAGAGCCAAATTCTGAAGGGGGATTCTTACTAAGGGGAAGGAGTTTGTAGTGAATGTGGTAGTAAAGCATTTCCAAAGCCAAGGATAGAGCAATAATGCAAACTTCAGGTTTTCGGATCCCAAATACTGTGCTGTGAAACACAATATGGCATTATGATGGGGTAAACATGCAGGAAGTGAAATGAAATTTAAAAGGTGAATCTCCAGATGCTAAAACAAGTCAGCTTAAACTTCACAGAATTTATTTTATCTTCTGCAACTCAAATGCTATCCGAAAATTGAAAATATTAAACATTGGTCTTATATGCATTCTACATCTTGCAGAGGTATACACATAAATAGCTGCAGTTTTTTTTTAAAATTCTGTTTATGAGAGTGCTGGCTACCACAAAGATCTAGAGTGATGACAGTAAAAATCTTTAATTCAGTATTCTTTAAATATGGTAGTTAGGACTATGAGAGGCACATAATAGGTCTGAAACATTATATTTTTATATTTAAGGTAATAAGTGTACCAGAATTATGCCATTTAGACCCCCAAAGTAGAAAAAGTACTGGAAGAGGAAAATGAGATGAGAGGAAAAGAAAGATGTTTGTCATCCAACACAATGTTAATCAAATACTCTGCTCTGGAAATGTAGTAAGCATATATTGTGGCTTTCCTAAGCATCCCCCCCCCCCTCTCTCCTTCTCTCTCTCTCTCTCTCTCAAGCTCTCTCAAACATGTTTTATGCAAAAACTTGTCATTTGCAAAATGTGGTATTTGTGATTATGAACATCATCAGATTATCAGAACCACTCCCAGTTGCCCTGTGAGCATTTTCAGTTTATTGCCACCCCTGGAGACACCACTGTAATTGGCATCATGATGTACCTGAGGGTTAAATTAATTTATGGGAACCTTATAGCTGGACAGCTGTCCAGCACCATATACTACCAATCATTTGACGCAATAAACCAAGAATCAGATTTTCCTGCAGCAGAAATAAATTTTTAACAACATTGCCCATTTCCACAGAGGCAAAACACAAGACATGATTTCTGTATGAGATGATTGTGATAGAAGCAGCCTAGGCGGAAGGGTGTCACTCTCTAAGTCAAGGCCCCGTCCTGCCACATTATTTAAGCACAACATGACATGGAAATACATTTAATAGGATTTAGCTGCAGGCAAAATTCTGGAAAATAGCACAGGGATTCGAAGTGTCTGCTGCTGAGTTATGCATGGAATTCAGAATTTATTAGAATGGAATCCTTAAGAAAATCTGTGGTTTATAACAAAACAAAACAAAACAAAATGATTAGTTTCAACTACAACTAGACTGGCACACTCATTATGATAATAGCCATCATATTGTAAAACCATGGGGAAGATTAAAAAAAGTGCCCTTATATTTATTTCCATAACTCAGCTCCATTGAAATTACTTTTCCCTTGGCACATAGCAAGTAATTGATACTTCAGTATACCTTTTGCAGTGAGCTGTTAATAAAAACGGGCAGGAACAGCTCCACTGATCAATGGCATTGCATACATATAATTTTGCAATAATGTCTTAAGGTAGATATTATACTCACAACAACTTTAATTCAAGTGCTTAGAACATAACATGGTGATGAATCATCTTGCATCATTTAGAAAAGGGCAACCTATTAGGAGCAGCAACAATCCAGAAACAAATTTATACAGAAGGAAATTCTTGTTTTCAGGCAAAGAAAATAGGCATCATAGATTTTGTGGGGTAAGTCTTGTGAACAAAAAAACCCGAGAATCACATAAAAATCTCACTGATTAATTCAATCATAAGATATCAGAGAGATGACAAACTGCATGCAAATGGCTGGAGTAGAGTGAGAAGAGATCAGGCTGTTGAGTCCTGAACCTATTTCATGGAGGTTAGACATTAAGGAATGTCTTAAGGGAGAAGAAAAATTCAGACACATTATAGGCACAAAACAAATAGTTATAAAATTCAGTGAACATTTTGGCCTTTTAAAAAAATATTAAGATATTATACTTGGCAAAATTTTTCTAAAAAGGTTAAATAGTAAACCATTTATGTCTTGTAGTGAAGGAGCAATATCAAAGATGCATACTTGTACCTCTTAAGTAACCATTTAAAGTGAAATCCTGTAAAATCTAAAACCACTGCTAGCTTGAGTCCCAGGGCATATTTGACCTGTACACTATTTGTGTAAACCTTAGGCCAATGAGCAACAGAATATTAAGCTGCTCAATTCAGTAAGAATTTGAAGTATTAAAAAATCAAACATCGGTCAATAGTAAATCAACCTTTGGTGGGTCCCCATTTAATGGAATCCCAAGGTCTTTCATGTAACCTTACACAAAGTGTCCTCTAGCTGCCTGTTGTCCTTGCCTGTTGACTCATCAACATGTTCATTATTATCTAACTGCACACACCACTTGGTCTAGACATGTTTGTTCACGCTCATTCTTTGCTTTCTCATACCTTGCCTGCCCAGTGATGCCCTTGTACATTAGCTCCAGTTGACAAATACTCTGCTTTATAAAGGGTTCCTTAGAGTCAACCTCTACCTCATACACTAAGTCAGCATCAGTCCTGTGCTCTGGCATTCTCTGGTTCATAACTTTATTATGTCACTTCTCCTGTGTACTTTATATAACTACTTATATATCTATTGTTCTTTCAGATTATATGTAGGGACCAAGTATCTAATTAAGCGCCATGGACAGTAACATTAGCTATAACACTGTTTACTCAGAGTCTTTTACATATAGTGCTGTACTAAACTCATATTCGTTACCCTATTTAATTTTCATGGCTTATTCTTACTTATTACATCCTCATACTACATATGGAAGGCTCACAAAATCTGGATAATTGCACATGGCTTCACAGCTAGTGAATTAACAAACTTGAACTGAAATGCAGCTTTGGTGGACCATGAAGTCCATGCTTTTAAGCACTTAGTGAAAATAGCTTACAGTTAATGTTATAAATCTTCAGAGGTAGAAGGAATATAAAATATTAACTAGTCCAGCTGTCCGGTTTTCCGATCAGTACAGCAATCATTATGAGAGAAGCATGTAAAGAAATTAGAAAAATAACAAAAAACCCTAAGCCTAAAGTTATTAGGTAGAAAGAAAAAGTTAAAATTAGAGAAGAAATTTAAAGAATTGAAACAAAAATTATACAGAAATAGATTAACTGGAGAACTATCTGTGCTAAAATTACAATTGATACACTGTTGTCCTAAATAACAATAAATAACAGAGGAAGAATATCCAAATCAACAAAATCAGAGACAAAAAGGAATGTCACAAGATACCACAGAAATAAAAACAATCATCAGTAATTTAAATAAATAGCTATATACCAACAAGTTTGAAAGTCTGAAAGAAAACAATCTACCAAAACAGAGTAAGGAAGATACAGAAGATCTATTTAAAACAATTGAAAGAAAAGGAATACCCCCAAATTCCTTCTATGAGGCAAGCACCACCTTAATTATGAAACCAGAAAATGATATGACAAAGACAGAAATATAGACCAATATCTCTAATGAACACAGATGCACAAATTAAAAAAAATACTAGCTATCACATGTACTAAGCTGGGAGTAGACTCGCTTCCAGCTCAGTGCATTGCACTGATTCCACAAGGAAAACAGTACTGATGTGGCATCTTACAAGTTCCATCCAAAATAAGTCTGGCTGGCCCCTAGACCTAACAGCCAGCAGACACATAATTCCACCAGTGCCATGTCAGGCACCATTTTGTGTAGTGTAGCAAAGGCTGTGGGACTAGAGGGACAACAGTGAGCTGCACATGTGCTTAGCTGATAGTGAACTCACTTCTGGCTCAGTACATTGAACTGGTTCCAAGGGAAAATATTACTGATGATGCATCCTACATGTTCCACCTGAAATAGGTCTGGGTAGCCCTCCAATCTAATAGCCAACAAGTTCCACCAAAATAAGCACTGCCAACAACCTAGTCATTTAGGACAGCTGCTGTTTCCCTAATCCCAGATATTGGGAGCTGAAATGTGAGAAAGGCTGCACAGGCAATGGTACAGCCTCAGCATGAGATCATAGGAGGTGGAGAGTGTAAGCCAAGAACTGGGGCTATGGAAGGAGACCATGGTGGAAGCCTAGAACAAAAGACCAGCACTGAGACTTCTAACTGGAGTGAATAAGTGACTCCTAATGGAAAACTGGGTGCCAAATATAATCAGTAAAATTAATCTGTAGATTTATGAGTGACACAGCTTAGAAACCTACCCCAATGAGAAGAATCTGCTAACCAAGAGTTTAAAAAGAATAGACAGAGCAAAGACAAAGGGCAAAAGAAGAAATGGAGGCACAATGAATATTATTGATGTCTCCCCTGCGGAGGAGCAAAGGCTATTGTCAACCTCAGTGTTAACTGAGAAAGACACCAAGAAAATGCGGGAGATAGAACTGAAAACACTTTTTATAAAGCTTCTTATCAACAATGAGAGGCACAGAGTTGAAGAAATTTAAGGAATAAGTCAAACAGGCAATAGCAACACTGAAACAAAATCAAGCCTAATTATTAGAAATAAAGGACACAGTGGAGCAATTTAAAAATTCAGTGGGAAGTCTCCATATTAGAATAAATGAGGCAGGGCCCGGCGGCGTGGCCTAGCAGCTAGGGTCCTTGCCTTGAACGCCCGGCATCCCATGTGGACACCAGTTCTAATCCCGGCAGCTACACTTCCCATCCAGCTCCCTGCTTGTGGCCTGGGAAGCAGTCAAGGACGGCCCATTGCTTTGGGATCCTGCACCTGTGTGGGAGACCTGGAGGAAGTTCCTGGCTCCTGGCTTTGGATCGGCGCAGCACCGGCTGTTGCACTCACTTGGGGAGTGAATCATCAGACGGAAGATCTTCCTCTCTGTCTCTCCTCCTCTCTGTGTATCTGACTTTGTAATAAAAATAAATGAATCCTTTAAAAAAAGAATAAATGAGGCAGAGGAAATAATCTCAGAATTGGAAGATATTCTTGTCACAATGGGGAAGCAATCAAAAAGCTGGAAGCAGAGCTGGGCCAAACTCAAAGTCTTCAAGAATTCCTGGACAGTATTAAAGGGCAAAATAGAAGATTATGGGAGTTCCAGAAGGCACAGAAAGAGAAACTGGGTTAAAAAATGTATTCAGGGCCCGGCAGCATGGCCTAGTGGCTAAAGTCCTCGCCTTAAATGCCCCGGGATCCCATATGGGCGCCGGTTCTAATCCCGGCAGCTCCACTTCCCATCCAGCTCCCTGCTTGTGGCCTGGGAAAGCAGTCAAGGACGGCCCAAAGCTTTGGGACCCTGCACCTGCGTGGGAGACCCAGAAGAGGCTCCTGGTTCCCAGCATCGGATCAGCGCGCACTGGCCCGTTGCGGCTCACTTGGGGAGTGAAACATTGGATGGAAGTTCTTCCTCTCTGTCTCTCCTCCTCTCTGTATATCCGGCTTTCCAATAATAATAAAAAATCCTTTAAAAAATGTATTCAATAAAATAATGAATGCAAACTTCCCTAATATGGAGAGATAATTGGGAAACAATACAGAAAGGGCACAGAACTCCCAACACAGTTAACCAAGAACAATCTTCATTATGTCACATGATAATTAAGCTCTCTGCAATTGAACATAAGGAAAAGATCCTTAAATGTTCAAGTGAAATAAAAATCTACTGACTTAAATAGGAATGGCAATCAGACTCACAGCTTACTTCTCACATGAAACTCTATAGGCCAGAAGAGAATGGACTGACATATTCCAGACTCCAAAAAGAAAAAAAAAAGATTCAGCCCAGAATAACATACCCAGCAATGCTTTCTTTTGTTGTTGAAAATGAAATAAAATTCTTCCACAGCAATGAAAAGCTCAAAGATTTGCCTTTTCCACACCTGCACTACAAATCTTTCATGACAGATGTTCTCTCAAAAGAGAAAAGTAATAGAACCTAACAAAACCAAAGGCAAATGTGGAAAACATCTCAGTAAAACAACAACAGAAGACTAAATGAAACAATGAACTACCCATTGCGAAAATGACAGGACCAAATTACCACCTATCCTTATTAACCCTGAATATAAATGGCTTAAGTTCATCAATAAGCATCATATATTAGCTGACAGGATCAAAAAGCAAACCCATCCATCTGTTGCCTCTATGAGACATATCTCACCAATAAAGATACATGGAAACTAAAACTGCAAGGGTGGGAACATATATTCAGGTTAATGGAAAATAAAACAAGCCAGCACAGCCATTCATATATCAGATAATACAGATACACCACATCAACAAATTTTCTCTCCGTGCCTTTTACTCCTATGTCCAGGAGCAAAGGACTTGCTTGGGGTTTCTTTTTTTCCTTTCTTTTTTTTTTTTTTTAGGAATATTAATCCATAAAGTTAAATATCATGCTACTAGATATAACAGTCTCTATTACACAGTTACTATACATTGCCTTAAATGAAAAGCCACAAAACAAAATCAACAGGAAGATAAAAGAAATTAACAACACCATGAAGTTCAATAATATGCTATTGAATGACTGATGTGTCCCTGAATAAATAAAAATGAACCTTCTTCAAGAAAATGATGCTATTGTATGATCTATTAGTCACTGAAGAATTTGATAAGAAAGTGTTCTGAAGAGATTACATTTCAGAAGTGTTTTTTGGCTTTTGCTTTCGTTTAATGGTGGCAGAGCTGGGGGTGCAATCACCCATCTCATTGCAGTGTATTATATTACTGGGAACTACAAGATGACACCACTGTATACTCCCTTATTCCACAAGGTTCCTTCCTGGATGAGTGGTTAGAAATGCCTACAAGGGAGAGTTGGGTGGCTTTTATTCCCTAAGCCTGAAACTATTGGGAGAATCCAGGTGGTCAAATTCAGCGCAATCAGTGTTGCTCAGGGAACATTGTGAGTGATGAATGCAGCCTGATTATATAGTAAATATTTAATTTTAGATCCTGATTATTTCATATTGACATTTCAGAGCAGTAAATATTTTTATGCTGGATTCTAGCCTACACCATGAAAATAACTCCCTCAATGGCAGAGTCTACACATATAATTGTATAATTTAATACTTTCACTTAAAACATTTCTACTTTCAAATATCTATTAGATTTGTTAAAAATAATTTCCCATCTCAGAATATTTAACCTTAGGCTCTTTGAGCCACAGATTAATTAGTCATTCACTAGGAAATCAAAGGAGTACTTTTCTGAAAAATCACTATTTTCAACTGAGTTAGTTTTCATTCTCTAGTGCCAGTCTAATCGACATAGGAAGTCATAGAAGAGTTAAAATGGAAACTTCATGGAAAGACGAAAGTGAATGGTTTCCATTTGGTTGGAGAAGGGGTGTTCAGATATTTACTGTTAGGAAGGGAAAGAGCCCTAGTGGATATTTGAGGAAATGTTTGCTGGTGGTAGGAGGCAGCTGTTGGAGAGAATCAACTCAGAATTATTAGCATTGTTTGTGTGTTGGGGAAAGTGAAAGTATTTAAAATCATCTAGTGTTTATAAATTTGATAGTAATTCTGTCTTTTTTTAAAAGGTTTTATTATTATTGGAAAGCCGGATATACAGAGAGAGGAGGAGAGACAGAGAGGAAGATCTTCCATCCGATGTTTCACTCCCCAAGTGAGCCGCAACGGCCGGTGCTATGCCGATCCGAAGCCGGGAACCAGGAACCTCTTCCGGGTCTCCCACACAGGTGCAGGGTCCCAAAGCTTTGGACCATCCTCGACTGCTTTCCCAGGCCACAAGCAGGGAGCTGGATGGGAAGTGGAGCTGCCGGGATTAGAACCGGCGCCCATATGGGATCCCGGAGCTTTCAAGGCGAGGACTTTAGCCGCTAGGCCACGCCGCCGGGCCCAGTAATTCTGTCTTAAGCATTCATGAGCATTTTATGGGAGGCAGTTGAAAAGCTCTTCCCCATTACAAGTCCAGCATATTTCCTAATTTCCAGTAGTTGTAAAAGATTCAAGAAGAGGGATAGTGAGATATTATGATTACCATTTTATGGATGAGCAAGTAGAAGGCTTGGTTTAAAGAATACGACTAGTAAGAGTTCATCAACAACTCTTTGCACTTCCTCTGGGAGTACCATGAGCCTTCTGCCCCACTGTTGCACTTAGCACACCCATAGAGAGGTGAATGACCTATTTTATAGGAAGAAATATTGTAGGATTCTCATTGTTATTTTTCGTTCTCCTCTCTCAAAGACCATTATCTCATCTCTTGGAAAACAGGAGTTTCCCTCTGTTTCACCATGCCATAATCTTACCTGATCCAGACATCAGTCTCATTCTTGGATTCTATCCATAGATTCACTCAACCGATAAAAAGTCATGTCCTAACAACTTTTCCCAAATCATTAACATGGACCATATTTTGGCCTCCATTTTAGTTATTTTATTTCTTAATAAGCTAAAAACTCATCAAGGAAAAGTGATACTTTTATTGTATCTTTCTAGGGGCAGATCTTAAAATATAGATTCAAATTCTTTAACATTCATGCTCTAAAATCACCTCTTTAGTAAAAACAATGAACACCCAGTAATCCAAAAGGTCTCCTAAATTTTCCAGCTTCTTATGGTAACTTAGAATTTGATGCTACTTCCAATCATCTTGAATTCATTTCTGTGCAGCAACTCAACAATTGGTAGCCCTTGCACCTTCCATTGCATCTTGTGCTAAGATGATGGCATTGCCATCTTCTTGTATGAAGCAAGAAGCCCAGAGGTCCTGGGTGTCCAGATGACCACACATAGTACTTTCTTTTCCCTCAGCAGTTTAATGTGAGCAAGAGAAACACAGTGTTGGCCTGTCAATGCCCCCTTCCACTACATTGCATAGTCCCTAAGGCATGTCACATTGTCAGCATCCAACCAAATTATTGAGCAGAAGCAAAATGAAACATTCATAATGAATACCAGTGCTGCAGTGCAGTTATTATGCTTTTGTATTATTTGTAATTATCATTAGCATAAATTATACATCTATTCAGCATAAATATATACATATGTTTATGTTTAAGTTAACCATTTAGTAAAGTGAATATAGCTCATTATATAATAATCAGCCTTTTATTTTAAACAGGCATTTGTGTTTCAGAGGTCAAGCCCATCAATGCAATAAATTCTGATTGCCCAAGTGAGAGAGAGGAATGAAGTTTGTGCTTTAAGATTGTTGATTTAAAAAAAAATTGCAAATTTCAAGGGAAAATAGAAATGTGGGGCTTAAAAGGACACAGAATCAAGACAGTTTGGAAAGAACATCTAGAGGTGAAAAACATGTTTTAGGAAACAAAAGATTGGAGTAGAGCTTGCTGTGTGAGAGAAAAAAAAAGAGACACACAACACTGCAAGTCACAGAACTTTTCCACAGCACAGATGACCAAGAACAAAAACTGTGCTCATGCTTGGCAATTCTGGAGAAGGCCACCAGCAGAAGTTGCTGCAGCAAGCAGGTTGCAGGGCCCTTCCTACCTGGAGCATTTAAGATCAGACTCCCTGGAGAGAGGAAGCCACAATAGAGCAATGCTGGACCTCATGCCAATCTGACAAAATGAGCTCCAGATGGCTTTAATTCCAACTGAACAAACAAAAAGAGAAAGGACAGCTCTTACATGCCCATGTATGTTCCAGGTCATATTTTAGGCAGTGTCTTAGACTGGCAGATGCAGCTCAAAGAGACATTTGGTAAGATTGTTGCCCTTAGGTACCCAGTCATCCAGCTGAGGAGAAAAATGAAATTTGCTGAAAAAGATGGAGTCTTTTTGGCAAAACTCTGGAGTTCTCAGTGTAGTTTCTTAACCATCAATGCCATGGCCTTAACCTACATCTCTTTAATTTTTTACCATGTCCCATCCCCAAGTTTGGTGAAAACTCATGATGTTTATGCTGATCCACAGATAGGCCAGGCCTTTAATTATTCAGTTGCTGTTTCCTCAACTTGGAGGCTTGTGGACTAAGAAATTCCTATTCAAATTATGAAGTTCTGATTACTCACCTCTGAAGGCTTTTGATCCTCTTAAGTGAAATTAAGAGGTGAATGGATGAGGGAGAGGGAGAGAGGGCGGGAGAGAGAGAGAGAAAGGGAATGAATACTGGTGTCATTTAAACGCCTATTAAAGCTTGTCCTTACTGTGGACTACGCAGTTCACAATGAGCACAATGCAGTGCTCCTCCTCTCCCCCCACCATCACATTTGAAGTTCTAAGCTCCAGTGTTACTGTGTTTAAAAGACAGGGTTGAGGAGGAAAGCCAAGATGGCCGACATAGGAGGATGGATGTGAGGGAGATCGCAGTGAGAGAGGGATAGAACACGACAGAAGCGTAAGTGGAGCAGCAAAGAGCTGCAGGGAGAGGTGCATGAAGTTCCACGGACAGTGTGGAGCCAAAAAGATCCACACAACTCGGAAGAGCAACCAGAAAAAACAAAACAAAACAAAAGGCAGGGAAGACGGCATCTCTCTCCAGTCCTGCTGAGTCACGTTTAAGGGCAGCCAAGAGGAGACACAGCTGACAGGAGACGCAGCCAATCCAGACGATAAGGAAGCTTGGAGGGATTGTCACTGGCAAAGGTCCTCACCAGCGGCAGAGGCATACTGCAAGAGCCTGAGGTTTGGGTGAGCCAGGTAGGGGCAACAGTGGGTCAGCAGCTCCCGGAGCTTGTCCTCCAGGGGCATGCACAAAGCCCGAGCCTCCTTGGTGCTTCTCTCCCCACCCCTCCCCGTGGAGTTTCCAGCATCTGAGGACACAGGGCAAATGCCTTGAAACTGCCGAAACTGTGTCTTGGAGGAGGCACACAGTGATCCTGTGCACTGAGGAGGCACAGAGAAAGCACCCTGAATACTCCCACATTGTGCAGATTCTTATGCAGGAGACGCTGTACAGACCAGCCACTCAGGAGACGCTCCCAGAGAGCACCTGGAACCCTCCTCGCCCCACAGTCCCATGCTTGGGACACGCACCAGGAGTGCACCGAATACTCCCATGCCACGTTGTGTGGACCCACCACTCAGGAGACGCTCCCAGAGAGCACCTGGAACCCTCCTCACCCGCAGTTCCATGCGTGGGCGACTCGCCAGGAGGGCACTGAGTACTCCCACGTCATGCTGTGTGGACCTGCCGCTCAGGAGATGCTCCCCAAGAGAGTACCTAGAACCCTCCACCAACATCTATTCACCAAATTCTAATTCGCCTAGCTACATGAAACAATTACTTACAGACTTAAGGGGAGACATGGATATGCACACAATAATTGTGGGTGATCTCAACACCCCATTAACACCAATAGACAGAGCAACAAAACAAAAACTCAACAAAGAAACAACAGAGCTCACACAAACAATAGAACAACTGGACTTGGTAGACATTTATAGAACTTTTTATCCTAAGGCCACAGATTATACATTTTTTTCAGCACTACATGGCACCTTCTCCAGCATTGACCACATGATAGGAAACAAAGCAAATCTAAATAACTTCAAAAAGATAGGAATCATACCATGTACCCTCTCAGACCACCATGGAATGAAATTGGAAATCAACAATTCAAAATGCCCCAGGAAATACAGAAACTCTTGGAGGTTGAACAATATGCTATTAAACGAACAATGGTTCAGAGAAGAAATTAAAGATGAGATCAAAAAATTTATGGAAACCAATAAAAACTCTGATACAACATTCCAAAACTTGTGGGACATGACCAAAGCAGTGCTACGGGGTAAATTCATCGCAATTGGAGCCCATGTCAAGGCCCAAGAGAGGTGCCAAATACAGGAACTAACCACACACCTCCAGGAATTGGAAAAGCAACAGCAGAAGGGCCCCCCACACAATAGGAAACAAGAAATCATCAAAACAAGGGAGGAGATAGACGAAATAGAAATCAAAAAAACTATATACAAAATCAACAAATCAAAAAGCTGACTTTTTGAGAAGATAAAAAAAATAGACACCCCACTGGCCTAACAAAGAAAAAATAAGAGAAAGAGAGAATTAACAGCATTAAGGATGAAAAAGGCAACATAACAACAGACACTGCAACCATTAAGAAAATAATTAGAAATTACTACAAAGAACTGTACTCCAACAAATCAGAAGACCACAAGAAATGGAAAAGTTCTTAGACTCACAACTACCAAAATTTTGCCCAGAGGCAACAAACGACCTGAACAAACCCACAGCCAAAGCAGAGATTCAATCAGTGATTAAAGATCTCACAACAAAGAAAAGACCAGAACCAGACAGTTTCACTACAGATTTCTATAAAACATTCCGAACAGAATTAACCCCAATCCTCTACAAACTCTTCAAAACAACAGAAAAGGAAGCAACCCTGCCAAACTCATTCTATGAAGCCAACATCATCTTAATCCCAAACCGGATAGAAAACTAACAGAGAAGGAAAACTACAGACCTATCTCTCTGATGAACATCGATGCTAAGATTCTCAACAAAATCCTAGCCAATAGAATTTAAAAAAACATCAGACAGATCATTCATCCCGATCAAGTAGGATTCATCCCTGGAATGCAAGGATGGTTCAACATTCGGAAATCCATCAATGTGATACACCACATCCGAAAACTAAAAAGCAAGAATCACGTAATAGTATCAATAGATGCAGAAAAAGCTTTTGACAAAATCCAACATCACTTCATGCTAAAAACCCTAACCAAGGTAGGCATAGAAGGAACAATCCACAACATAATCAAAGCAATATATGAAAAACCCAACGCCAGCATCATACTGAATGGAGAAAAACTGGAACCCTTCCCACTGAGATCTGGAACAAGACAAGGATGTCTGCTATCTCCACTGCAATTCAACATAGTCCTGGAGGTACTCGCTGAGGCCATAAGACAAGAAAAAGAAATCAAAGGAATTCAAATGGGAAACGAAGAAATCAAGGTTTCACTATACACAGATGACATGATCCTTTACATAGAAGAACCAAGAGACTCAATACAGAGGCTGCTAGAACTTATACGAGAGTTTGGTAGAGTGACAGGGTACAAAATTAATGAACAAAAATCAACAGCCATAGTGTATACCAACAGCCCCAAGATGGAAAAAAATCTAACCAGCAAGATACCATTCAAAATAACAGAGAAAAGTATGAAGTATCTAGGAATAAATCTAACCAAAAATGTAGGAGATCTTTTTGAAGAAAACTATGAACTACTTAAAAAAGAAATTGAACAAGACCTCAAAAGATGGAGTACCATCCCATGCTCCTGGATAGGTAAAATCAATATCATTAAAATGTCTATACTGCCAAAAGCAATATATACATTCAATGCAATCCCAATCAAATTGCCCAAAACATTCTTCATGGAAGTGGAAACAATGATACAAAGGTTCATCTGGAAACACACACACACAAAAAACCACAAATAGCTAGAATCATCCTGAAGAATAGGAAGTTAACAAGGGGAATCACAGTTCCGGACCTCTGGACACACTATAGGGCAGTGGTTATCAAAACAGCCTGGTACTGGAACAAAGATAGAGAGGAGGATCAATGGAGCAGAATAGAAACAACAGAAGGGAACCCATGCACATACAGCCAAATAATCTTTGACAAAAAGACAAACGATAATCCTGGCAAATGGGAAGATCAGTTCAATAAATGCTGTTGGGACAACTGGTTGATAGCCTGCAGAAACAAAAAGATTGACCCACATCTCTCACCATACACTAAGATCAGATCTAAATGGATAAAAGACCTAAACCTACACCCAGAAACCTTCAAACTTTTGGAAAAAAATGTTGGAAATACCCTGCAAGATCTAGGGGTAGGTCCTGACTTCCTAAAAAAGACACCAAAAGCAATAGCAATCAAGACCAAAATAAACAAATGGGACCTCATCAAACTAAGAAGCTTCTGTACAGCAAGGGAAACAATTAGCAAAGTAAAAAAGCAACCCACAGAATGGGAGAAGATCTTTGTGCACTACATAGGTGATAGGGCTCATCTCTAGAATATACAAAGAACTCCAAAACAACCAAAATACCAGAACAAACAAGCCACTCAAGAAATGGGCACGGGAAATGGGCAGACATTTCGCAAAGGAACAAACCCAAATGGCAAATAAACATATGAAAAAATGTTCAAGTTCCCTGGCAATAAGGGAAATCCAAATTAAAACATCAATGAGGTACCAGCTAACGCCAGTAAGACTGGCCCATATACAGGGAAACACCAACAACACTTGCTGGCAAGGTTGCTGGGAAAAGGAAACCCTACTGCATTGCTGGTGGGGCTGCAGGTTGGTATAGCCTCTATGGAAATCAGTATGGAGAACATTCAAACGTCTCAAAATCAATATACCATATGATCCAGCAATAGCACTCCTAGGAATATATCCAAAACACCTGTTGCACGAGAAACCAACATGCATCCCTAAGTTCATAGCAGCACAATCACTAATTGCAAAAACTTGGAAGCAACCAAAATGCCCATCAGCAGAAGACTGGATAAGAAAGCTATGGTTCGTCTACTCCATAGAATACTACTCAGCTATTAAAAAAAAAAAAAAAAAAATGCAGTTCTTTGTGGTCAAATGGGCCCAACTGGAAACCATAATGCTAAGGAAAATGAGCCAATCCCAAAAGGTTAGATACCACATGTTTGCCTTAATTTAAGATGAAATGATGTCAATATGAAAAATAGTACCTGTGAAATGTAATATTATCTCAACCTCAAACAGCCTATCTCGCATGCAATCAGATATTGTGAAGTAACCAACCAACCAACAATCAAATGTGAGTCAGACTGCTTATGATCTACATCAAAGAATTGTAAAACCTAATATACTTTTAATACCCTATGTTATTCCTTAAGGGGGTGGAAGAGCGGAGAAATCTTCCATCACCCTAGAAGGTGTGAGGAAGATGTAAAATATTAGTTACTCCTCACTAGGGTATTGAGGATTTCTCTGCATACCCCTCCTAAAACTGTTCTGCACCTAAACTGTTGACATATGTCCTGTTGGAGTTATAAGCCAGTCTAGACTACCCGAAAAAAAAGCCAGGTTCAGCAAAATTATGCTTCAATGCTATAAAAAGCTAAATATTATCATGAAAATAGACACAAGACAGCTGAACAAATCTATAGCATTTTTAAGATGTACAAAACCAGTTGTATATAAACTAAAATTGAAATGTCAATGAAGTAGTCACCGGATGTGGTTAAGAACTTGCATTTATTTTTAACATATTGGTTACTCAATACTATGTCAATTAATTCTATAATGTTATAAATTGTTGCTGATGTTATATTGGAGCTTTTAATTGATCGGGATGATACTCTGCTGGCTCTACCTTCAGACCTGAGAAGGTCTCCCTAAGAAGCCATTTGACTTATCTGGACAATACGATGCTGGACTCTATGCTTGGTATATACTTGCAATGAAGGAATCTCAACCGAAATTGAACTGTGGTTATGCAACAAGGTGGAGGAATCCACTATGTGGGGAGGATTTGGGGAGGGGTGGGAGGAATCCCAGTACCTATAAAACTGTGTCACATAATACAATGTAATTAATAAATAAATTTAAAAAAAGACAGGGTTGAAAGGAGACAATTGATGTTAAATAAGGTCATAAGGGAAGGACACTAATACAATAGAGATAGTGTTCTTACATAAGCAAACACCAGGAAGATCTATCTCTTTCCCTGACCTGTTGTGAGGACAGGGCAAGAAAGTAGTTACCAGAAAGCCAAGTGGAGAGTTCAAGTGAGAAACCAAACCTAACAGCAACTTGATCTTGCAGTTTCTACAACTGTGAGTAGGAAATGGTTGCTCAGTTTATGGTATTTTGTTAGAGTCATGATGTTTCTTTACTGGGATTTGAGAGGTAGAGAGAATGCACAGGCACCTAGTAGCTGAGGTGAGTCTGGCTCCGGTGTTCCATGAGAATATGTGTTCTGTTCTCTATGCCCCTGTGTGCCAGGCCATCCTGAGGAGGCCCCCACAGTACCAGCACCCTTGGGTTGCAGTGGTACTCAGAATACATGACAAGGATCTGCTTTTCCTGGCACATATATGCCATGAAAGTAGTCTTAATGATACAATTTTTAATATGGGAGAATCTGAATAACCAGCTGATAGATCATTAGGAGCAATGAGAAATATTTGATGTAATTATCTTGGAGACCAGAGTCACAGGGAAATCCTTTTGCCTGAGGGAATATTTTCAGGCAAAGAAATGCAGATTGAGTACTCATTCTTTGCTAAGTATTGTTGCTCACTGACAGTGACAAAGAGTAAGAGATGGTACAGGTCCTGACGATGCTCTCTTTTGGGTAGGACAACAAGACAAAATATTTCTTTGGCCATTGACAGGTGTCATCAGTTGGGACGTGGCAGACTTGGAGTCAGAAGAGCAAAGTAGATATCAGGCTTGGTTACACATTGCAATCACCTGGAATGTGTTGGAACAAGTACCTGAGTCCCACCTTCAAACATTCAATACTGCTGGTCTGCATTATGATCTGATCATCCAGAGTTTTCCAAAGCTTTCCCATGCTTCTGTTCTACAGCTGAGGGTGAAAAGCAGTGGAGCAGAAGCCTTGCAGGAAGGAAAGGAATCTATTTCAGATTGAAGAGAGATGGATAGCAGGAGGACTGAGAGGGGGAGTCGGACAGAGAAAGGCACGGGTGAGCTACATGGACTACCATTCTGTGCTTAGCAGTATTTAACAATGCCTGCACCATGAGAAGCATTGCAGAGGACTCTTAATACAATTGAGAGCTAAAACAAACAGCGTAAAAATCTAATACCTCTGTTTATTTAGTGAATGTCTTTCAAGGGGCTGTAAGTACCAGAAAGACATTATCTTAATAAGCTCCCCTAATCTCTCTGTCAGGTAGGGGGCAGGTAAGGCTTTTATGAGATGATGCCATGTTGAAGTACATTCTTTGACTCAGTACCTAATATAATGTAAACTGCAGGGACTAGCTCAGCAGAGCAGTGGGATGTTCTGGAAATGTATCTGCGGGGGGCAGGCTGGGAAGAAGCCCGAGGGAGGCTGGAGAGTATCTTTGTAGTGAAAACAGAAGCAATATCACTAGTAATGATATAATTAACACTAGTGTTATTACTGAACTTACAAAGTCCAGCTCATTGTTATCCATCAGCCATTTCTAACACTCCTTCTGGAAGGCAGTTATACCCATTTTATAGAAGAAAAACACACTGTAGAGAGAAGTTAAATAACTTGCTCAAATGGCTCCCAAGTGGCCAAGTTAGGTGCTGAATCTGTTCAGATATGAATGAGACTCCATTCTCTTGACCTTCGGTAATTATCTTCTTCAGGTGGGAGTCTATTTGGTGGTGATGAGGCAGAGCCTATGATTCACTCTAGAACTCAGAAAAGATTTTGCTGGTGGATTGCTTCAAGAATGAGCACACACTGGGCCTGGCGAGATAGCATAGCAATTAAGGTCCTTGCCTTGAGTGTGCCAGGATTCCATATGGGCACTGATTCTAATCCCAGCAGCTCCACTTCCCATCCAGCTCCCTGCTTGTGGCCTGGGAAAGCAGTCAAGGACAGCCCAAGGCATTGGGACTCTGCACCCATGTGGGAGACCCAGATGGAAGTTCCTGGCTCCTGGCTTTGGATAGGCACAGTGCCTGCCGTTGCGGTCACTTGGGGACTGAATCATCAGACAGAAGATCTTCTTCTCTGTCTCTCCTCCTCTCTGTTCCTCTGCCTTTCCAATTAAAAAATAAATAAATCTTCAAAAAAAAAAAAAAAGAACGAGCACACATCTGCTAGCTAAAGGCCCCCAACAAAGCACTGAACAGACTTTGACTTCAGGGGATGCAGAGGGACTTCAGATAGAAGAGCAGGGTGGGGCTGGGGACTGCTCTCCTTACATTTAGCCATTCCTGGAACACCCTACATAGTCTTCAGACCAGAGTCACAGAGATAACCGGATGGAGAAAAGGGTGTTTATCAACCAAGCTCTGAATTAATGAAGAGGTTTATGTTTTGGTTATTTAAACTTCCTCATCTAATGCTATGTTAGTAGTACTTGAGAGTCACACTCTGGGTTCAACACACATACTTCGAGAAGAGACAAAGGAAGAGTCATAAGAATTTTACTCTATGCCTTTGGAAATAGCAGCAGGGATTAGTTTCTGAAGATAAACCCCACATCAGACTACTCCTTAGCTTTTCTGCATTACGATGGGTCACCCTCTGTAAGTACCTTAGATAAATCATCTCATTTAGACAACACAGTAACCCCATGAGGCTGGTACTATTACTAGCTGTCATTTACTGATGAAATGAAAGCCATTGAGGTAAAATTGCTTATTCAAGTTCATATGATTTCTAAGCAGTTGAATGAGGATTAGTAGTCAGTCCTTCCTGATTCTAAAGCCTATTCCTGTAGCAAGATGTAAGCTATAATGGAAATGGCCATGTGCTAACTGTTATTTTCCAGTGTGCACTTAAATCTTAGAGGCTTTCATTTTCTGTGAATTTGATGTGAGTAAGTAGCATCAGGTGACAGCTACAAAAGTAAACGTTGGCTATATTATGAGATTAGGATCTAGCATAGTAAAGAGAATTCCAGGGTGCGCAATATTAGCTCATTCCCAGTTGGGGTAATTTGTTGTAGCTTTGAGCCTGACTGTTCAGTGGGACTGCATATCAGTTTCCTATTGCTGCTATACAAAGTTACCATCAAATCACTGGCTTAACACAACACAAATGCATTTCCTTACAGCTCTGTATGTCAACAGTCTGACACAGGTTTCACTGGACTAGCGAAGGTATCTGCAGAGATCCATTCCTTCTTCTCTCCATGGGAGAATCTGTGTCCTGGCTTGTTCCAGCATTGTAGCTGGTGCATATCCTATGCAGATATCCTCTCTGGGTCCTCCTGCCTATGTCTTCAAAACCATCCACAATGGGCTGGGTCCTTAGATGACATCACACACACCAGCACTACAGTGCTTCCCCCTTCCACGAGTAGGAATCCTTATAATTATATTTGACTGAGGATTATCTTAATATCAGCTGATAGGCATCCTGAACTCTATCTTGAGCCTCTGTCATGTAAGGTGACAGTTACAATGTCTAGAGGTTAGGACACAAACATTTTGACAGGGCAAGAGGTATAGGGCTATTTATATATAAAAAGATATTTATTTATTTCTATTGAAAGGCAGATTTACAGAGAGAATGAGAGACATCTTCCATCTGCTGGTTCACTCCCCAAATGACAACGGCCAGGGCTGAGCTGATTTAAAACCAGGGGCCGTGACCTTCTTTCAGGTCTCCTACAAGGGTGCAAGGATCCAAGGACTTAAGCAATCCTCTTTTGATTTCCCATACCACAAGCAGGGAGCTGGATGGGAAGTGGAGCAGCTGGGACACGAACCATTGCTCATATGGGGTGCCGGTGCTTAGAAGTGGAGGATCTACCCACTGAGCATATTGACAACATAGACCATAAACTAGTGTAAAGTGTATGCCAATAAAGTAGGCAGTCAAGGACAGTGCTACAGCAATAAGGCCCCTGCCTCCCAGTATCACTGGTTTTAATCCTTTCATGTTGATTCAAAGAAGTAATTCTTCAGGTGATTTTTCTTATCTCCGTGTCTTTAAATGCTTACTGGGTTGTTAATTGTGGCTACCCTCATTTGTGTAAGTTCTCTAGGGTAGCCTTATACAGTTCCACAAACTGGATAACTGAAAACAACAGTGAAGTGGTGGAAGTGGTGAGTGTGAAGCCAAGATCAGCAAGACCATGCTTCTGCTAAAAGTTGTAGGAGAGCAGCTTTCCTTACCTTGTCTTTACTTCTGCTAATGTTCAGAAAGTTCTTGGCATTCTTCGGCTTGTGGCTACAGAGTGCCAATCTCTTCCTTTGTCCTCACAGGGTATTTCTGTGCAATTGTGCATCTTCAGATGACTTTCTTCTTACAAAGATCTAAAGACGCCAGTCCTTATAAGGACTGGAGAAACACTTTATCCTGGTATGTCCTCATATTAGCTTACAATAATTATTTCCACAATAACTGTATTCCAAAGAAGCCCATATTCTAAGGTGGGGGACGTTCACACTTTGACACATCTCTCTAGATGAAGGCGGAGTTCTTTCAACCCATATAGCTATGCATTTTAGCAGTTCCAGAACGCGTACTCGGAAAGTGGGGTAACCAGGGGGTTGTTATTAAAGAAGCAAACAAGCATATGCACAAACAAAAGAGGAGATTCACCTGATTCAAGATGTTATGAAGAAAACATGCTGATCTTTTGTTCCATTTGCTACTAAGATTAAAAATAAGGTGTATAAAAAGGCTACAATTCCCAAACTTTCTCAAACAAGAAAATGGACCCACTAGTGTATGACAAACTGTTGGAAAGGTCTCCAACAGGCAGAGGGTAGAAAACTAATTGTTGAATGATGACAGCCTATACTGATGAATTCCCAGGAATGTTCATACCTGGAAAAGTAACTGTAATTTGCAGAGTAAGTTGTAAGGATAACTACAGAAGGAGAAGCCTGCTGTTGGAGCAATCAGCCCTGTGTTTCAGCAGGCAGGTCTCTGCCCTGTTTTGGCCCCTGCTTAGCTGTCTCAGCAGCACCTGTCAGCCTTAAAAAGCCTTATTAACCCTCTCCCACAACCCCCCAGACTTTGTAATATCTCATTCTGAAACAGAAATGGAAAATCAAGAATAAGATACACAAAGAACATAGACACAATAAAGTTTAAGATTATAGAGCTTTTAAGTGTAAATTTAGAAGGAACAAAATATTAGGAACCAAAGTAGAAGTATTTTTTTAATCAAATAAGTTTCCTTTAAAATAGCTGAGCAGATCCTAGAGCTATACAACAAAAGCAAACTGTTAAAAAACCTTGGAAATTAAAAAAATGCCAATAAAACAATGAAAGAAAACGTATAGTAGAGTAATGAAAAAGTGCAAACTTTTGAGGGAAAATGAGTTCCAATGTAAAGTTATTTCCCAATTATTTAAATGTGAGTGTAGATATAGAGCAGGCAAAAGAATGTGGAGTTCTCTTATGTTCCTTGGGAAGCCTTCTTTCCAAACATATGATAAGCCAAAGAAGAGAATAACATGAGATTGATGTAGCAGAATATCCCACCCATCTCCAGAGTCATCAGCTAGAAGACTGTAACAGGCCAGTTGCCTCAGGAGCCCAATTCTGAGGAGGATTGTGTCCAGTTAAAAATATGTGAAGATGGAAGAAGAGGTGATGATGGGACTTGAAAAAATAATGGTATCTGCTGGCTCTGTCTTCAGACCAGAGAGTGTATACCTAAGAAGCCGTTGAACTTATCTGGACAATAAGATGCTGGACTCTATGTTTGGTATATGCTTGCAATGGGGGAATCTCAACTGAACTTGAACTGTGGTTATGCAACAAGGTGGAGGAATCCACCATGGTGGGAGGGTTAGGGGAGGGGTGGGGAGAATCCCAGTACCTATGAAACTGTGTCACATAATACAATGTAATTAATGAATTTAAAATAAAATTAAAAAAAAAAAAAGAATAAATATTTAAAAAGAAAAAAAAAATAATGGTATCATTTAAAACTTGGGAAATGCTAATCCTGGTGGAAAGGCAGCTGGCTGAGTATGCAAAAGGGTGTCCATTGAAACTTGGTGTCAAGGCTTTTTTCTCTGGTGAACATAAAAGATTTTGACATGAGAACTGAAAACATGGATGCCTCATCTGAACTGCTGTAAAACTATTATGCAAGGAGAACAATTCAGGTTCCATGATTAGTTTTTAAGTTTTGAAATGAAACGGTCAGTAATTCACTGAAGACAGCCATGATTCCAAAACAGAAAACAGAAAACAGATGCTGTCAGTACTGATTGCATGGAAGAATGTGGGTGGAAGAATAAACTTACTGTGACACTGTCCTGCAAAGCTGGGAGCTGAGAGAGAACAGTTAAGTGAGGGGACATTAAACAGATGTGAAGTGATTTGTGAGAAACTGCCATAAGCAAAGGAGAGATCCATATGGGGAAAAGTGGTTTTATGAAATGAAAAAAAAAAAAAACCACAATTTTTCTGATTTTTCCCAAGAATCAGAGAAGTGTAGTTCTCCCATTATCCAGCTTCAACACTGCATAAGTAACCCATAGGCAATAATGATTTCAAAAAAAAGAGTGTGGGCAAACATTTGGACTTGCAGTTGGTATACTTGTGTATCACACCAGAATACCTGTGTTTGATTTCCATCCCTGGCTCTGGCCAAGACCTGGCCCTTGCGAGTGTGTAGGGACTTCCTCTGTCTTCCTCATTGTCTCCCCCTCTCAAAAACCTGTAAAAATTCCTAATATCAACGTTCAACTAATGCTCGCATTTTCAGTGTTTCCTACATTGAAAAAATAATGTTAACACGTGACATTTTTTCCAAATAAATAAGCAAATTTTTTGTTTCTGAAAAAAAGGAGGAGGAAGAAAAGCCAGTTTATCTGTGACATATAAAATTGGAAATAAAGTTTTAAGGAAAATGTAAAACATTCTAATCATAAAGTGTTAGATTTTCTTTTCTCCTCCTCCTTTTGTTCATGTATGTGACAGGATTTAACAACTTGCTGAAGCTATATATACATCACTTTTGGAAGCCTTAACTTCCCATCAGTTTGTAAATTTCATGAGGTTAGAGAGTCTAGCTGTTGCATTATTGAATTCCCAAACTCTAGCACAGAGTGAATGCTTCTGGATTCAGTTCTCTGGGAAACAGACTGGAGGCTGAAACGTGCAGGCCATATTGGCTGATGTTGGCGGCCTCTTGGAAGCTCTGCTGGAAGCGGTAGGAAGTAGGACCAAGCAGAAGCAGTCATTGATCCATGCAACTGTGGGGGGGGAAAGCCTCAGATAATCCCACAGGGAGCTGTGGGTTGAAGTGACCCTTGGTAATTATCTCAAGTCTAGGCAAAGGGTTGAAGCTAGTCATTGAGCACAGGCTGGATCTTTACAAGGAAGCCTGACTTTGACCAAAAATTCCCTTGTGACCTTTGCCAAGCCTAGAGTGGAACCCAGCTTTGAGCTCTCAGCTGGCCAACACTTGAATACCTCACACCTAAAGGGGGATTTAAAGCAAGGTGCCTCTACAATGCTCACCTAAAGTCTATATGTAATAGCCAGAGCTATTATTGCCTGCCCTCGTGTCTTAGGCACCCCTTCCTGGGCACCATCCTCTCATCCTTCCGTCTCACTTTGTATTTATATGCTTCACGGCACCTGCCTGGCTTCAGGTGAATTTCCTCTTCTTATCAACCTGAACTTTCAAGGGTTAATTTCTAGTCTTGATTCTCTAGTTCTCTGGCTAATTTCCTTTGAAATCCTTAATGATTCTTAAAATTCACCAAGTACAGACAAATAACAACAAAAGCCAAATGAGTAAGTCCACCTGCTCACAGTCTGAAACTTTCGTCTAGAATTCTGCTTCTTTTTGAAATCTCTATGTATGATTTCTTGCAGGCACAGCTGATATCTGCCAAGTACACCTTTGTATACCACATGCAGTTATCTTATGAGTCTTTATCACTAGTTGACAAATTCCTTAAATCACAGCATGTTCATTTGTTTTTGTGGTAGCACAGTTCCTGGTACCTAAAAATTATCCAAGACACCTTTGTCAGATGAAGTAATGAAGGAGAGAATCAATCAGTCAGCCAATCAGAATCCAGGGCATTTCATATAGCACAAACTCAGTTACTCTTACTGTTTTTCTGACATATCATAATTATTGCCAACACGGTTCACCAGCAGAATTAGGAAATAAACAATGGGATAACAAGTGTGCCTTCTGCAGCTCACCGAATCAACACAATAAGTTCATGTTTTAAATACAGGGAAAAAGTGGGGAGTACAATTTCTGCTGAAGCTCTAGCACAATCAATTTTAATTAGCATTGCTCATTGTAAGAAATGATAAGGTATCAGTCATGGTAATTGCCAGTGTTGACAATTAGTCAAAATAATTAGCATCCCAAGACCTCAGATAATACAGACTTACTGAATTTAAAGATCAGAGGACTTGTTGGGAGGAGCTATTTTGAATTGCCCCAGTTTTTCATGATTTCAATAAACCTACCCCATGAATGACCATGTTGCAGTTTCCTCAGGGAGCTGAGAAGAGCTTACCTTGGACATGCCACTGGCCCATGTCCTTTCTATCCCCTGTATCATCCAATCCCACCAGGGAGGTTCTTCTAAACAAGTAAATATGTCATCACATGTTTCCAGGGTTCCCCATTGCTCACAGGAGACTCCGATTTCCTTTTTTATGAATCAAAAGCCCTTGGATTTCTGCCTTCATGTTTTACAAGCTTCTTCATCCTCCCCATGCTTGCCTCTCAGCTACTTTTAACTATTCCTTCAAATCAAAAGCAAGCTAGTACCTACTGACTATGTATAGACGAGTCACCATGTATCACCCTGTTTCCACACCAATGTTTTTGGTGAAAAACTTCTCTTTTTAAAATCCAATCCAGCTTTGGGAGAAACAATCTCCTTTCTGCTTCTTCTGGGCAATTTTTTTTTGGTGGGGGGGAGGGGAAACCTGTGTGTCCCTTACAGTACAATCACTGATTCCCCTATCTTTTAACATGTCTCTGTGTTCTGTGAATTCATAGCATTTAGCTCTGTGCTTGACAAATTGTCAACACTAGTCTATTGAATAGTGAAAGCCAAGGATGGATGGAGAGACAAGTACTGAATAAATGAGCAAGATAATAAATAAAATAATAGATAGTTCTCAGCATATGGATCCCTCAGCACAGGATGTCTGAACAGCATCACTGTAAGCATGTGATATTTTCACAATTCTTAGTTGGTATTTCTTTTCACTTACAATATACATTAAGTGTGCTAAATGTAATAACATCCACAAATGACAAAGAATGCTTTCTCAATGATTGATAGCATGTTCTTAAGATTTACCTTCATATGTCACAACAAGGAAACAAGAGCTCTTATTCTTATCTCTGTATTAAAGTGAAGCAGTTGATTCAGAGAAGTTTCTTAACTCGTCCTAAGCTGCTAACTAGAAAATGGCTATGCTGTTGCCTGACTTTTGTGGGGTTTAATGAAATGAAAATGCAGGGAGAGGCAAAATGATAGAATAGAGTGAGGACAGGTTAAAATGGTTGAAAAAGAATCAGTCTATGAGAAGAAGAGAGGACTAGATCCCAAAAATAGGAGAGGACGGGCTGACGGCAGAGAGACACCTGGAGAAGCAGTAGAGGCAGTGCTGCAGTTAACAGATATTCCAATGGTGGTTGGAGCTCCAGCAGCAGTCAAGTGGGAAGTGGAGATCATGAAGTACTCGGGGGTGAACCCAGCCATAGAACTGCAGGTATGCTGGTTTAGTTTTAAACCAATGATGAGCAAAAGCAGAGTTGCGGAGGCCTAGTGAACAGTGTGGGAACAAGATGGATTTCAGGGTCAGACCCTCACCAATGCCACATCAATGAAACATCAGACCCTCACCAATGAACCATTTTTGAGTTCGGTGGCAAAGACTGGGGAGAGGACACAATGGAGCTGTGCATGTGCAAAGTCATGGAAGAACTTACTTCCAATAAAAGACATTGTGCTGGTCCCACTGGGAAAATAATACTGATGTGGCATCCCATGGACTGCATCCAAAATAGGTCCAGGTAGGTACAGACCTAACTGTCAGCAGGTCTGGCAAAAAGAGGAAAGAAAAAAATCATGCAAAAGGCAGCAATTAGAGCCCTGTGATGTAGTCCAAAGTCACAGTTGGTGTCTCCTTTATCCTTTATATTTTTGGAACTAGGTGAGGGAAAAGGCTAAGCAGACAATGCTGCCACAACACAGGATCACAGGGGGCAGAGAGAGACAGCCCAGGAACCATGGCTGCAAAGGTCGTGGCAGGAATGTAGCACAGGATCCTGGGACTGAAACTTGCTGGAGGGAGTAGCCCAAGTGACGGCAAACAGAGAACTGGGCATGGAACAGGATCAGTAAAGTAGACCTTTAGACTTAGAGACAAACTGCTTAAAATAGGTCTCAAGGGAAAGATTCTGCTAACTTGAGTTACAAAGGCAAAGCATAAAGGAAGAGGCGAAGATACATTGAATGTTACTGATGCCTCCATTACAAAGGACTCCGTTACAAAAGACTACGTAATCCTCAGAGTTAACTGAGGAAGACACTGAGTAATTGCTAGATTATGAATTAAAAAGAATTCTTAAAAGCCCCTTAAAAACAACAAGAAGCCCATACAGGAATTCAAGAAATTTAAGAAATACATAACAATATTCAAATAAAATCAAATCAAGCTGAATTATTAGAAATGAATGATACTATACAACAAAATAAAAATTTAGCAGAAACCCTCAATGACAGAATGAGTGAGAAAGAAGAAAGAATCTCCAGGTGAGATAGCCTGGTAGTTGAATCCTTACCTTGCACATGCCTGATCCCATATGGGTACTGGTTCATGTGCTGGCTGCTCCACTTTCCATCCAGCTCCCTGCCTCTGTTCTGGAAAAGCAGTAGAAGATGGCCCAAAGCCTTGGGACCCTGCACTCATGTGGGAGACCTGGAAGAAGCTCCAGGATCTTGTTTCAGATTGGCTCAGTTCCAGCTGTTGTGGCCACTTGGTGAGTGAATCAATGGATGGAATATCTTTCTCTATAGCTCTCTTGTCTGTGAAGCTGCCTCCCCTCTCCCCCGAGACAAAGAAACAAACAAAACTTTAAAAAAAAAATCTTAAAATTGGAAGATGCACCTCCTGCCTTAACGCTGAAACAGTCAAAAAGTCTAAAGAGAAACTGAGTAAATATAAGAAAAATATCCAAGAATTAAGGGACACCACCAAAAGGCTGAACATAAAAGTTATGGGAGTTCTTGAATGCATGGAAAGAGAAGGACACCACATGATGAACAAGAGATCTATTAAGAAAGAAAAATTATGATAATAAATGTACATGCAGCAAACACAAGGGCACCCAGCTGTAGAAAACAAGTATTAATAGAAGTTGAAGGAGAAATAGATTCCAATACAATAATATAGGGGAGCTTCACACCCAAGTAACCTGAATGGACAGATCGACAAGACAGAATCCAATCAGGAAACAATAGAGCTAGCCCAGAAAATGGAACAAATGTATTTCATTACTATCTACAGAACTTTTCATCTTATAGATGCAGAATCCACTTTTTTTCATCAGTAGGTGAAATCTTCTGAAGCATAGATCACATATAGGCCACAAAACAAATGAAAAAATAAAATGAAAAATCATACCAAGCATCTTCTCACACCATCAAAGAGTGAAACCGGAAACCAACAAGTCAAAATACCTAAGAAGATATGCAAATTCTTGGAGACTAAACAACATGCTAATAAATTAACAATGAGTAATAGAAAAAAATCAAAGAGAGAATTAAAAATAACTGCTTGATGGTACTCTAGTGGCAAAGTCGATTAGCATGTGGTGTTAAAAAAATGCTTGAAATGAATGGAGGTTTCAACACAACGTATCAAAACCTGTGGAACACATTCAAGGAAGTGTGAAAAGGAAAGTTCATTTCAATTAAGGCTCAAATCAAGAAACTAGAAAGGTGCCAGGTAAGCCAGTTAAACACACCTGAAGGAGCCAGAAAACAGTAGCAAAATAATTCCAAGATGAGCAGAAAAAGAGAAATAATCAAAATAAGGGAAGAAACCAACATGATAGAGAACAAAAGAAAAATATATAAGTTCAACAAATCAAAGAGCTGGTTTTTTGAGAAATCAACAGTACATTCTGCACTAGCCCATCTAATCAAAGAGAAAAAGGAAGAAGATATAAATCAATAGAGTCAGACAAGAAAAAGTATACATGACAATAGATACCTCAGACATACATAGATATAGATATTGGTAAATATTTCTTAGCCTAGTGGCTAAAGTCCTAGCCTTGAATATGCCTGGATCCCATATGGACACTGGTTCTAATCCCAGCGGCTCTGTTTCCTATTCAGCTCCCTGCTTGTGGCATGGGAAAGCAAAGTTAGCCCAAAGGCTTGGGACCCTGGACCTGCCTGGGAGACCCAGAAGAGGCTCCTGGCTCCTAGCTTTGGGTCAGTTCAGTTCCAGCTGTTGCAGCTGCTTGGGGAGTGAATCAATGGATGGAAGTTCTTCCTCTCTGACTCTCCTCCTCTCTGTATATCTGACTTTGCAATAAAAATAAATAAATATTTAAAAAAAGAAAATGCAGACAAAGTCAAAATAAACAGTTTGAACTACATCAAACTAAAAAGATTTTGTACAGCAAAGGACACAATCAACAAAGCGAAAAATCCACCAACAGAAACAGAGAAAATCTTTGTATACTGTACAACACAGAGAATTAATACTAGGATTTACAAAGAAATCCAGAAATTCAGTGACACCAAAACCAAGAACCATTTTGTAAGAAATGGAGAAAAAATAGGGAGACCTTTTTCAAAATAATAAGTTTAAATGACTAAAGGAAACACGAAAAATGCCCACACTTCCTACTATTAGAGGAATAATTTAAAAAAAAATCACATGGAGATTCTACCTAATGCCAGTGAGATTGGCATAAATTCAAAACTCTATTAAATACAGCTGCTGGTGTGGATATGGGAGAAATGTACCCTACTTCACATTGGTAGGAATATACACAAGTATATCTGCTGTGGAAGTCGGAATGGAAGGTGCTATGAGAACTAAAAGTTGATCTATTATATCATCCAGTTATCCCATTTCTGGGAATATATCCAAGGAAGCCAACTATGCATATGAGAACATGACTTATAATCTTACATTTATAGAAGCACAATACACAATAGCAACGACATGGAAAAACCCAGATGCCCACCAAAACAAGAGTGGATAAAGAAACTGTGGTACTTGTATTATAGGGGATAGTACTCAGACATTGAAAAGAATGAAATTCTATCATTTGTAACCAAATGGTCCCAACTAGAAACCATTATGCTCAGTGAAACAAGTCAATCCCAAAAGAACAAATATCTTATGTTCTTTCTGATATAAGGCAACCTTCATGAAAAATACAAGGGAATTAGATCTATATGTAAGCATGTGTACACATATATTCCCATAAATGAACTGTATAATGGAGACTAGCATATATGGAAGTGAATGTATGTTGCAATAAGCATCTTTACTCCCAAATAAAAGGAGGACTCCCAATGAACTGTCAATATATCTTCAAAATAGGATACTAAACTTTCTGTCTTTGTCTATACCTACAATGCCATGATACAATTAAATAGTAGAATGTTGCACATATAACTGTTACTGTAAGACTATACTATTGTAATAATATGGGGAAAATAGTGTGAGGGGGAGAATACGGGAGTGGAGAGGGGAACCCCTGTACCTGTAGATCCATATCATGAATAATAAAAAAAATTATAAAAATAAAGTACAACACATTAAATCAGTGAAGACCTTCATTGTATATAACCTTGTTACCGTCAAACTGTGAATTTATATATACTGAAACTTCAGGGTAGAATGTTGGGAAGATTATCGGGACAAAGCAAAAATACAAATTATTTCTACAAGTTATTCTAACTTCATAAAACAGAAGAGAAATCTAAAGTAGAAGTTAGAGGAAGTAATCTACTATAAAATTAAAAGATGAGATTTTCATGGTACTAATGTCTCCTTAGTTATTCTAACTTCATAAAACAGAAGAGAGATCTAAAGTAGAAGTCAGAGGATACAATCTACTATAAAATTAAAAGATAGGATTTTCATGGTACTAATGTCCCCATTATCCCACTCTCCTCCCTCCTGAATTCCTCCCATGGCTTTTCTAACTTGTCTGTAGCATCAACAGCCACTCAGTTTTCCACTTAATTTGATCACTTCCTCTAGTTTGCTTCTGTTGCCATTGGTCATTTGAGTGTTTCTTTCCCTCTGTTGCCAGAGCAATTGCATCTGTTAATGTTTCTTTCTGTATCTTGATTCCCTTCCTGCAGCTTACTCTTCCAAATCTGAGCTCCTAACATTTTCCTTTGTTTTGCTAAATTAAATACAAAACCCAGCAAAAAATGTGTAGGTATAATAAACATAACAATAATAAATAATAAACATCTCCAACCTGGCTGCTGAGTACTTTACCTAAAATTTATTTCCAGCTACCCTATCCTGATCATCTTTTACTGTGTATGCCTTGACTATTTTGATTTCTTTCCTTTGCTCATGTAAAGCTAAGTATCTTTTCGCCTTTTTAAGGAATAGGGCAAAAGATGTATCTTCTAACTCTACACTTCATCTAACTGGAAAAATCATATTCTCCTATTTTCCTCTATTGTATCTGTTTCTAAATACACATTTATAGAATAGCAGCACAGTATTCATTATATTTCATGTTCTGCAACTCCTTGAAGTTATAAATCATGTTTTAATCATATTTGCATCATCAGAATCTAGGTCAGTGCTTTGCTTATGAAAAAGATTTAATGAAAGTTTTGAATTAATTTTAACAAGGCATGCATTCTCACAAAATCATGATGTCTGGTTTCTTCTAAGAAATGGGAAGAAACTGGCAATAGGTGGAAGCTGCAATTTCCAGAAGAAACCCCTCTAGGCCGCTTCCCTCTTTTCAGGTAACTCCGGCTTCTGAGGACCTTCTAAATTGTAATGCAAATTCCAGCATCAAGTACAGAAGGGCATTAAATTTGGTTCTAGCATTGGTTTATTTCACCTCTGAGATATTTAACTTCACACATCATTCCCAAACAAAAATAATTCCTACAGCAAAGGAGCCTGAAAAATGACAATTTTCAGTTGCTTTTAAAAAATTTAAGACTCTATTTACTATGTGGTCTTTCTGAAAAAGCAATTAAAATACAAGTTTATGAGCACTGGTTATAGTCAAAGAACTAACCCAAGAAAGTAATGCAAACCCAACTCTGTGCTGATACATGTATAATTTCACATGTGTTTTACAAGCAAAGCTGAATTTGAAACATTAGACAATTCCAATTGTTTCCAACTGCTTGATGCAAATGTTTCCAATATATTAGTCTATTTAACTTATATAATCACCAATACATGTGACTCTAGGTTCTTTGTAAAATTTGTGGGAGTCTTATTTTTGTTTCTGATTTTGCTTTTTGTTTTTTGCTTTTACTATAAACTTCTGAAATTCTAGAGACCAGATTGAGCATCTGGGAATAGGCCTAGTTGCCCCAAAGCCATTTAACAATGAAGGCTAGACTTCATGATGACAGCAACAGGTCACAGTATTAATCTTCTGAGTTTTAGAACTAAATTCTTGATCTGATTGCTTGAACCAATTTATCCTCCCTGTTAATTTGCATATGTAGCTTTCAAAAGCAGTGTATATTTAGTATATCAGAGTGATTTTTCCGTCTTTAGCCAAAGATGTCGGTAATTTGGGAAAGGAACATCTGAGTTCCTTTATAGAAAGGAGTTCCTTTTATAGAAAGCAGTAAATCATAACAGCAGGTGATTACACATAGTGGCTTATTATCTTCTCATTACCATAGTTCTTCATACACTATTTTCCCCTAGTAGTGGTCAACGAAACCACTGAATTAATGCAAGCTGTAAAAGCCACACAACTTTTCCATCACAAATTTCTAAGTGTCTTGCCTTCCAGCCATGTCTCATACCAAATACAAGTATGTTTTGCATAGCAGCTGGTATAAAATTCTTTTTTATTTTTAAGATGTCAGTCTTTCAATGTCTTTGCTGTTTCAGGGATTTCTTAAAAGTATCGTGTTGGGACCCAGCGGCGTGGCCTAGCGGCTGAAGTCCTCGCCTTGAACACGCCGGGATCCTATATGGGCACTGGTTTGTGTCCCGGCAGCTCCACTTCCCATCCAGCTCCCTGCTTGTGGCCTGGGAAAGCAGTTGAGGACAGCCCAAAGCCTTGGGACCCTGCACCCGCATGGGACACACTGAGGAGGTTCAAGGTTCCTGGCTTTGGATTGGGCAGCACTGGCGGTTGCAGTCACTTGGGGAGTGAATCATCGGACGGAAGATCTTCCTCTCTGTCTCTCCTCTCTGTATATCTGACTTTGTAATAAAAATAAATAAATCTTTTTTTAAAAAGTATCATGTGTTTAGATTTTTGAATTTAAAATCATTGGTATATCTAGCTGATTTTAGTCTATTTACATATATTGTGAAAACTGATAAGCATGGATTTATTTTAACTGTGTTTTCTATTTACTCTTTATTAAAGATATTTCTTCTTCATTTCTTTATTCCAATAGTTTTCTTTACTGCTGATTTTTCTATTCATTTAGAAGATATTTATTTATATTTTATATAAATGGACTTAAAATGCCAAGCTGATTTTTAAAAACACTCGACATTTTGAAGCAAAAAAGAAATGAGATTCATTTAAAATCAGATAATTTCATGTCTCACCTTAAGATTTTTTCTAGTATTGTAGTATTTTGTTATTTATAAATCCATAAACTCATGATTATTTTCTTACTATATTCATTTCATGCCTGAAAATGACAATGCTGCAACACCCTTTATACAATAACTGGCACATAATATTTATACATGTTTTTAGATAGAATAAATAAACATAATATTTGTTTCTCATAACTAGCAGTTACTAACGATTACATATTCATCTGTATCTCTTCTAAATGTTTTCTTCAATATTGCTTATTTCATTATCTAAATTTGTTCAAAATTCACACCTTAAATTGCACAGCTTACATTCGTTCCTAAGCCTTAACAACTTTTTGCCTGCAAATGCCTTTGCTTTAGCCATACCCGGAAAGATAGTTTAGCTGGGTCTAGGATTCAAAATTGATAAGGAATTTTAAACATATTATTTTAATTCCTCCTGACTTCAATCATTAGTTGTGATAAGTTTACTGTTACTTTATCATTTCATCAAAAAAACTTAAATTTTCTCTCTCTTGCTTTTTGTATCTTTCTTTATTCTATAGTTACTTTTCTACTTAGAATTTAAACTTGTTTTGGAAGGATTATACTTCAAAAAGAGGTACAAAAATAATACAATTGGATTTCATGTACCTTTTATCCAAGTTTTCTACAGATCACATCTTATATAACAATAGTACAATGCCCAAACCAGGAAATTAACAAGGTACAATGTGTGTTTCTTGCACTGTGGTTTTTTCTTTTAAGATTTATTTATTTTTCACTGGAAAGTCAGATTTATAGAGAGAAAGAGAGACAGAAAGAAAGATCTGCCATTTGCTTGTTCACTCCCCAAGTGGCCGCAATTGCAGCAGCTGAGCTGATCTCGAAGCCAGGAGCCAGGAGCTTCTTCTGGGTATCCCACGCAGGGTGCAGGGTCCCAAGACTTTGGGATGTCCTTGACTGCTTTCCCAGGCCCCAAGCAGGGAGCTGGAAGGTAAGTGGAGCAGCTCAGATACAAATCAGTGCCTATATGGGATTCCTGGTACATGCAATGCAAGTTTAATCACTAGGCTACCGTGCCAGGTCCAGCACTATGCTATTTTATTGTATGTCCGGAGTCATGTAATAACTACCCAATCAAGGTATACTTTATTACTACAAGGACTATATGCAATCATAGCCCATTTCACCTTCCCAAATATCCAATAAGTACTAATTTGCTCTCATTTCTATAAATTTGTCATTTTGAGACCATTATATAAATGGAATCATACAGTATAAAATTATGTTATATTGTTTTTTTAAAAGTCATCATAATTGTCTTGGGAATCCATGAAAATTACTGTGTATCAATAGTTCATAAAATTTTATTGCTGTTTAGCACATATTTGCCAAAGTTGAACAACCATCAATTAATTTCCAATATGGGATTATTTAAAGAAAATTGAAATTAATATATTAATGTAGATGTTTTGTGGATCGAAGCTTTTATTTTTCTCTGTTGAATTCCCAGGAACATGATTATTGGGCTCTATGGTCTGTGTCGCACCTTAGAAGATATTGCCTGTTTTCCAGAATTTTTAGACTCTTATAATTTCAGGGTCATATATCTAGACATGGATTTCTAAGTTTTATGTATTTATGCAATTTAAAGGATTTATTAATTTCATTAATTCTCAGCATTTTCCAGTCATTGATACCTAGAATATCCTTTATTCCATAGTTTTAAAATATAGCCAGCTTAAATATAAGCTGGAACTTTATGTTCTATTGTTTTTATCCACTTTTGACAACTTTCCATATTATTTTCCACTCTATTTCTCTATGGGCATCCTATCTATTTTTGCACTACAGTTTATTAGTTACATTTTTAACTGCCTCAACTGCTGCTTAACTTACTTACAAATTTCATTTATTGCAAGTGGTTTCATTTGGTAGTTTCAAGATTTTATTTTTTTCATGACTTATTTTCTTTTTTCAAGAGAAGCTTCAATTCCCTTTCATGATATTATTAATGTAAACATCTTTTATAGCCCGTATTAAGCTTTTGTATCCTGTTTCTCTGAAATCCTTGGATGCTTATTTTTGTTGTTTAGTTCCTGCCGACTTTCACTCATGTTAATTTGTCTCCTTATATGTTTTTGTAATTATGAATTTTTATTTTATCATATTTTTCTACGGAAATCTTGCAAAGTCTGAGTTATATAAAGTTAGAGGTTTTCTGTTTGTTTCTGCCGGAAATCCAAAGGTCAATTTTGAATTTGGTTTAGAGATTTATTCTAATTTCATTCATCTTAAATCTTAAATCAAAATCTTTTCCCAAGCATAAATAAAAACAAGATGTATAAATTTCAACATTGTCTCAACATGGTGTTACTAGATGATTTTTATTTAATACACTCTCTTACATAAAGTAGGGCTTTATTGAGGTTTTCTCTGTGTCAGTGTGAATGAATCCAAACATCAGTCTCTTTTCCCAAGGGGGAGTTAAAACCCGCATTCTCCAGTTATCTGTACAATCTCGTCTCTACCTAAGGTGCCAGTGTTATTCTTTTAACTGCCTTGTGTCTTGTTTGTTTGTTTTCATTTATGCTTAACTCCTGTATTCTATGCCTCAATATTTTATTTGTGGGCTCAGTTTTGCAGTTTCAAAAGGTTTGATAAGGATTAATTTATCTAGATGTTTGATGACTTAAAACTTTACAGGTTATCTAAGTCATCATGTTGTCAGAAAATACAATTGTATAGATCTTTTTTATAATCAAGTTTTACGCTGAACTTCAGTAGTCTTTGATATCTATTATTTTTACTATCTTTCATGTATTACTAAGAATTTTAATAGTCACTCTACACACCCATGTTAGTTTCCTACAGATAATATTCTACAATGTAACATTTCAAAACATGACTCATTGCTGTTTTTAGTTTCAAACAAATCGTATGTTCATATTTTTCAAAGTATTTTCAAGTGATGAGCTTATGCCCTCATTTGAGAAATGCAGCTCTGTTTAGCACACTAAGATGAGAATTAAGAAGTTACTATCGCCATAAGCCATTTCCCAAGAAGAAATGAGTATAATCACAGAAGTCATGTCTATCTACAGAAACAGACTCCTTATTCTTTTATCCCAAATATTTAATCAAATCCCTGGATTTTTCTCTATCACCCATCTGGATAGCTCCCATAGATACCGAATGATAGCATCAGAAGGGGATGCTAAAATTTAGTCAAGACATTATCAGCTTCAGTTTTGTGATGCATACTTTGGGAAAAGTATAGTAAACCACGTTTTAAAAATTAATAGTGATAGATTGCACTAATATTACAATGTACAGGTACTATCTTCCAAGTTGTCATCTTTTCATCTCAGATTAAGGCAAACATGTGGTATTTAACCTTTTGGGATTGGTTCATTTCTCTTAGCATGATGGATTCCAGTCAGGCCCATTTAACCACAAAGAACTGCATTTCGTTTTTTTTTTAATAGCTGAGTAGTATTCCATAGAGTAGATGAACCATAGCTTTCTTATCCAGTCTTCTATTGATGGGCATTTTGGTTGCTTCCAGGTTTTTGCGATTGTAGATTGTGCTGCTATGAACATAGGCGTGCATGTTGGTTTCTTGTGTAGGAGATGTTTTGGATATATCCCTAGGAGTACTATTGCCCCCCCCCCAAAAAAAAGTTCTACACCTTAAATGTCGACAAATGTCTTGTTAGAGTTATAAGCCAGTCTAGATTATCCTAAAATCTGCCAAGATCAGCAAAATTATACTTCAACACAACAAATGGCTAAATACGAAAATGAAATAGACACGAGACAGCTGAATGGTACCCTATAGCCATTTTAAGGTATATAGCAGCCGGTCCTGTATATAAACTAAAATTGAAATGTCAATGAGCTAATCATAGGTTGTGGTTAGGACTTGCTTTTTTTTTTTTTTTTTTCAACATACTGGTTACTCAAAACCATGTCAGTTCCATAATATTGCAAATTGCTGTTGATGTTATATTGGGACTCTTAATTGACTGGGATGATATTCTACCAGCTCTAACTTCAGACCAGAAATGGTCTCCCCAAGAAACTGTTCAACCCATCTGGACAATAAGTAGCTGGACTCTATGCTTAGTATATGTTTGCAAGGAAAGAATCTTGATGGAATTTGAACTGTAATACTGCATCAAGGTGGAGGAATCCACCAGGAGGAGGGGAGGGGGAGGGGTGGGGGGATTCCCAGAGCCTATGAAACTGTCACATAATGCAAAATAATTAATAAAAAAATTAATAGTGATGCACTAAAGGGTGAGAATTATTTGACTTTAAAATTTCTTAAATAAATTCAAAGGAATGGGACTCAAAGTTATCTTAAAATGCAGCCTCACTCATGTGCTCTCTGATATGCTTACTTGAACAGAAGGAGAGGGACTGAGCTGTAACCAGTACAGGAGTAGTGTGCACAATCCTTGGACCACGCATGGGAGGGTATGAATATCACTTTTTATTTGTATTGGGAAGGAAAAGAACCAACCAAAACAATTACTGTAGCTCAGCAAATTCATTTCACAGATGTAAAAGCTATGGCTCTGTGAGAATCCATAGCATAAGTTAGTGACTCAGATGGAATATGAATTCAGTTGCTTTGTGCTATAGTCCAGCAGACTATATCACAATGGAAAGTGTGTATTTTAATAATATCTCAATGAAAGGCAGTGCACTGCTTTGTTGTATCAGACACTGACATTTTTCACACTGCACTGAGGTATGCTTTCATTCGATCAGATTAAAGCTGACAGAGATGAAACAGTTTTGGGCAGAATTCCTTGGGTTGGTTCCAGGGTCTCTAATCTGCATTTCATCACGATACAAGCACATGTTTCCATCATTCGTACACTCGTCGGCATCAGCTGAGATGTTAATCACATGCTAACCCAATTTCCTCTAGGAATTTATTACTTACTCTTCATTTAAGTTCATGAAACCCAACATGAGCCCCCAATAAGCATAATAACCTTAACAAGAAGATCTTGGCTCAAAAATCATGCCCATTAGGCAACAGAACCCAATGAATGAGCCTTTGGAAACATGTATGGGGTAAAATCCGTTTTGCAATAATACCTTGGGGACTCTGCAAAAGATTATCATGACAAATTTAGTTCCATAGCAGAAGTTGATATGAGCAAGTCATGATTTGACAATAAAATAAAGTCCTTGTTTTAACTCCATGCAACTCAGTTGTATCAAATTGATCCACAATTTCCAAAATTAGAGGCACAGCCTTCAGACAACAGTAGAAGATGACGGAGTGCACAGGAGGCGAATGGAAACTATAATGGGAAGGCATTTTGGAAGCAGAGACCAAATGCAAATTGGTTGTTAGAGAAACTATTCAGATCCATCTGGTGGATGCATGTGACGAATACTAGAAATCCCATCAATGGATATTCATTTTGGCAATGGCAAAAGGAAGGAAAAGAGAGTCAGACCACTAGAGTGTGGATGTTGGATTTAAACCCTCTTGCAAATGTGCAGCAAACACTTATCCCATGTTTTAACTGCTTTTTCCATTAACTAGGAATTCAGTTAAAAAATATAAGAAGTGTCAGAGACATGACAACCACATTACATAACTGATGAAGGGGGTGTCTGTTTTCTGAACTTCCAGATTGTCTCATTTTCATCTATTCATTCATTCCACCCACATCTGTTCCTGAGCTCGTATTATATTCCAGACACAGTACCAGGCAGTCAAGATTCGAGATGATAATATTTGAATTCTCAAGGGATTCTGAGTCTAGTGGGGCAATAGACCCTAATACAAATACAATACAGTTACAACAATAAGAACTAAAATATTGTTATCATTAGCTTTGGACTTACTCTTTTCCACATACCATTTTAAGTTAATTTATCAATACCATCTTCTTTAACTGTCATAAATTCTCTATCAGGTAAGCATAATTATTTATCATGCAATGGTCAACCCAAGTTACAGAGAGCTAAGTAACTTCCAATGTCACACTAGTAAATGGCAGAACTGGGATGGACCTCAGGAAACCTGCCTCAAACTCTTATATCATGAGCATCGTCTTAAACTAAAAGATAATGTATAATATCAGTGGGAAAAGGCATTGTCTCTATGATGTGAATGACAGGATACCAGTGCTGCCAATCAAAGAGGGGCATCTTAGCTCAGGAGAAGACCTCTGAACTATGTCTTCAAGACGGCAGTCTGAGAACTGTGGTAGTATGGAGGCATGAGGCAGAAAAGACAGGGTGATAAAGATACATAATGTAGTGTGAACTGGCAAGGAACACTTAAACTCCATCAAGTTTGGGATATTTTTTTGTAAACTGGAAAAAATAGATTTGAACAATGTGATGCATCATGGAAAATGTTTCCTACTTCTGTGGGCCTTATTGAATGGAATACAGGCATTAACTGCATCTGGCTTGATTACCTTGTACTTGTAAAAAAATATTTATAATCAATAGGTAAAGAGACTCCAGGCTTTAAATGCAATTCAATAATTTAAACTCATAAATACTTCTTAGTATAAAAACCTTGAAAATGTTATGAACATGCAGGGTCTTAGTTCTATGCAGCCTTGCCTAGGAAATATGTCCAATCTCCCAACTTTCCACGACTGAAATATTCAATTAGATAATACAAGGGTGAAAATAATGAAGCCTTGAGAGGATGTGTTTCATCAAGTAGAAAATAATTTAAAAGACCTTCTTAACGATGCAAAAGTGACTGAAAACATGCTGCTTCCTGCCAAAGAAGGGATTATTCCAGTTCCTTAAGAAAAAGAAAATGACACCTGTTAGTAGTTTAATGCTAATAGCAGTTGTTTCCTGGCTGGAAATTATACATCAACAAAAACATAATTTTTCTCACAGCTGTGTAAGTGAAAAAGCATATGTTGAGAAATTAGAGTGTCTGTTACTCATTATTCAAAATTTTCATGGCCACTAAGTGAATCCAGAATTGGGATTAGAAATGTGCAATGCCTTTTAATTAATTTAATTGACATTGTTGTCTGATTAAAACTACAAAGAGCCACCACATTGCAAACTCTTCACTGGGCTCCATAAAAGCCACTCTGCTATTCTCAGGGATCTGTATAGCTGGGAATTTCCTGGTTTCCCCTGAAGGAAATGAAATAGGGTTTAGTGGTTGAAATAGAAGTCAGAAGCCAGGGGCAGACAGGCCAAAGTCACCACAAAGCCTCTCCTGAGCTCAGATGCAACTGTTTTAACAAGCTGCCAAAGCTGGGTTCCATCCTGGCACTGCTATGTGGAACTTGGATGCTGTAGTGTCTCTATGTATGTTGTCTTGGCTGTAAAATCGAAATATCAGCATGAACTTAATCAGGTTGTATTAAGGTATAAAGAAGACTGAATACATGGTTCATGCCTGTCTTATAGTATATGAATTTGTGATATTTTATTTCTTCTCTTTTCTTATAATCTTACTTCTTTCTGGCTCAGACAACTTTATGTGCATGTATCTTCTTATTCTATTACTGTCTATATTTTATGAGTATCTCTGTATGTGTTCCTAGAGCAATTTCAAACATAAAAAGTTAATTCTTCAGTCCAGTAGGGAGAGTACTCTCTTGCATTTGAAACACTCCCTCAAACACCACAGATGCTCTCATTCTGCACTGGGTCATGCCAGCTTCCTTGAAGGCAAAGAGAGCTGAAGTATAGACAACTGCAAATTGCAGTTCTTCATTAGCCTGTCTGCAAATATTGACATTGCAATTTTCTAGTCAACTTTTCACCCACCCAACTCTTTCTTGGCTCTGACCTGCAGCTGCCCTCTCTTCACTCTCAGCTTCCTCAAGAAACTGCTTTGTCAGTGTGGCTCGTGTCCTGGCATGCTGGAAGCAAAGGACATATTTATTGAAGGCCAGAAAATAGATCAGTGATTGATGTGAGATTTGCCACTGAAGACAATATCCTAGCACCGATACAGTTGCCTGGAGTGGAAAAGTGTAACATCTTTAGATGTATACCCTCTTACAGGATAGAGAAACATGCTGTAGACAACATTGAACCTGGATTCCAAAGAAAATGTAGAGCTAATAAGTTACTAATAAGAACTAATAAGGCACTAGATTCTTATTTTTTACAAACTTAGTGGTTAGCACGAAGTGCTCTTCCAGGATTTTGAAAACACCAATTTTTATTTAATTCTGGCAATAACCATGTGAGGTATAGGAAACTGGGCACAAAGAGGTTATGTAACCTACCCAAGGACACACAATTAGTAAGTAGTAGCATAGGTAGGGTTTTCAAATAAATAAGTTTATTTATTTTCTATTCATTTGAGACAGAGGGAGGGAGGGAGAGAAGTAGGAGAGAGAGAGAGAGAGAACAGATTTCCTTTCCACTAGTTTATTCCCCAAATGCCCTAAGAAGGCTGATGGCAGGAATAGTATCTATGTCTTCTACAGGGGCTCAACTACTTGATCCATCATCTGTTTCCTCCCAGGGTGTACATTAATACAAAGCTGGGCTTGAGAGTAGAGCCGGGATTCAAACTGAGGCATTCTGATCTGAATGCAGGCGTCACAAGAAGCAGACCCCCACCCTGAAAATCAGGCAGTCTGACATCTGAATCTTGATTCTTGGTTATTACACCCTATTGCGTCTCAGTAATGGGGGTTAGGAGCCTCTTCAGAAACATAATTATAGTGGATCACTGCAACAGAAGTGAATGAGTGTATTAAATGTTATTCTACGTGATGTGGGCATCTACAAATGGTATGTAGAGGGAAAAAAAATTGCTGGCTAGTCTGATCAATTGGCTAAGGGAGCCAACCACTAAGTTATTGTCTTCCATAGTGTTATTAAAATTCATATTACAAAGCTTAACACCGTAGACATAAAGAGGTCAAATACTTTGTTCCAGATGATATTTTCAGACAACATTTGAAGAGTGTTTAGCACACACTCCTCTAAAAGCTCTCAGTAGCACAAAGTCAAAACTTGATCTGCATTTTATGTGCAGTTTCTACAGCCTACTTTGCCATTCTAAGATGTAGGTACTGTTACTATTTCTCATTGACACTGTCTCAAAGGAATAGATACAACATCTAGAGAAGATCAAGAATTAAACCTTGTGTAGAACCCAGACCAGTGAGTGTATAGTACGAGCACCCAGGCTGAGTTCTGGAGCTCTGACTTGGTTCCACATCCTAGCTCCATGATGGATCCTTAGACATGAACACTAACTATAAGAAGATGTGGGACACACTTCTGGTGACCCAATACTAGCACATACTTGGCATATGTGCCATCACTTCCCTCTCAAAGGCCCTAAGAAGGCTTGGATAACCCACAGAGTGTTGTCAGCACAAGAAGTCTAGACCCCTCTACCTTCCCTGGGATGCCTGAGAAGTAGTTCCACTCTTGTGGCAATATGATACAAGCAATGTTATCTTTGCACAGTTCTGCACTATCACTTCATATTTGCCTCTGCAATTAAGGGAGCCTCAGGACTTGTGTGTGACTGGAGAGCCAGAAGGAGGCATTTCTAGATGGAGAAAGGTAGCTCTACGGGCCTGTGGGCCAGACTGCCAGACTTGATATTAACATAAGCAGATAAAAGTGGAGTTAAGTCTACTTGGAGCAGGAATAGCCTTATGCCTGTGGAACTCATCCCATGTGAGCTCTCCTACCCAATGCCCCAGCCTTCTCCAACTTGAAGCCCTAGTGGCCCTTGATCCAGGCCTCAACGACTTTCAGCTTCTCCAAATTTAAATCAGCACGTTTATACCATATGACCACAGTGGACTACTTGGAGCTTCCGGAATGAGTTGTGTGATAATGAATAAGTTCCTCAAACTCTATGTTCTTTGCCTGATCCATCCACAGCATCACAGTGGATGGATCAGTGGATTTACATTCAGCATATGTCAGTTATTATGTGATTTTTGGCTGTGTACAATGATACACATGTTTTTTTCTGACACGTCTGTTCTGTGTTTTTGAATACATATAGATTTTGCATCCTTACGCTGTTTATCTGTGCTTCTCTCTCTCTCTCTCTCTCTCTCTCTCTCTCTCTCTCTCTCTCTTTCGCTCTCTCGCTCTCTCGCTCTCTCTCTCTCCTCTCCCCATCCTTGATTTCTAAGGCTCTCACACCTCACATCTGTGAGTACTTTCCTCTTCATGAAAATCACACTGCGTTTGTGGGAAGATCGCACTCCCATCTTGACTGGGTTTCTACAAGCTCCTCTCACAATCAGGGAATTCTCTAGAGCTGCAGATGCAAACCAGGCATGGAAGTCTACGCCCATAAAAGCAAACTTGATGTTTCGGATTTATTTCTCCAAGTCCTGTCTGGTTTCTCTTACCTTAACTTTGTTTCTACATGCAGACATGTGATGCCTGCCATTAAGCTGACTGGCAACATTTTTCAGGGTTTCATATCCACTTAGCCTTTCTATTTCTACTGAGCTCATGGTTCAGTTGGAAAGGGTGTAGTTGGTCTGTCCTGTGATCCAGCTTGTAAGAGTTTGTGAGAATGGCAAATGAATGAAGCAGAGATTACTATGGGACTTATTCTGTTTCAGTCAATAGCATTTCATATTTCAGGGAAAGGAACTGAAAGCATTTTTAATTTCAATTTTGTTCAGTCTCCTTCTTTGTCTCTTTTTGTTGCTACCCTGTAAAATTGAAATCCTGGGGAAAATTATAGCCATACATTAGGGACAGATAAGCAAGTTCCTTTTGGGGGGTATAGGCAAGTTGGGGTGCTGATTGCTGTTGGATGTGTACTGTTGATTTAAAATGTAGGACTGGGGTAGGAGTTTGGTCTGGCAGTTAAGACATTGGCTAATTCATCCCCTTCCCACATCAGAGTGCCTGAGTGTGATACCAGTTCTGGCTACTGGGCCCAGCTTTCTGCTAATGCAGATCCTAGAAGGCAGCAGATGAAAACACAAGTAATCCCATGTGAGAGGTCCAGATTATGTTCTGGGCACATCCTTAGCCAATTTGGACATTAGGGGAATGAACCGATGGATAAGAGCTTTCTCATTCTGTCTTTCTCTTTGTGTAAACGCACACACATATACCTACATACATACATAAAATCTAGGACCATTCACGTTTTCATCCCATTTAATCATTTACTCCTACATTTTCTAAGTAAGAGTGCTTGTAGTTCAAGATGGTCAAAGAAGAACAAAGTAAGGGAAATAAGAAAACGTCCTCAGAGTACAAACTACAGCAGGATCCAGTTTTTAAGCCTAGACCTCCTTGATGGAAATTGAGAATGAAGCTATAGAGAGAAGTGGCATATGCCAAGCAGAGTTTTGCATGAACCCAGAAGACACTGGGCTTATTTTTAGAAGAAGGCCAATATTACAAGAACAACTAAAGAGACTAAGCATTTGCCGTAATACAGGCACTGTTCTAAGCATTCAATATACCTAATCTTTAGGTATGTTAACCTCATTTAATTATCACCACAACCCTATATTCTGCTCTTAATATCACCCTCATTTTACTGATGAGAAACGCTGAGCCACAGAAAAGTGAGGTAGCTAGCTTGATATAATACAAATTAAAAGTGATACAGCCAGGATTTGAACTCAGGTTGTCTAGCTGCCAATTTCATCTTCTTCATCAGTACCCAAAATTACCACTGATGGAATGGAACCAGGCTTCTTTTTAAGAATCATTAGTCTGGCAATCCATGCATAAGACATCAAGAACTGAAAGTGGCTGTATAAGAGGAAAATCGATCCTGGATTTTTTTTTAAACAAATGATTTATTTATCTGAAAGGAAGAGTGAGAGATAGAGAGCAAGACAGAGAAAGACAGAAACAGAAATCTTCTACATGTTTACTCTCCAAATGTGCACAACATTATGGATCACACTGAAGCCATGAGTAAAGAACTCCCTCCAGTCTCCCACATGAGGTTAAAAAAAAAAAAGGTAGGTTCTTGGTACTTGATGAACAAACACGGTCCCAAGTACTTGGGACATCATGTGCTGCCCCAAGGTGTGTCTCATGGGTTTTAAAGAAAGACATCATCCATTTAAAAAATCATCACTGAGGCAATCACAGACATGTGATTTTGACAAAGAGAAATAACATGGTACCAGGGAGAAAAGGAAGATATACAGCATTGCAGTAGCTCTGGCCAAAGGTACTCCTGTCTGTAATTCAAGTTGGAAACTGAGAAGAAGAGGTGCCACAACTCTGATTATTTATAAACATTTACTTCTATCCCTAAATTTAAGCAATGGACCTGGAAGTTAGAGCCAGGACATGGTCACAGCTATTTTCAAGAAAGATCAGGCAGGTCTATCCACTGTAGTGAGTTTTCTAACCATAATTGATGTGTTAAACCTCAGCAGCTGTTTACACAACTTTGCAGACACCCACAGGAATAGCAGTTAGGGCAGAACACTGCTAAGTGATGGCATGTGTTAGACTGAGACAGCCTGTGTGTCACCTGTTCCTTCACATTTTATTATCTGGCTATTAGATGGCACATCTGTAACTTGCCACAAACATAGGTAGACTAGGCGGGGATGGCACCGTGATCATGATGGATGGGATCCTATCTGCATCACTGGCAATGTTCCATGATTGGCTGTTGGATCCTGGGGCCTCTTTTGTAATTTATAAAGTTAAATCTTGTTGTGCATCTCCCTAGACACACATTTTTCTGTGTTTATGTCTCCGTTTCTCTCACTTCTCTTTATTACCCTTCTTTTCCTTCTCTACCTTCTCCCCACCACCTAGTCTTTTCCAAGAGAGAGTGCTTGTCAAAACTGACTCAAATATTTAACTTTTCCATGCCATCAATTCACATAATCTAGTTTCAACAAAATGCACGGATTGCAGATAAGTGAGGGCTGGCCAAGTTTAAATTTCAAGACATGGATGGGCTGGAGAGTAAGAGAAAAGAGTAGATATTGTAGACAGAGCACAGGATACCAGTGCTGTGACTCTTGAAGTGTTGTCCCAGTCTTGAGTAAGAGTTCTTCAAAAAATGATCTTGTTAGGGGCTATTTTGTTGTGCACTATCTGATGATAGTGATAATCTACTGGAGATATTTTGGGAAACCCTGATCTGGAAGACATGATCTGGGCTCAAAGCTGACCTCTGTGTAGTCTCCAGAAATTGTCTTAGAATGAATATACGTTTGCCTGTCTCATCTGCATGAAGAACAAAGGCTTTTCTGCTTTATTTTATCCCCTAACTTAGCTTGGATGTGGAATGCATCTGAGATGTATACAGTGGTGGTGTGTTAAAAAGGCAATGGATACTTATGGTGGTTATGAAAGACAATGTTGTGGAATCTGTGTTTCTCCATATGTGGAAAATACATCTTCAAGATAAACCAGATCAGATCATTCCACTTCCAATATGAAGTAGTAAACTAGAACACCCTCCATATGTTCGTTCTTCATCTTCCCCATCTGCAAAACATGCTCAGTGACAGCACTCCCCTCCTCCGGAGTAAGAGATGGTTGATGAAGGACACAAAAGCATCACGCCAGGAATAACAGCTCTTGTAGAACAGGAGGCCCTTCTACACTTCAGTCTGTGATAAAGGAAGTGGAAAGGCTAATTGCTTGGTAGGATTATTTTATGATACACATATCTGTTGAAACATTGCACTAACCTCATAAAATGTATAAGTATGTAATGCTAGCACACAATTTCTAGGATAAATAAGTGGACTCAAGTGTTGTGATGCAGTAGGTTAAGCTGCTGCTGGTTATACTCACATCCCATGTCAGAGTGCTGGTTCGAGTCCTGAATGCTCTGTTTACAATCCAGTTTCTTGCTACTGCACACCCTGGGAAGCAGCAAATGACACTTCAAATACTTTAACTCCTATGTTCCACATGGAACATAGAGTTTCAGGCTCTTGGATTCAGCGGGCCCACCCATAGCTGTTGCAGGCATTTGAGGAGGGAGCAAGCAGGTGGAAGATCTCCATCATTTGGCCTTTCAAGTATGTGAGAAATCAATAAGCACTTAATAATAATAATACAAGCTCTATTAAGGTTGTTATTAGCCTATTTCTAATCTATATCAGCTTTTCACATGTGCCACATAGTATTCTCATTACAGAGGATGGGTTTAGCTGTTTTCCCAGAATAAGTCAAATCATTCTGGTGTTCCCTAACACAGTAGCGTGGCCATGGATAACAACAATGTAAGTATATTTCCAAAAAGCATGGAGAAAGGATCTTTATAGTTATCACTGCACTAAATAACAAATGTTTGAAGAGATTATGTATGTCTACCCTGATTTGAACATTATACCAATTAAATATATCTTGAAACATTACTTAGTATGGTAACCCATATATATGCATAATTTTAAGGGTTAATTTTTAAAAATCAATAAAATGGTACTAGTTTAGACAGAACAGAAAGACAACACAGTATGTATAAATTTCACGTTTGTTAGAGATCTCAATCTGGTTGGTTGTTAGTCCTAGCACTTTTAAAATGCAAGACCAAGCAAGCATAGCTCCATACAAATGCAGACTTAAGGAAACTTGATTTTCACGTGTATATAGCTAAAGTTACTGAATCCAGATTTGGTATTCAGAGGCATAGAGCAGCATTGCTCTGTCATCCATAGGTAGCATCTGTGATCTGTCCCTCATTTCCCTGGGCTTTCGGGGTGCACCTGTGACACATGTAAGTGTCACCTGTAGGTGTTGCAGGGAATGAGCCTAATACTCTGGCCTTGCTGTCCACTCCATTGTCTCTCCACTGAAAGGGAGGAAGAACAGGCAGGACTTTGCTAACCATGACCAGGCAGGGGTGGGGAGTTGGGCTTATGCATGAGAGCAGCTGGGCACTGGGGGTAGGGATGGAATCAGGAAGACACCTGAATGGCAGAGCAGTGCCTACCTTCCTACTGTACAGAAACAGCTGATCTCCAAGAATCTGTAGCTCCGCGGAACTCTGGAAAGCACAGAATGGCATGTTGGCAGTGAGAGACAGGTAGCTGGTTCATTCCTTGTCTTTATTCTTTCTGTCTTTTGCAATGAGTCAATGTTTCTGTCCCTGCAATGAGGGCAATGGTATTTGCTATTTCCTAAGTGTTTTACACAAGAATCTTTTGAGAAAGGAACTATTATTATCACTACTTTCTAAAACAAAGGTAAGACAAGTTTAAGAGGAGACAGGATATGAGCCGGGGTCTGAGAGACATATTGGTCACTGTCCTTGGTCTTATCCACTCTGCCATGTTCTTGGAGTACAGATATCTGTCATAAATGCTAACTGCCTCTCAAACTGAGCAGCTACTGAGTGTCAGTCAGTGCTCCATCTTCAGGGAGGGCTTATTACTGGGCTGAAGTGGGTATGGATGATGTCTCATTGGTGTGAGAACATATTAACTCAATCTTTCAAACAACCCTGCAAGAGAAAACAAGCAGCTCAGCGAGGGAAGGTTCTTGTTCTGCCTAGGTGACTGTCACTTCTATGAGGAAATCTGCAATCATAGCTGTTGGCTTCAAAGCTCTGGGCCAATGAGCAGCTGCTCTCAACACTCTAAGCAAGGGAGTTAATCCTGGAAGGAGAGGGTCAGATGTAATCAACTACATAGACCCATGAATCAGGGCAAAGTGGACAAATAGAACTATTACTTTCTATGTAATCAAAACCAAGTGAAGGTGTTCCCAGGCCATAGAACCTAAGGAGAAGGAGTTTGTGAAAGAGATGTGACATCATGGTAAACCTAGCTTAGTGGAAGAGTCTATAGATAGACGGTAGGTACATGAAGTGTGAGTGGGTACTTTTAGTATAGAAATTTTGTCTCTTACATAAAACATTAAGTTTGAGGTAAGAGTGTGGTCTTTGACTCCTCTGTTCTGCAGAATCAAAATAAATTCCTAATAGGGTGAGCAGAAATTAATGAATCATTAGCTCACAGTCATTTGGGTAGCTTGTCTAAAAAAATGGAAAATAATAAGTGTTGGAGACTTTGTGGATATATTGGAATCCCTCTGAATTGCTGACAGGAATGTGAAATGGGAGAGCTTTTGAGTAAAATGATATAGTAGCTACTCAAAAAGCTAAATACAAATTACCACATGATCCAGAAACTGTAGTCTATACACACATGAATTGAAAACAGGTATTGGAACATGTAATTTTATACATGCAACACCTGGGCAAGTGACAGTCTTTCCACAGGGCAATCTAAGGCTGTAATTTATTAGATACATCTTACCACCAGAGATAGTACTCTTGAGCAGAAGAAAATGAATCCTATGTCCTTTACCTGCATGTTTCTTGCTGTTAAATCTCAAACAAAATTGCTGCATTTCAGGAAGTTTTACTGATTTTTGAGGAGAATTGCTGGCTTTAAAAATCCACCAGTACCTACTTGTGTTGGAGATTAGCCAACAGAAGGGCAGCAGAAGAGGCCAGGGTCAGCCCCTGAGAGAATGGTGAGAAGTGAAGCTGATGCCTGGTCCAGAACAGAGCACAGGAAAGAAGCAGGAGATGAGGCAACTGTGCATGTGGATCACAAGCAAGGAGAGAGTAGGATTGAGTCAATGAGATTTAAATAATAACAGATCTCTGGGCCACAGCCTGCCACTTCAGGAGTTTACGGCTTGTGCTTAGTTCAATACTCTGCCACTGTTGTTTTGAAATTTGTAGTAAGTTTTGAAAAAGGAGTGCTGAATTTTCTCTTGCATTAGGCACTCCCAATGATGTATACAGTTCTACACATAGGATAACTTCAGTGCCTATGTTTTCCAACATGTTTCAAACCTGATATGTTCTAAACAGGCAAAAACCACACTCTTACAAGAAGAACGTGGGTTGAGGAAGAAAAAAGGATGACAGAAAGTGTGAAGACAAGGAAATGAAGTATTAGATTCAGATGTTATGTGGCTACCACAAACCATTCCCTAACATGACAACCTGCTCCTCCCAGCCCTTCTTCTCATCCCCGTTTTTTCCACTCTATTGCAGTTTCTCTCAGTGTTTACAACTCACTGATGTATCATAGACCTTGCTCATTCTGTCTGTTTGCTATTTATTATCCACCTCACCCTCTTAGAACATAAGTGCCTTGAGAGCTGGTATATGTAGCTTATTTATTCATTGTTGTATTTAAAGTGCTTCTATTTGCTAGCATGTTACAGGCTCTGGATGCAGTTTCTATAGGTGAAAAGCTAAACTGAGTGCTTAATATATGGAAAAACTAAAGTTAGACATATTGCATAGTTCAACTCATCTAACCCTGCCAAGAATCTTTTAAGATTTGATAATCTATTTATGATATGCAGGAACCAAACCGGGCACTGGGGACACAAACATAAGTCAGTCAGGGAATCTGTATTCAATTCCAGTATTAGCAATTCAGAGATACTAGAGATCTAGTATCTAGAGATATGTAACAATGAAGGCCTGAAACTCAGAGCAGTTTAGACATTCGCTGAGTGTTCTTTGTATGTTTAACCATTTGAGAGACAGAGATAGAAAGGACACTCACACACACACACACATACACACACACATACACAGAGAGAGAGAGAGAGAGAGAGAGAGAAAGGCGCACACATACAGCTTTGTTCTTCAAATGACTGCAGTCATCAAAGCTAAGCTAGCCTGGATTGCAGCAGAGAACAATGGATAAAATCCAAGCCTCCCACATGAGTGGTATGAATCAAATTATTTAAGTCATCACAGAGTGAGTTAGCAGCAAGCTGGAGTCAGGAGTCATAAGTGGTTATTGGACCCAGGTATTCTGATGTAAGACGAGGGCATTCCGACTGGCATCTTAACTACTTGGCCAAACTCCTACCCGCATCAAATGTTAACAGAGTAAATCCCTGCTTTTTCAGGAAGAGATTAGAGCTTGAAGAGGAAAAACAGAGTGAGAATCATAAGGTGGGATGGGACAGTGGCAGTGGGGGACAACATGGAAGACAATCCTGCCCTGTGCTTAAGGGGGCTAGTGTTAGGCAGCCTTCTGAAGAAGAGAAAGCACAGGGAAGGGAAGGGAAGGAAGGGGGAGGGGGAGAAGGGAGGGGAGAGGAGGGTAGAGAAGGGTCCTAGAAATTTTTTAAACGATTTATTTATTTTTATTGGAAAGGCAGATATATAGAGAGGGGGAGCGAGAGAGAGGAAGATCTTCCGTCCAATGGTTCACTCCCCAAGCGGTCATAATGGCTGGAGCTGAGCCAATCCAAAGCCAGGAGCCAGGGGCTTCTTTTGGGTCTCCCACACGGGTGCAGGGTCCCAAAGCTTTGGGATGTCCTGGACTGCTTTCCCAGGCCACAGGCAGGGAGCTGGATGGGAAGCGAGGCTGCCAGGATTAGAACCAGCACCCATATGAGATCTGGGTGCGTTCAAGGTGAGGGCTTTAATTGCTATGCTATGATGCCAGCCTGGTCCTAGCAATTATTTTAGGGAAGGGAGGGGAGAGGAAGAGAGGGATAGGGAAGTGAGGGAAAGAGAAGGGAAAAGAAGGGAGAGAAGGGTCCTTGCAATTATTTTAGGAGTTCAGGAAATATGAGTATTTCCTAAGGATTCAGCCCCACCACCTGGGGTCACTAGCCCAGCTGTGACTTTCCAACTTCTCCTATTAACCCAGGAATACACCAGTGTTGTTTCTGCAAGGGAGCAGTGTTTAAGGAAAGAATCATCAATTATGACTCAACAGCCTGGATTCATGTTGTGGTCATATCACATCTCTGGACTCTGCTCTACAAAGGGGGGTGCCTAGTCCCTAACAACGCCTCAGGAGCTGTGTGGCCTTAAGCAAACTCTCGACCTTTTTCAGTCTTAATTTTTTTTCCAATAGGTCACAAAACATTAGGAAACAAAATAATGTGGAGGGGGAAACGCTAGCTCAGACTGAGTCTGTTACCCCTACGTCACCTCATGGCCTAGCAGCAACTCTGCACGTTCCACTCACTATCACCCTGCTCCTGCACAGGATCCAATCTCACAGCAGAAGCATCATTCTGGTCTCCATTTGTTCATAAAAAACTTTTGTCTTTGAGAGTTGCAGAATGTGCCTGATTTTTAGTCATAACTGCACTGAACTCCTGGTGGCTCCTATGCCCCCAGGAGTGTTACCAGCTCACTGAGACAGAAGTATGGGGGGTGGGGTTTGCTCAGTGGACTTGATGTGCTCATAATTCAATTGCAAGAGGCAGTTTAGTTCTCATTATATGAAAAGTAGTCAAATCATGGCAAACATCTAGTCAATCCCAAATGTCACAAGCTACCAGTAAACAACAAAAAGCTGGCTACATTCAGGACTGGATCATTTAAAACATAATTATAATAAATGATCTAAAGGAGCTCTTTTAATTACTGCTACATATCAAAGCCTCAGGAAGGCATTCCAGAAGAATTGTTTTCCATTGTAACTGCATAAATTTAAATGTCATTAATTTCGTATCTGTCATTCACTTTTCTTCTACTACATTGATCTCTGTATCAGGGAATGCAATGCATCCCATTTCAATTGGGAATTTCATGGTTTTGACTTAGGAAGAGCTTCCTTTTTGGTCCTTCAGTTCTCCAGTGCTACTTTATATTCAAAAACATAGTTTTAAGAGAACAAAGACTAAAAAGAAGGGAAAACATGAGATGAGGCCCAAAAGATCAAGTGGTTACCCATGGCTCTGCTTGCCTTGCAGCTTCCAGATGACCTTGGGCACGGCCTATCACCTTTCTAGGCCTCCATCTCTCAATGTATACAGTAGGAGTTGGAATACTTTCTGCAGTTGCCTACCTCTTTGAAACTGTTGAAAGTTGAAAGAGAAATAACAAAAGCTTATCTATAAACCATTTAGACTGTCACACTATAGTTACTTAATGAGCACTCACTATAGGCTAGGGCGTGTGCCAACAGCTAAGGTATGAAAACAAGTAAGATAAAATGTCTACATGTCAAAAAAGCTTACTTGGAAATGAGAAGGATTAAAAAAAAGTGAAATGTACTATATTTTTAAAGATATGTGTATTTGTTCACTTGAAAGAAAGAGACACATAGAGATAGAAAAAGAAACAGAGGCAGAGAGAGAGCTCATCTGTTGGTTGGCTCCCCAAACACCTAAAACAGCTGTGTGGAGACTACCAGAAGGGAACTCAGTGTGGCCCTCCCTCCTGTATGGCAGAAACTTAACCATTTAGGCCACCACTGCTTCCTCCATGGTGTGCACCAACAGAAAGCTGGAACCAGAAGGCAAAACCAGAACTTTTAATTGGGTAATTACCTATTACAATTGTATTTTGGAGAATGAAGCAATCGCTTGCTTTAATTCACTCCTTCCCCCAAAATCCATTAGTCTTGTGCCTTTAGCTTTTATCTACACAAATAATAGGGTGTATGGTTCTTTATTTGGTTGGTTGTTTAGAATGTTCTTATTTTTCCTCCCATCAGAAAAAAAAATGTGGCTTTTTTAGTGATATTTCCAGTCTAAAGGCAATATTTAGGCACACATCATGCACATCTAGGAAAATAAAATCTGTGGGTTGTGGAAAAATGATGGTCCTTTGGATTCTTAAAGAAACATTTATCAGAGGGACTTCCCCAGTCCTCCAGTAATTTCATGGTGGCATATTCAAAAGCCACTCATCTGTACAAATTACCAATACCTGAGGGCTTTTTATTTTTTCATTTTTTTGGAAAGACCTGCATTTTTCATATTGAGCTCTCAGAAAAGCACATTACTGCCTCCATACATAGAATGTTCTATGCACTGCGTTAGAACAGTGACCCTGGCACTGGCAGGGCTGAGATGAGAGGGCCTGCCCAGGAGCAGGCTGTGTTTCAACATGGGAATCATTTCTGCCCCCTCCCCAAGGTCAGAGTTAAGATGGTTCCAATGGAGCCAGTGGACAGAAAGGAAACCCACGTGGAGAGGCAGACTGAAATCCTCCTAGGCTTTTTTGATTCTGTGATTCTCTGGCTTGCTGCCAGTAAGAAGCCGCTTCATGTTCAAAAATGGCAGCCTGGAAGAGAGAGGCATGGGTAGAATTTGAGTTTCCAAGGCGGGTGGCCTAGCTGGTAAGGTCCTCGCCTTGAGGATCCCATATGGGCGCCGGTTCTAATCCTGGCAGTGCCGCTTCCCATCCAGCTCCCTGCTTGTAACCTAGGAAAGTAGTCAAGGATGACCCAAAGCCTTGGGATCCTGCACCTGTGCGGGAGACCTGGAAGAGCTCCTGGCTTCTGGCTTTGGATTGGCGCAGCTCTGGCTGAAGTGGTCACTTGGGGAGTGAATTATTAAAAAAAAAAAGAATTTGAGTTTCTGAATGCAGTGTAGGTCCAGGTATTCATCCAATATCATGTGCAGCTTGACAAATAATTTAACCTCTTTGAGGAACAAATTTGTAAGACTGAGAAATGAGAGTAATATACGTAAGTTAAGACAAGACAAGGCTGTATGTAGAGAATGCTTTGAGCCACATCATTAGTATTTGAAAGAAATGAAATTGGCTAACCCAGGCTGAGTGAGAAGGACTCCACAGTGTAGTTTCTTCTAGGTGCTTCCATGCTATCAGTATATATATATATATATATATATATATACATATATATATATGTCTATATATATAGTTTTATATGTATATGTATATATATATATATATATAGTTTAGATATATAACAATTACCTCACACTCCTCTTTCTATCTCTCATCCTTCCCCACCCCTGAGCTCAACTTCTCTGACCTAGTCTTCTTCCATCTCATTTCCTGCTGGTGCTTATGTTGACCAAATCTGACCAAATGGCAGAAAACAAGCCTGTTGATGTAGTCCCACTGAGCTGAATGGCACAGATCATACGAATGAAAGACCACCTTGAGCCATGGAGTTCAGATCTTTATCTCCAGAATGCAGTGTAACCATCAGGAGCATGGCTCTGAAGTCATGCAGCTACAATGGCATTTCCCTTCCCTTACTGTGGTACCTTGGATGAGGAGCCTCTTGCCCATCCTATGTTGCAGTTTCCTCATCTATTAAAGGATCATAGTAAAGAAATCCTCCCAGAGGTGAGTGTGGGTGTCAAATGAGCTAATGTTCATAATACACTTAGACTAACACCCGACATATACTAAGTGTTGTATCAGCTATTATCTCATACTTTTTACACGTCACATAACAATAAATATGTCAGACAGGGGACAGAAATCCTTAGCTGCAGCCTGGGCCACTTCCCTAATGTTTTTTACTATTATTTTTATATGGATCTGTGACACTGACCACTATGAGTAGGGGAGGTAAAAGGGAAATGTAGCAGGGAAGACGTGTGGTCATTTCATTTTATTCTCCCCTCACACAGCCCTATCGCAGTCCCTGTCTTTTCAACATCAGGGCACATGGCCCAGTTTACTATAATATGCAAATACCTATTCCCATGTGCCTTGATCTCTACTGAGTAGGAACCCAGGCAGAGGAGCAGGTCACTCTAAGGAACTGGCTTTAGAAACCACAGGTTTTCATATAGGAATGATTTTATTTCTGGTTACTCTATTTCTCTGTATTAGGAACACACAAACTAAGAGCTGAGACATATGGAAAAGAAACCCTGGACTAGACTAAGGGTCAGTAAAAAATGCATTCACATTCTAGCTCTATCCTGTTTGTGACCTTGAGCTATGTGACTTTGACCAAACAGCATTTCCTTTCTTAACTGTGTGTTACTTGGGTTTCAAATAGGGAAGGAATAAAAAGTTAAAACTAGTACATAATGATCTGAGCAATGGATAAAAAGCTTAAATGATGGTGCCAAATTTTCAATTCTTGTATTTAGTGACAATGTGGCTGTGGACAATTCAGTTCATGTTAGTGGTTTTCAATTTTCCCATTTTCAATACGGCTGGATTATAAACAGAATAAGTGCTTTGTAACCTATTAAGTATATTTATTAAATATAGAATATTGTTATGTTACCAGGAAGCCAACGTATCCTCTTCTCTGTTTCTGTTTTATGGATATGTGTGCAAGCACACGTGTGTACATGCACATGCACACGCACACACACCCTACCTATGTATGTACTAACTACACATTTTGTGAATGACTCTATAAATCAGGAGTAGCAGGGTATATGCCAGGGACTGATTTATTTTCTGTCTGTAGCTTTAGTCCACACCCTGGCAATACTGAATGAATTTCTTTCATTATTTATACTTAAGAAACTCCACATAATCATTCAAGTTCAAAATTCGAATAGATTGCTGGATAGCTTGTTGAATTATTTATTTTAACTGGTTTATTTCTGGTATTGGGTAATTTCTCCCATGGACTTCTACTATATCAATAATGGGAGGCAATTATTGATTTTTCTGAAGCCATTAGGTTCAATGAATTGTTCAATTTGTTTTATGATTTCAAACAGAAAGATGCGAGATTACTATTTTTGGAAGTTAGAAACAACTTTCCAGAAAGAGGATAATGCCCTAATCTGAAAAATGCATAAAGAAGTGGTAAGGCAATCCCTGCATCTCATACGCACAGAACAGCCTTTGTTCACCCTTTCTGGTTCTATAGAATTATCTCCTGAGCATGTTTAAATGGCTATCCATTGACAGATATTTGAAATTTTGCTTGCCTATTAATATTGTCAAACTATTACAAATCCAGGAAAATAAGCATACAATGACTTTTTTTAAAAAGGTAAGTATCAGTAGATAACTAATTAGTAATGTCCATTTCTGGTCTTAAATGTCCATTTATGCTCTTAAATATTAATTACTACAGAATGTTAATTTCCCAACTTCATATCTTTGCTTATATTCTATCTGCAGCACAGAAAGCTCTCACATCTTTTTCTCACTGTCATCTCACGTAGCTGGGAAACAGGAAAGTGCAATCCGCAGCTTCCCAAGCCTCCGTCATCCACACTCCAGCTTCTCATATCCACAAACCAACTGTTCTATCATTCACTGGGTAATTTTCTTCGGATGAATGTGTGCTAACACTTCAGTCTCCAGCCTCATGCTAAGCATTTGCATCAACAAAATCATGGGTTTAAGAATATATTCATATGTCTTTTTAGTACATATTTTCATAGTACATTTTTTAACAAATACACAACTGTTAAAATAAGCTTTTCATCTATGAGACACATAAAAACAATCTCATGTACCTCTGTAATGTCTTCTCATACTTTTGATGCTACTGGGGTACACTGTCACAATGACAGACTTGCATTCAAGTGGCCACTTACTAGCTCTGTGCTCTTGGGAAAGACGCATACATTCTGGGATGTTTCTTTGTGCTTCTCAACCCATGAAGAAGGCACTTCAGAAATTCAACACCTTAGCCTGGGATATTTCTCTTCCCTCACTCTCTTTGTTACAGATGGAGAATTGAAGGTCCACTGAAAAGCACGTGGTAATTTGCAAGATGAAAAAAAAAAAACAGATCACATGGTATTTAAAAAAATGTTAGCAATGAATTAAGAAAAGTAAATCTCTATCAAAATGTGGGACTAAATGAATAGATAGGGGTCCAATATCAGAGAAGTCATCCAAAGCCTGGATTCCACCATATGATATGAGGATTGGAAAGGACAGCTCACAAGTGTTGAGCCCTGTATAATTTTCTTTCTGATAAATAGCATGCATATATTCATGTGGCAGGAAAACTGTAGAACTTCCCCCAAAGACAGGAGCTGGTTTTATGTAAATTACAGTCTGATTAACTTGAGAAAACTCTGTACTCTCTCATAGCCTGTTGCTCCTCTTCCAGGCACAGAAAGCCACACTGCTTACCCATGCCACATGCAGGACCCATGCCACATGCAGGACACATGCCATGAGCAAAGAGGAAACTGTGGAAGTGTGTGGGGAGCAACTGAATCTGGAGGTGGGACAACCAGGGATGCCTCTTGATGAATGATGTGAAGTCTGACAACCAGAAGAATACTCGGAGTTAGACTAAGAGTGTGCAGTGGGAAGCCAGAGTAACCATGGAAAGTGTCTCAGACAGCAGGCACCACTGGGCTGAAGGTTGGAGGCACGGTATCATGAAAATCTGATTCAACCTAAGAGTTCATGCCTAAAGCATGCTCTACCCATGCTTTTGTGTTATATGTCACCATACCTGCAGGCTAGTATATGTACACTTCTGATGCAAACCTTATTTACTACAGGCATAAACTACTCATTCGACATCATGAATTCTTTTATTCCTATGCTGTCCTGAGTTTTTAGTTTCCTGAAGTTCAATGTTTATTCAAAACTTGAACCTTTAAGAATGGTACCTTGAGTGAGGTCATTCAGGGAATACTCCTGGTAACACCCCTGCAGCAGGTGTTTGAGCAGCACTGATAGATACTTGGTTGAACCAGACCTGACTCAGAGAAGCAGGAGAAACCACCGAGCAACTTATGATGGCTGGTGTCAGACCACTAAGCCCACAATAATCGGTGGATAGTCGGTCAGGGCTCATGTGTAATCTCACAGCCTAAAAATGTCTCTAGCAACACAACACCATGTGATAGCATGTTCTAGAGTTTCTCCAAGTCTTTGTGGCAGGACAGAGGTTTTAGAAATTTTCCATTGGTTTTCACAGGGCTGTCTTTGAGAGTTAAGGGTGACAGTCTGAAAATGCTGCAAAACGACTTGTTCCTTCTAGTTTTCTCATTTAGTTGCCTTGACATACTGGGAACCTAAGAACTCACACTATCTTAAGTTACTGTAATACATGCATCAGAGGGTTTTCTTGGCTAGAGTCACAAAAGAAGTGAAAGGACACAGTGACCTTGGGCACCGTGATCCTGATGACTCTAGACTTGTGCTTCTTTCTGCTTGTGTTCCCCATGTGAGGTGTGCTTCCTCTGCATCAGAAGAGTCAGTTAGGTGCCTGCAGGACTCCCAAATGATGATTGGTCACTGGCAGGTGTGTAGCATGTTCTGAGGACATCTGTGTGCCCGTGTCCTTGCCCTCAGTAGAGAGAAATGATGGCCAATGACACGGCTCCTGTCCAGTGGGAATGTGAATGCAACAGTAGGCAGGCCTGCCTTCCAAAGACTATTAGTTCCACCTACAATTTTCTTTCCCAGTTTCCAATGTCAAAAAAATCCCCAAAGGTTAGAAAGTTTTGCTTCTACAAGACAATGCACATTTAAAAGGCACATTGTCACTTCTTTTAAGTTATCCAATGCCAATTTTAGGGATAGGGAGTCTCATGTGTGAGAATAAACTCTGTCTTTTATTTACTAATGGTACGTGACCTTGGGCAGACAACTTAATAGAGTGGGGATAATCATACCTTCTTTTCAGGTGTTTTTTTTTTTTTTTGGTAGGGGGAAGGGAGGGAGGTGAAAAAATATTTACAAAAGTTGACCTGGGGAGAAATTTGGTCTTCAGAGACGATCTCCAGTAGAATGCAGTTTCACCACTTATTTTCAAGGAAGTTTTTCACTGATAGGTGCCTTCCAAACCCAACATGATGTTGGCAACAGAGGTAAGTGCACACCAATGTTTCCTGAAACTTTCATTAAATGAATTTGGATGCATGAAGGTGGGATTTTCTTCTGCTTAATATTTTATATTCATTTGTTAACAAAAACATGTGCTATCTGGCACTTTGAGGTGTGTAAGCCTTTGATCAAAAATCATTTGGATGTTCCTATCACTTTTCAATGAGTGTAACTTGGGTTATCCTGTGGCATCTCTAACGAAAGAAACCCAAGGAAACTCTGACCTATCTTACTATGCTCATCAACCACTTGTAAAAATGCTGCTTTGCTCCTGAGACTGCGTTTAAATTTTTGAGACATTTATAAACAAGTCACAAGATAGAATGATTTCTAAAACAAACATTGTGGGCCAGCCAGCAATGATTGATAACTGCTAACATTTTGTCACAATTGCTATGAGTTTTTATTTTAATAACCAAATGGAATATTTCACACAAACTTAAAGTTCCCTCTGGCCCTCATTGCCAGTCATATTTGTTTCTTCCTCTTCAGTGGTCACCATTTCATGAACTGTGTCTATTTTTTAACCATTTGATTTTACACACCTAGTGTATGAACAATATGTGGTGGTGTTTTTCTGCGTGCAGTTCTAAAATGATGTTTGTCAGTGGAGTCAGACTATACTATTCATAGGCAATACAAAGAATTATACACATGGTTTTGCTTATATTATATACCCAGGTCTCAGTATTACTGTTTTCCTACTAAAAATCCTACTATGAAAAATATTTAGTCACCTTTTTCCCAATTCATTGACATCCAACTGGCTTACATTTTTTCCTTATTATAAACAGAACTGCAATGAATATTCTGTTGAGAACATTCTCTAGCGTGTGTAAGCATATGTGTGTGTTTATACAGTACACATACAAATGGGGATACAAACAGCATCTATGAATGCTGGCACTCTCAATGAACATTATTAGCACAATAATTTTTTGTGCTTTTCTATTTTGTTCTACACTCTTTTTAAATTTAAAGTGGTAAAATTTTCCCATCTTATCCTAGATTGAACTTGGGCTATAAGAATCATATTTATGAACTTTGCTGTGACCAATATGGAGAGCATTTAACTATGTTCTAATGACTTCAATGACTTTAGATTTTCTTTTTGACAAAATTATTTGAAAACTATGCTTTCTCATAATACACATATTCCAAAATATTTGAATATATTTCTCATAATACATATATTATAAAAATTTGAAAAATCGGGCCCGGCGGCGTGGTCTAGCGGCTGAAGTCCTCGCCTTGAAAGCCCCGGGATCCCATATGGGCGCCGGTTCTAATCCCGGCAGCTCCACTTCCCATCCAGCTCCCTGCTTGTGGCCTGGGAAAGCAGTTGAGGATGGCCCAATGCATTGGGACGCTGCACCCACGTGGGAGACCTGGAAGAGGTTCCAGGTTCCTGGCATCGGATCGGCGCGCACCGGCCCGTTGCGGCTCACTTGGGGAGTGAATCATCGGACGGAAGATCTTCCTCTCTGTCTCTCCTCCTCTCTGTATATCTGGCTGTAATAAAATGAATAAATCTTTAAAAAAAAAATTTGAAAAATCCTAATGGTCCTTTCTTTTTCTCTCCCCTTTCTCATAAGAGTCTTACGCACTTGCCTGTACTTGGTAGAGCAGGGGTGTCCTCCTGCATTTGCTTCCACTTCTTATGTTTTGCATAGCTTTGTGCCATGTATCCTATGTTATATGAGGGCATCTTTAGCAAAGCTTCTGTCTTAATTGATATATTGATCTTCCATTATTACTGTGGTATTTTGGAACAGTACATTTGACAAAGAAGTGAGAAGTTTATTAGGTGGCAATGATGGGAACAAAATATTAAACTCATGAGATTATTCTCACATGAACTAGGCAAAATGGCACTGAAATTTCTTTTGCGCATAAAAGGGTAACAAAGAAAAAACAATGTCCACAGCAGGGTAAACAGAAAGTTAAAAGATGTGCTCTAGTGAAGTCAGCCATGAATGGAGGGAGGATCTGGTAATACACTGCCAGGGGTCTTGTTAGATAAATTCTACTCAGCAAAAGTCAATTACATAGTGACTACTTGCTAGATCTTGCTGCAGAAAATCACAGAGACTCTACTCCCAATGCTGCTGAGAAGGACTTAAACCTCACTGCAAGGTCTGGGTGATGGAATAGCTTACCCATGTTTGCTCTGCAAGGAAGTGGCAGAGTCAGGAGATGAATGAGGCTCTGAGCAGCATCAAAGACCTTGGTCCTAACACTAGACCTCAGTGCAGGTACCTGTCATGCAGAGGCAGGATGTCATAATCCATAAGCCCATGGACTCTAGTGCAAGTCAGGCTTGGCTTCCTCCTAGCTCCTCCCTTGAAAGCATGAAATGTGGAGCATATCACTTAATTATTCTGGGTCTTGAATGTCCTCACTCTAAGATGAGGATGCTTCTTGTAAGTTCTTTATAGAATTTTTGTGTGTGTTTAATAAGTAAATATGTCAACAGTCTAGAGCATTTCTGATACATGTATTATATAAGTAATTACTACATTATTTAATGGGTTTCATTTGATATGCCAGTTTATTTCCAGCATTGAAAGAAAGGTTAGGTCTGAAATTCTGATATAAATTTGGTGTAAAAGAGTAGTTTAAACGAACTGGAGTGGTTAGGGCAGCTTCCCAGGACAGGGGAGCTCTACTACCTTAGGTAGAAGTTTTAAGCTACATTTAAAGAACTGCTGGGTGGAAGGTTAAACCTGATGGCCTCCTTCAAGAATCCTCAGAGTGTTAGGATTCTATGACTTTAGGGTAATAGCCACCCAAGTTCCAGGCCAGCAATATCATTTGGCATGCTAATGAATGGAAATATTTTCACTCAGGCTGGCCGATTCAAGCCATGCGTGCGATGAAAAGGGCAAATCTTTTCATGTGAAATTGTGCATGAATAGAGACTCATTGCCCACGTAAAATGCATTTTGGAGGAATTGGCTTTCAACAAAGCAGGGTGAGAACACACGGTAAGCTCTTGTGATTCGATCATTGCAGCAACAACTCAGGTTAACATTGCAGAAGCCTTTAGTCTTGTTATACTCTGAATATTCCTCTCTGGAATCAGATGTATCCATGACTAGAACATCATGGGTATACTATGGAATGGAGTGGAATTCAAGGAAGGGGATTATTAGTTATGGCATATCTACACTGTGCAAGACAGTGAGCTTGGCACTTGATATGTCATCTCACATACAATTTGAAAACCAGTGAAGCTGAAGCTAAAACTCAGAAACGTTAAGAGACATGATTAGAATCATGTAGCTGGAAGTACTGAAGTCAGAATTTCAACTGTATTTTTTTTTCACTTGTGGACCCATGGATAGGAACTGGTATCCTATGGATCATTACTAACTTGCAAGAATTTGGGAAGGAATTAAATTAATTGTTAATATTCTAAAGTCATGGCATTATATGAAATATAAATCTAGATACCATGTGCTTTTGTAAAGCTGAAAAGCCTGTCAGTGCTGTGTCTGCAATCAACAATGGAAAGTCAGATGGAACCAAATAATCTCTGCCCCTCTAGCTTAAAGGTCCTTTCCCATTGTCAGCAGTCTCTTCCACTACTACATCCTAATTTAAGTTAATCCAAGCAGTGATTTGAATCATGATCCTCATTTTGTTTAATATGCTATAAAACTATAGACAAGAACTGGAGCAGGATGGAAGAAAGAAGGAGGGGAAAAGGAAGAAACAGGAAGTGAGACTGAAAGATGGGAGAAAGACAAGGATATGTACAGTCATGAAGAGGACTTGAAGTGCTGCAACTGGACTTAGTATCCTGTCTCTACGTTGTGATCAATTGACTAAGGCAGTCTTTCTAGTTTGCAGATGCTAGTAGCTCAACATCTGGATGCTTTCTAAAAATCTGGATGCTTTTATTTCGGAAACACTGCAGACCCATCATAGGAAAATCAATATGTATATTGTTGTAGTCCCTTGGTCAAGTGGAAATCTTTCAAATTAAATAAAATACAAACTGATTATTTAGCGCAGGTATAGACACTGTAACAAATACCTTCAAGGCTTCATCTGATTCTTTATTTCCTTTGCTATTAAATCAGCCTACCCACCTGTAAAATGGTTCTGATTTCCTATGATCATCTGAATTAAGGTATTTTTTGTATGGAGGAGCCCTAGGGTTCTGAGACATTGATTCCTAATTCTGGATGTTGATTTCAGATTCCTGATAATGTGAACCCTAGGAGGTGGCAGGCAAAAGTTCAACTCATTGGGTCCTTCCTACCCATCTCTTGAACCTGCTTGGCTTCCAGCTTCTAAATCCAGACTTGCTCTGCCTAGCCTTGACCTGATATGGGTATCTAGAAAGTAAGCCAGTCAATTGAAACTCTGTTGCTCATCCTGCCTCTGTCTCCTGAATGAAAAAGATACGGATGTCACACGGCCAGATATCCTAAGCTAACTGAGCTGCTGTGTTCCTGTCCTTGTCTTTCTGCACCTTATGAGAGTCTTGAAAGTGTTGGTCCTGTCCTTTTATCTGCAGCTCATCAGCTTATCTGGTCCCATCACTGATGCAACGGGTCTAGTCACACACATTCCTCTCATTTACTGGTGACAGAACTCTCAGGACCCTAATGACTGCTCTTAATGTTCTGGTCATTCTGCTAGTCCCATCAAGCCTCTGCAAGTCGGTGCTTATGCAACAGTCGTAGAAGACTGATGGAAGTGTCATACAGATTTCCACTTGGCTTCAGCTGATTGAGGAGTGGTCCTGATCCTTTACCAATAAAGTCAATTAATTTAAAAAAGAAGGGGGGTGGGGATGGGCTATGTGTTGGTTCAACAGGCTAATTCTCTGTCTTGCATCCATTATGGGTACCAGTTCTAGTTCCAGCAGTTCTGCTTCCAATTCAACTCCCTGCTTATGACCTGGGAAACTAGAATATGATGGCTCAAGTCTTTGGGTTCTCCCACCCATCCCAGATCCCCAACGGGAGGCAAGCTCTGAGGGTCCTTCTCATACAGTTTTGATAGTTCATCAGTTCTGAATTGCTGCCAATCTCGCAGTTCCAATAGCAATGAATCCTATTCAGAATCCACTGGCTGACAGTCTCTTCATGGTTGGGGTTCTAAGATCAGCAGTTCAGTTGGAGGGATCTCCAAAGAAACTTCATCTGAGATGATCCCAGGCCTGATTCTTGTGCGAGTTTGCTAGTACAGAGTCCGACACCGTCCATCACACCAATCAGCTTATGCTCATGCTGGTCGTTGGGATTGCTGGGTCAGTTCTTTTTCCAGCCCTGTCTTCCTTGTGAACCAACAGGTGTTGTAGTCCAGTTCGATCCTGCCCACTTCATACTCAGTCCTCACGCAAACCGGTTGGAGCTGCAGCCTGGTTGGGGCGACTCCCCATAACCCCCACCAGTTCTGCCCCCTACCCTGGTTCCCATGCTTGCCAGTACGCACTGCAGGCTTGTCAAGTCTGTCCCACATCCTGTTTAGCTCTCGCACGTGTCGATGGGCATTGAAGCCCAGCTCAACCCAACCAACCTACTATCCAGCCCACACACCTACTGGCAGGTGCCCTTCTGTCTAGCCATCCCTGCCTCTGTCCTGGTGTTCGTGCTGTCCAATGAGAGTGGTAGCCCCGAAGGAGGTGCCCACTATTTCCCTTCTAGGCCACACTCACTCCCAGATTATGCACTCTCCAGGTAGTTCTGGCATTTGACTTGACAGAATTAGCTCCAAGTGCCAGCCTCTGCCAGCTAGTACTGCAGCTAACCCAACCAACCCTCACCCACTCTAGTTTTTGCTTGCACCGGTCGGAACAGTCAGCCCACCGTGGCCCTTCCCTTATCTAGCCCACATGAGGCCCACAGGTATAACAGCCCTGCCTATTCTGATCTGCCCCCATCCCGACTCACGCTTTCCAATGGAAGTAGTTGTCCAGTAGGGGAGCCCACATTCCCCTGTCAGCTTTGCCTCCTCCCCCTGATTATCACATGTGCTGTTTGGGCGCTGCAACCACATCTGGTACGGCTCATCTCACCTTGGCATTCCTTATTGTGTACTAGTATGTGTCGCAACCGAACCTGGCTCGAACCTGGCTTGACCCACTCTGTTCTGGCGCTCGGACTCACCAGCGGGTGATGTGAACAGGTTCAGCCTGGTCTGCCCCCAATCCATGCCATCTGTATATCAGTGGGGTAATTTCCATAGTCTGTTCTGGGCTGTTTCCTATTGTGCTTCTTGCGCTTACCTGCAGGGACTGTGTCCTGCCAGAGGAGTTGTCCAGGCTCCTCCATCAGAAACCCTCCCAGTGCCAGTTTTCGTGCATACCAGTGGGTCCATGAGCCAGCCCTGTTCAGTTCACCTCCTGTCCTAGCAGGAACAGTGGTGTTTCCTGACTGTTCTTCAATCCAATCTGGTTCTTACTGTTGGATGTTTCAACCCAGCCATGGCTCTTCCATACCCCATACAGCTTACACATGGTTCAGTAAGGGCTGAGACCTAGCCTAGTCTGTCATACATTTCCCCTAGTCCTGCAGAGCACCAGATGGTGTTGGGGTCTGGCCCGGCTTGGTGCTTCCGTTCCCAGTCCACACTTGTGCCGAGTGGGATTACACTCGTATCCTGATCGGAACGCAGCCCCATTTACAGCCCATGCGCTCATTGGTGGGAAACTCAACCCAGCTAGAGTATCCCCTTAGCTGCCCAACTGGGCCTATTCCCAGCCTTAGATCTTGTGAAGGCCAGTGGTTGCTCTGATTCAATTTGGTGGAGCCCCTCTCTTGTCCTGTACCCTTAGGTGCTGTGGCTTAGCATCCCTGTCTTACGCAGATCAGTAGGTGCAAGGACCTACCTGGCATGACCTGTGCTCCAACCTGATTTCTGTTGTTTCTTGTGAGTTAAGGTTTGTTCAGCCCTGCCCATTCTGTCCCCTTCCAGTGGCAGCACGGCCCACCCCACATCCTGTTAAAGGATGCACTTTCAGGTGCTGCTGCCTTGACTTGCGCTGTTTTGGGTTCCTGCACCCGTGTGCAATGGCAGGTGGCATGGTCACATCTGGCTTAGTCCATCCCAACCCCAGCTTGCGAGCTAACTAGGGGAACTTGTATTTCCACATGGTTGGGCCCACACAACCCCATAGAGTCTACCCCCAGACCAAGTTCTCTTGCGTGCTGGATAGAGTCTTGACCATGCCAGATGTGACCACTCCACCACTCCACCAAACAGTTGGGTAATGGTACCCATCACTGCCAAAGAGGCCCCCATCCATAGCATTGGTGTGGGCTGGTGTGTGACGATAAGTGATGTTCTAGGCTAACAGACCATTTCTGTATTCCGAATTGGGTTGGTGTATCTAACTAACCGTAATTGTCTCTTGGGTACTTCCCTCCAAACCACCAGGTCTCAGTCCCCACACCTCCCTAAAACTTCCATGACCCTATCACTGGGAATCACCCAAGATTCACTACTCACCTACACTAAAATTGGACTTAGTCATGGGTGTCCCCAGGCAGCAAACATATCTTAAAAAAAACCCCAGAGTTCGCCCTGGGGGAGGTCGAGGACTCGTTCACTGCCTTGCGGCAGTGTCTTTGGCGTGAGCCCCCAGCATTGGGTCCGACCCAGCAGGGGCACCCCCCACAGCTGCCACACTGTGAGGAGCGGCACTTGCCCCCAAACCCAAGGCCCGAACTCCTCCCAAACTCACCTAGCCGCAAGATATTAGTAGCTGGGTGGAGCTAGGAATTTTAACCCAGTTCCCAAGTTCCCTCATGGCACACTTACCCTGAGGAAAGAGCTCTCTTGGGTCCTGGGGGAGGCCGAGGACTCGTTCACTGCCTTGCGGCAGTGTCTTTGGCGTGAGCCCCCAGTATTGGGTCCAACCTGCAAGGGCACCCCCACAGCCGCCACACTGTGAGGAGCGAAAATTGCCTTTCTAATAAAATAAATAAATCATTAAAAAAACACATACCTGATCCTATGACAGCCAATCTAGTCTCTGGGAAGTGGCGTTAGTGGAAGAGAGAGAATGACAGAGCTGTTATGTGAAAATAAGACCCTTTGCTTGGTTAATAACTAGGAACTAGGAAAGACAGAATCTAGCACATTTCTGGCTAAAGGGAAGAGATTGCAGAGACAGAGGATAAAGAGGGTGAAGACCTACAAAGGGCAACAATCTTGAGGGGTTTTAGAAAGTTCAAATACAAGGGAGCAAACTCCGAGACATGTGACTGGAAAGGATCCAATTCATCCTAATCCTGCAGATGGTGGCTCCACACTTTACTATGTATTTTCTGTAAATTGGGGCACTTTGAGTGAGATTAGATGGCTTTAATTAAGAGTTTGATTTAAGAACATAAAGCCTGTTGTGAAGGAGTTAGGATATGGCTGGGAGAAGCAAGAGAGAAAAAAGAATGAAACAAAAAAAGCATGGGAGCAAAGCAGGCTGGCTGGGGCAGTTGTCAAAGGCAGCTGAAATCGAGCGAAAAGATTGGGCAAGGGCTGGTTACATTCAGTTTGCTGTCTTCATTCACCCAGTATGATGATAATAATAATAATACTCCACTCTCCATTTCTGTTCTTTCTTGATAAATAAATAAATAAGACAAACCTGACTACTTCCTCTCTAGAGAATTAAATGTGATCAGTTCTGGCCATAAAGCCCCCTGGAGAACTTCACGGTGTTCAAGAAACATTAAGAGACTGAAAGAGAGATGGTTTCTAAATCTCAGAGGAAGAAGCTTTGCGCCGAGGTCTTGCACCTAATCATTTTATCCCTTCCCCAGGCCTGGTCACACTGCCAATTCCCCCAGCAGTAGCAATCACTTACAAAGGAAGAATCTCTGAGCTCAAGCATGAATTCAAACCCACAATCAAATACTACTACCAGCCTGAGTTCTCCGATCATATAATTTCTTGTAAGCACTGTCAATTTCAGACTTCCAAATGGAGAGTATATTTTTATTCATTTTAAGGTACCCTCGCTTTCATTTTCTTGGAAAATAGGGCAATTGGGCAACCGAGGGGTTTGATTTTCTGCTCTTGTTTATACTTTTCAAAACACACATAGACCTGTCAAGATATAAACAGGGTTTTTATGTAGAGACAAAGGGAGCACCATTGCTTCCAGTCCCCAGTGCAATAGTCAGAGGCTTGGGGGATGGAGCTGTCCATGGTGTGTAACAGATTCAAGACAGACTAGGCTCAGGTTTTAGTAAGAATGGAGCACTAGTAAATAAATGAGCTATTCTATTTCTGTTAACTGGACTGCGGGTATTTCACTGCAGACTATTAATCAATGAAAGCCTTTTTTGATTTTATGGACATATTTATCTTCAGCATCACAGTGATGGGTAGACAGGTGTGAAGAGACTTTAGATTAGGGGATCCAATGATTCTGATTCTAGGCTCCAGCGCCTAATAGACCATGATTACTTGAATGTTACTTGATAATTTCTGAACCTCTGTTTTCATGTCTGATAACCTAAAATAACCAGGTCAACTGTACACAGTTCTTGTAAGGGTTAAAGAAAGTCGTCGGGGTAAAGCAAGTGGCACTGTGCCTGACACTTGGTAATCATTCGATAATTCTTCTGTCTTTCCAAACAGGAAACTTAGTCATTTAAACAACAATGAACCAGGAATGGCCCTGCCCAAGGCAACATAATATTTCACTACTGCAACTGGATTACAAGCAGGAGGGCAATTCATGAAGTTGCTGACCTGTATTCCCCTGGGGTTGGAACAGCATGTTCATTTCCCAAGAATGAGAGACAATCATTTCCAAAGCTTTGCTCTGCCTGAGTCAGAGCAAGTTCACCTGGGATCTCCAGGCTTCTTGTGACCTTGTGCAGGGACTGTGGGTCTCAGACCTTCACTCTTCACATGACATTCAACATGCATGTGTGGAGCCAATCTTCAACCCCTTGCTCAGACATAGTTGGCTACCCCTTTTACAAGAATTTAAGCTCTGTCTGGCTGGTGGTTGGTAATTTTGCTGTCTGCTCTTCATTTCAGCATATGCCTCTGTATGTAAACATTGAGCTTGTAAAAGCTGTAGGCTCCTCACACTGGCCTCTACTAGCCCATAAGAAGTAGCCACAGGAAGAGAAATATGTAAAATAGGTGTATGAAGCCTTGGAATTAGGATAAAATGATTTTACTATCTGGCTGTAATATTTGGATAAACTGTTGACTATTGTGAAATCTCAGTTTTTACATCTGTAAATGAGAATAGCAGGGCCTCCAAATCATGAAAGCTGGCTTTTCAATAACATAAATATCTGGTATCTATGATATGGTAAACTGCTTAGGCACATCCCCTTACATTAAATTTATCTCTATTTCTTCCCATTGTCACCCATTTAGAAAACATTTAAATAACTAATGACCACACACAACATCCCAACTCAGTGAAGAAAATGTTTACTTCCATGATATTTGAAGTACATTGAGGGTCTGGGCATGTGGTAAGGAACAAACCTGGGGTATGAACCAAGTCTTCTAGTTCTAGAAACCAGAAACTTTTAGTTCCAATTCTGGATGGTTGGCAAGTGCATCCACATATTTGCATAACAGGCAGGTACGTTATATTGTAGAGCTACACAGTACCCTCAGAGCATTCTCCACATCTGGAACCTTGGGATGACATCAGGTGGCTGTCCCCCATCCCTGGGTACTGATGCAGTTAGAATGCTGGGTGCAGCTTCTCTACCCCCTTCCCCCAGATACAGGAAGAAGAAAAGGGAAATTGTAAACAGTGGTCTCATTCACTCTCCCTTATTCCTCTACCCTTCTCACCCTAATCAGTAGTCCCCAGTGGCATGCATCCTTTTCAACTATGTAACATCATCAAAAATAAAATTTAAAAATGTAGAGCTACATGTGCACTTAGGGAGTCTAGTTCTCCCACTCTAGAGGTGGAAAGGGAATGCAGAGAGTGAAATGACATGCTGTGTGTTACACTACTGTCTGAGGTAGAGCCGAAAGAGTTCCCCTCTGAACACTTCTGACTTCATGCCAAATTCTTTGCTGCTGAACTGAAATTGCAAAGTGAGTCTGCAGGGGTGATACATCCACAGCGCTGTTTGATACTCACTCACTGCTGGCTATAAATCCTGATCTCTTGTGATAGCGGCACTACATATGGGCATTATTTGCCTGGTCCCAAAGGACATTTGAGTTTTCAACCCCTATTTTACAGGAAGCTATTCCCAAGTTTAATAGGTAGAAAAGCATCCAAATATAACCCAATACTGAAGCTTACCAGGTAGTTTTTATGTAATTGAATTGCATGGATTGAGAAGTTAAGACTCAGAGGTGGATGTATGGGCAAGTGAGTGAAGTCTCATTTTGGAACACTCACATTCCACATTGTAGTGCCTGGGTTCCCACCTCCACTTCCAGTGCAGCTTCCTAGCAAAGCACCCCAGGAAGACAGAAGGTAATGGCTCGCGTACTTGGATCCCTGACACCCATGTAGGAGATCAAAAAGAGTTCCTGTTTACTGGTTTTCACCTGGCCAGTCATAGCTATCAGATACTTGAGGAATGAACCAGCAAATGCAATAACTTTGCCTTTCAGATAAAAACAAACATAAACACTTTAAAAAGGAAATTGAGACTCAGAGATATTCAGCCCCTGTCCCATGGCCTTGCAGCCAGAGAGGCAGAGCTGCGCTGAGTGTTGCCACATTCAGTTCCATTGCTCCTTGCTCTGTCCCTTGCCCTGGACCCAGGCTCAAGACATCCAACCTGAGCTCTAAGACAGCACGTTCGCTCTGCCTGACATCACCTAGTTCCCCAGGGCAGAGTGGCTCTAGGCACGTTTGCCCACATTTTGTTCCTTCAGTGAAAGTTTGCAAAACAAGTGAACAACAAAACAGAAAAGGGGCCTCAAAGTCACATGTACACAGCTTCAGAGTCAGTGCTCTCTCTATAATATTCTTCTTTCACAAACCTTTGGCTCTTCTCTTTCCTTTACTCTTCCCCATGAATTGTAGACTCGGTTTGTTGATTTCTCAGAAAACCCATGTTGGGATTCTGCTGGGAACAGCTTTGAATCCATAGATTAACTTGAGAAGAAATGGCATCTTTATGGCACAGAGCACTCCTATCCATGAATAGGGTATTATATTCTCCATTTGTTCAGGTTTTCTTTTATGCTTTTCATTACAGAAATAAATATATTTCTGTAAATGTCTGACATGGGAAATTCATTCAACAAGAATTTATGGAGTGCATCATACAGGCTAGACCAAAATTGCTCCATCCCATGTGAATAAAATTTTCTATTTTCCCAAACCATAGCCATGATTTTTCCTCTTTTGCCAGTTTCACAAATGGTTTATGAGCTTCATTTTGTATTTCTAACAATTAAATGTACACTTTCAATCTCCCTGACTGCTGGTAATACATAGAGGAGACAGATATCATAGAACCTATGTTTTCATCCACCCCTAGTCAGAGTATCTCCTCCCCATTAGTTCTGGATGTGGTGTTTCAGCTCTGAGAGTGAAAACTCCTATGGACCCCGAGACTCTGCACACCCCACTGCAAGTCTTCCAACAAGAGCTTACTATACACACAGCCAAGATCCTTATACTTGTATTTCAAATTCTGTGTATTTGTCATTTTCTTGCTTTTAAATGAAAGCATCTGTTTAGTGGCTAGATCACAGTTTTTACTTAGGCAATTAGGAAAAATATTTTCACTTTGTTCAGTGTAGTAGGCTCTAACAGGCTGTATCATTTGGGAAATCACAAAGAAATCTCAGCAAGAATATACTGCAGAGTAATTCTACAACCAATTCCTAAGCTGTGGATCAGTAGAGGGGTTTTATAAATAAATACATCTTCCCGACTTGCACTGGAACCAAGGGTGTTGCAGTCCAGCCTGGTTCTGCCCAGCACGCACTCGACTCTTTCATCAACCAGTGGGGGCTGCAGCCCTGTTGGGGCGACCCACAATAACCCACACCAGACCCGCCCCCCACCCTGGCCTGCCAGTATGCATAGCAGACTAGTCCAGTCTGTCCCGCTTTCCATTTGGCTCCCGTACCTGTCAATGGGCATTGAAGCTTAGTTCCCTCCAACCAACTCAACTATCCAGCCCTCACGGATGTTGCTGAGTGCCTCTCCTTCTAGCCACCCCAGCCTCCGTCCTAGTTTAGTCGGGACTGAGAGCGGAGCCAGCCCAGCGATTGCAACCACCAGCTGATGGTGGCGATGGACTGTGCCGGGCCCGGTGCTTGCTGGAACATGCGGGAATCTGACCTGGGAATACCTCAAAGTTTCTTTGGTGATCTCTCTAATCCAACTGCTGGACTCAGAGCCCTGGCCAGGAGAGGACGGAGGACGGAACAGGTCAATCAACCACCTCAGCTAAATGTTGGGCAGCGAAATACTGGGCAAATGAAGAATCTATGATGGACTGTGACAATCAGTGGATTCTTCAATGACCTAATCGAGCTGGGAGTGGTGAGACTGGCAGCTATCCATAACTGGAGGACTATTAAGACCACTTGAGCAAGTATCTCAGAGCATGCCCCACATCTGGGACTTTGGGCGGGTGGGAGACTGGGTGGGGATTCTCCCTCAATATCCCCCTTCACCTCAGATACATAAATAGTATAATAAAAATATAGATTAAAATAAATAAATAAACAAATAAACAAATAAACAAATAAATACATCTTCAAGAGAACACACAACACTCACCTGAAACCTGGGTCATCTACTCATCCAATGTGTATTGGGTGCTGACTAAATATCAACACTAAATACTGAGAATAGCACCATAATAAATGTTGTGATCTTGCTCTCATTCTCATATCAGGTAGTGAAAGAAAGACTACTGAACCTATAATTAATATTACCATAAAAAGCATCAAAAAGAAACAAAGCACGGGGCATTCCACAAGAATGCCATTGTGTGCTGCAGGTACAGCCCATGCCAGGCAGTCTGTGCTAGCACCATTGGTGCCATGGACCCAACCTGGTGGCCTGTGGGTGCAAGCTTGCAGGGAGACTGGGGTATGGTGTTGGCAGGGACATGGGGATCTAGGGACTCATGTCCAGGCAGATGGAGCAAGCCTGGGGATTTTCTCGTGTGCTTGGTTTGTGGATTGATCAGAGAAGGGAGTAAGGAGATGTGTGGAAGGGAAGACTGCTGAAGGAGTATATTGTAGGCTAGACATGGCTTCTAAGGGACTTCCATCGACAAGGCAACTGTGCTTGCAAGTAAGTGGGAGTGCTGACACCAAGCAGTTTGGAGGGGAGATGCTGAGTGACCTGATCTGGGCTAGCTAGCATAGATCACCACCAACACCATTCAGTAGTACACACAAAAGCTGAGGGCTGAGGGCCTACCTGGTAGGGCTAGATCACAGTATCATCAGTGATAGCCAGAAAAGGGGATGGGTAGTGTTAGACTGGACCAAGACACTAACTAGCACACAAGTGTACCAGATCTGGGATAGATTCTGTGGGGGATTTGTGGGCTCACCCTGTGGAACTTCAATTTTTGCTGGTTTGTTTGAGAGTTGGGAGTGGTGACAGGCTGAACTAGGTATGAAAATGGAACACTTTGTGGCTCCCGGGTACTGGGGCTGGGATCAAGCCCGGCTAGTGCAGGCTGCAGTACTGGCAGGCACAGCCAAAAAAGTGGGGCAGACTAACCTGCAACATCCACCACTCACACAAAGGCTGAGATGGAGAGGGCAGTCTATACTGTGTAAGGGCCTTAGCACCTTCTGGTACATGTAAGATCTGGATCTGGGAGTCGTCCTGGTGGGTTCACTTGGGAAACTCTCCTGGGTGGATGTAGCTCCCACTAGTGAGCTTGTGACTCAGGCCCAGGTGCTGGTCAGGCTGGGCAAGGTAGCTCCACCTGTCGACAAGTATGTGGATTGGTTGTGAAGAGAGTAGGAGACTGGGCATGGCAAAACTAAACCTTAGTGCACAGGCATGTGCAGAAGCCATGCAGGATAGACTATCGCACCTACCAGTTTACATGAGCCAGGGATGGGAGCAGACTGGGCATGGCTAAGCTGCAGTACCCACCAGGAGGAGTTAGGACTGGAGGCAAGCTGAACCAGGATGCAGCATCTGATGACAAAAGCCAGGATTGCGGATGGGCAATGCTGAGGCTGAGCTGAGTCAAAGCAACCATTGCCACACCTGCAGGCCCCAGTCTCCCAAGAATTAACTCCACAGCTTAGCTTGTTTCTCAGAGGGTAACAGGATTGGCAATTTTGGCCTGATACATCTAGCCACTGGCTTAACCGCAAGTTCCTGCTTCCTATTTGTCAAGTTATCTGCCAAGGGATTGGATAAACACTGGGAGGAATTCAAGGGATTTAGGGTGGCCACTAGAGGATTGGATAAACACTGGGAGGAACTCAAGGGATTTAGGGTGGCCACTACTGGGAGGAACTAGAAGGATTGAGAGTGGCCACTTGAGTACTGGATAAACACTGGGAGGAGCTAGGCAGAGTATAAAAGAAAGCCTGGAGTTTCAATAAAGATCAATCTGTCATCAATCGGCATTCTGTGTACTGTGTGTTATCTTGTGTTGTCTCACTGCATTGTCTTTTTTGTAACCCTAGTCCCTCCACTCGGCTCGGGGTACGTGGCAATGTGGGCGTTGCCAACACACACCCAGGATCAGTAGCTGGGTGCAGGTCAGGTTCGGAAGCTAAATGGAATGCCCTGGCTAGGTTAGGGTTCCCTCTGGGGTGATGATCTGGTCTGGACCTGGCTGCAATGCCCCTCAGCATGGAGGTGTACTGGGTCTGGTGTGTGCCAGACTAGGCTAGATTCCAGTATCCACTGGTTCTTGTGAAAGCTTTTTAGTTTTTTGTAGTCCCATGGTTTATTTTGCCTATGACCGTATGTACTTCTGGTGACTTTTCTAAGAAGTCTTTCCCAATTTCTATATCTTGCAGAGTACTTCCTATGTTTCCCTCTAATAGTTTGAGAGTTTCTGGGTATAGATTTAGGCTCTTGATCCATTGACAGCTGGTTTTTGCATAAGGTAACAGGTGGGGATTCTGTCTCTTACCTCTACAGACTGCTATCCAATTGTTCCAACAGCATTTTTTGAAGACATCAGCCTTTCCCCCTGATTTATCCTCAGTTTTCTTGTCAAAGACTAGTTGGCTTTACACATGTGTAACAGATATATGAAAAAATGCCCAGACTCCCTAGTTGTCAAGGAAATATAAGTGAAAACCACATTGAGGCTCCACCTAACTCTGGTGAGGTTGGATTCTACTAACAATACATGCTGGTGTGGGATGTGGGAAGAAACATACCCTCCTTCACTGTTGCTGGGAGTGTGCTAGTACAATCACTACACAAGTCAGTATGGAGAGTGCTAAGAGAACCGAAAACTGACTTGCTGTATGTCCTAAATATCTTAATTCTGGGAATATATCCAAGGGAAAGGAAATCTGCATATGTGAAAGGGATCTATAATCCTATATTTACAGCAGCACAATCTACAATAGCAAAGACATGGAAACAACCCAGATGCCCATCAAAAGAGGAATGAATAAAAAAAACTGTGATTCATCTATTCTGTGAAATACTACTCAACCATCAAAAATAAATAGATTCTACCATTTACAACAAGCTGGTCCCAACTACAGAGCATTATGTTCAGTGAAATAAGTCAATCCCAAAAGGACAAACACCATATGCTCTATCTGATATAAGACATCTTCATGCAAAATGCAAGATCAGTAGCCCTTTCAGTACTGTTTCTGCTTTATCTCATGGGTTCTGATATTGTTGTTTTTGTTTTCATTTCTTCAAAATAGTTTTTTTTCCTTTTATTAAACTCTTCACTGAGTTACAGATCACAGAGTAGCATCATTTGCTTCAAGAAGTTCTTTAATTTTCCTCTTCATTTATTCAGTGACATATTGGTCATTTAGTGGCATGTCATTTAAATAACTGCATGTTGTAAATTTTCTGATTTGCTTTCTGTTGTTGATTTTGTTTTATGGCTTTTCATTTAAGGGCACGTTTGGTAACTGTGTAATAGAAACTATCACATACAGACGTGAAAATACATATCTCTACTTCTGGAAATATGCATCTCTACTTCCAAATCAAAGACAGACTCCCAATGAAGCCATTAAATGTATCTTGACAACAGGATGCTGAACTCTGCACTGTCCATACCTACAATGTCAGGATACACTTAAATAGCAGAATTACAGATATATGACTGCTAATTGAAGGACTATACTATTACACTAGTATAGGGGAAATCAGTATGTTAGGTGGAAGGGATTTCAGCAGAGGGAAAGGGAAATCCCAGAGCCTATGTAACTGTATCAGAAAATAATAAAATAAATAAGTGTTTTTTTTTTTTTTTTAAAGAAAGCATATACCAAGTTCAAGGACTCAGAGATTACCCTAAGGGCAGGGAAGTCACTGGGTGGTTTTAATCAGGGAAAGGCATGCTTAAATTTGCTTTGTGGAGGGATTGAGTTCTTAGTAAGAAGAAAATGGAGATCTGTGTGGGAGGTCAGAAGTCCATTTATATGACCACACTAGTGTTTCAGGAAATAGATAATGATAATGGTTTCTTCTTGGGTAATAGTACCACGAATAGATGAACAAATTGAAGCCCAGAAAGGACAAGTGACTTGCCTCTCCCAGGCATCCTGAGAGAGAATCCAAGAACTAGAAGTAATTTCAGTAGGATCTAAAGCCTGTCATCCTTTAAGGTAGCACACAGCAGTGTTTCTCAAAATTTAATGTCCGTTACAATTCCCTATGGAGCTTACTATAAATTCAGATTATGGTTTGGTGGGTTGAGATGGGGCCTAACATTGTGTATGTCAAGTATGCTTCCAGGTGAGACCAACCCTATCTGTGCAGGGATTGTACTCTGAGTAGTAATGGAAGAGTAAGTAGCCTCATGCTTAGGTCACACAGACAGGAACTAAATTCTGCTCTTATTCTTTATGAACAGTGTGGCTTTAACTCCATGTGATTTCTCACAGTGCTGGAGGCTGGATTTTATCAGTGGGGTTATCTTCTCCCTGAGAGCTATCAAAAGAACAAGCGCTGTGCCTCTAGAGAGCCTGATGCTTGCCAGCAGTGCTTGGGATTCCTCTACCTGTGGGTGCATCACTCCAGCCACCTCATTTTTACTGGACATGTCTGGTTCTATGTTTAAATACCTCCCATTTGTAAGCAGAATAGTCCCATTGGATTAGGGTGCAGCCTAATGATCTTGATCATTTCTATAGAGAGCATATTTATGAACAAGGTCACATTTGTTCAATATTGTAGAGGCAGAATTCAACCCACAAAGAATAATTTATCATAACCTTCTAAGTCTTGGGTTCTTCACTTGGCAAATGGATATAATGATTTCTAGTTACCAAGTTCAATTAAACAGAGTAGCAGAAGAAAAATGCCTAGGGAACAATAATGGTTCAATTAGAGGTAAGAACCTAGCTATAGTATATATAGTATATATACTAAAGCTATAGTATATATACTATATACACCAAAGCTATAGTATATATACTATATACACCAACTATAATATACTAGGCCTTTCATTACATCTTGTTTAGCTGGCACAGCTGCCCTGTAATGCAGGCACCATCATTGGAGAAACAGACTCAGCAAAGTAAGAGACCTGCACAAAATCATACTGCTACTAAGATCTAATGCCCAGCTTTGTGCAAGTCTGTGGTGATTACTCCAAAATGACCTAGTAGTAGAAGAAAACAGCCAAGTTAGAATTGAGAAAAAGAAGTCTCCTACAGGGGCAATCACAGAGAAAGAAGAGGATTATTTTTTATTTAACTTGGTAGGCACATGTATTGAGAGTAGATTATGGTGTCAAAGTGCTTAGAATCACTGATGAGGCGTCAAACTCAGGACTTGATAGGATGTGGGAGGGACTAGGGACTGTGAGACATGAAGCCTAGGGTGTTCCTCACACTTTTGTCATCACTTTTCACATTTCAAGACTGCATTGGCACTGGCTAATATGCCACAGGATTAATAGTGAACATTTTAAATCCAAAAATATCTCTATGCTTTCCTAGAAAATAGATTTTTTCCACTTTTCTGAAAACAAAACACCTGAGTGTTTTCTTGCCAACAAAAAAAAATGTGTAGGCTGTGATGAGTAATTGAACCTACTTCTGCCTGTTTGCAATAAACATTTACAAAACGCATTATCCTTTTGACATTTCCGTTAGGATTGCTCATATTCCATTTTCTGTGAAATGCCTTGCGTCCTCACTGCATTCCTGTAATTACTTCCTTGGAAGAAGATCGTCTCAACTCTTCAGAGACATTATCAGTTTTAAGAAGTTGATTTCTAATTGTTGTTGTTGGATGACATGTCATATTCAGCTTTTGAGGAGGAAGAAACAATGCAACTTCAAGCCATTGAATGATGTAGAAAGCCTGATAACTCATTAGGAAGAAAAAGTCATAGTATGGGGAGGTAAGAAAAAGTTTGATCATATTCTTGCATTTTTATCACTTCCATGGGCCATTGCATGGCTTCACAGGTAAAGGAAGCCATACATGTAGAGTATAGGGTTTTGATCCTGGTTCTGACATTTTCAAACTGTAGGGTCTTGGGAAAGTTGCTTAAATAGAGCTGCCACAGTTTCATTTGAAGAACCTGGTAAACAGATTTTCCTGGTACATAGAGTCATTATGAGGAATAGAGAAACTAATGCGCACAAGGGGCTTACTTATGGGGATATCATAGTGAGCACTCAATCGTGATGGTTTTGATGGTGGCGAGGATGTTCTTGTTAGAAAAATAACAGCCTGAAGGTTTTTTGCCATTTTCTAACTGTGGAATCACCTTGTTCTCTTCTGTAACATGGAGCTGTGGAGGTCCCACCTCCTGCAGAATATTACACATCAGCACAGTCATGAGTCCATGCTGTTCTGCTTTTTATTTTTTTTTCTTTGTAATAGGATGCAATTGAGGTAGTTTTCAGCAAGGGAGTTCAGAGGCCAGAATGACAATTTCTAAGATTATTCCAACCTCTCTGAGGAGTAGACTGGGCAATGGTGATGCTAAGAAAACCATTTAGAAACTGGAGCAGGTTAGACACAATAGGGGCACTGACAATGAGGGTCGTGGAGAGGGCATGGAGCAAAATGAACCCCACCTATAAAGTACAACCACCGAGGACAGAACTCAACTATGGAATCAGGGATGTGAAGGAAGAGTCTTGGTTTCTGAACACATAGACAGGAAAGTACCTCACTAAAATGAATGCAGGTATCCATGTATTTTCTGGACAAAAGCAAGAAATCCAACAAGGAAAGAACAGAAATATCTGTACATTAAATAAAAAGAAGGAAGAAATGCAGCTTAGAATTGTGGGGAACTTAAATGTCCTGCACTGCAAAATATGGAAGTCTCAATCAGCTTTGGCAGCAGAGCATGCTGTCCTGTTTGTGAAACCCTGTGCTTATCATGTCTGCTTAGGAACAATACTGCTTTGAGTTGCTACTTAGCCACATTTATGCAGGCGTGGCTTTGCTACTCCAATATATGAAGATGTCTGACAGCATAAGCATGCCTTTTTATATTCTCAAGTATATTCAGCTCCATTTCATGCATATAGCTAAATACCTCTTGAGTTCAAATATCTGTCAAACAAAACACAAAACACAAGCAGTTTTGAGGCCTTGTGCTAAGCTTTGGAAATACAGAAGATGGATGAGAAATGACCATAGCTTTAAGGACATGAATCTTCCCTATTCACTTTCTGTATCCCCTTCCCGTCCTCTTTCTCTTTCCACTTCTTTTTCTCCCTCTCACTTTCTCTCACTTCCTCAACTTCTCAATTATTTGCACTTTATTTTCTCTCAACTTCTGTTTATCTCTGTTGCACACAAATCACAACAGATACACACCATCCATTCTGCACCAAAAAGGAGGTCTGCATTCCAAGAGACAACACTAATATTTTTGCAAATAGAAATAGGTCTGTCCATCACATTTCACATCCTCCTTGGATCAACAGGATAATCATTGCATACCCTCCTCTCGGTGAGAAGTAAGCGATTAACTGTCAGTTCAGCCCTGCAGAGAAATTTTAAGACTGCCTGCACCATGTCTACTAGCACCCCATTAGCCAAAGTAAACGACAAGGCTAAAACCCAAGTCAAGGTACAGCCACTATAAACTTGATCCATTGAAGTCAGCTCCAAAATGACTTGGCAAGTTGTGTATGTATAAGGAGAGATATAGGACTGTAGTTAGCTTTGATTCATCTTTTCCATTCTCTAGACTTTCTCATCTCCTGAAAAGGGAGTTTAGATCAGCTCTCTGTGGCATGCAATTTGAGATATAAACCTTCAGTACCACAAAAATGACTTTCAGGGACACATGGAGTTTACATGAGTTTTGGGAATGTGGCATAAACTATATGAAACAAGCATATAAAGTGATGATAATTCACTTTTGAATCAGCCTTTAGTATTTCCAGCACATACCGAAGTATCTCAGTTAGTGCTGAGTTAGTGCCTTTAACCATACTCTATCCTTGCTAATTTCTCATTCTCAAAAAGAAACTGCAAGCCACAAGTTCAGACCCTGTGTTAGGTCACAATGTTTACATATAATTTCAAACATTGCTCTATTTTTTCATTTTATTTTAAATCTATAATTCAGGATAAACAGAAAATATTAATAGCAAATATAAGGTAATTATTGGTGGCATGCAGATGGCAAAAACCATAATAGTAACCCTTATATAACTGAGATTTGAGAAATTCTTTATTTGATGATTTTGATGGCACTGAAATCCCACCACTGTTGTCGATGCTGTGGCCCTAGCAGTAGTCTCAGCTTCTACCCCAGGGCTTTCTCCCAGAAGGTGAACAGCAAGGAGCATTGTCCCTCTCTCTGAAGGTCTTTAAGACTTACATTCCCACCCCCAAAATAAATGTGAGTGGCTAGCTGCCAGTATGGCTGCTTAGCCACAGGCATTTGATTGACATGCTCATCCCTACACAATGGACCAGAGTCAGTCAACTCAGGCCCATCCATGCCTTTGGCATTGTGACACATGGGCCCAGATACCAAATGTCGTGTCATAACTTCTCATGCCATCAAAGCACCCTTGAGAACGGAAAACACTAACAGATGGCTGACATGCCTCCGAAAGACTCTCTTTGACAGCCCCAGAGAGGCAGAACCCTGTTGGAGGTGATGGTTCACAGCATATGCTCTGCAATAACCGCCGCAGGGAGGAGTGGCTCCTGTATCCTCCTTGTGCTCACAGCACACTGGCATGGATGCTGGCTAGCAGCTGCCTTACACAAAGTGCCATGCACTTTTGGAAGACATCTACCAAATCCCTCATCTCCAGTTTTGGTTCTTTGGACTTTTAATACTCCTAAAAGGCAATAATAGAAATATTTCATCAACCAGCAAATGAACAGGGGGAAAATTTCTTCTCATAATAGGACAGCTGATTCTTTCAAACAAGGAATTTCTAACCTGGGTGTAGGAATTCTTAAAAAGTCCATAGCTAATCTTCATAACACAAACCCATATCTTTGTATGCAATTTTGGAAGATTTATATGAGTTTATATGGGTAAAGGGTCTACAACACTTGCTCAGATTCTCAGCATGGCTCATGTTTCAACACAAGTCACTCCTCTTACCCTGCTTCATAGAAAAAGAACATGAAGCAAAAAAAAAAAAAATGTCTGAAAAAACAACACTGGGAGATGAAACAAGGTAATAGTGTATCCCCCTCCCTGCCACATAGGAACGTTAAGAAGAAACACAGGCCATTGATCTTGGTAGTAATTTCAAAAAGGAGACTGTTTCAGTACAGCAAGACATGAAAGAACATAGTAAGGCCATAAACTCAGATTAAAAACATAAATATAGCGTTATTAAAAAAAATCACTACATTGTCCATTTTTGTTTCATTTCCATGAGAACTAGTCACCAGTGCCAAGATTTGGGAATGACTGTTCTCAGAGTGGAAATTCCTATTCACCTTACAAATCACTTGGAAATCATCATCTCCTCAGAGACTTTCCAGAGCCTACACTGCCCAGAGAAAAGTCCTTCATCACTGAGCCCACTGAGCTATGACCCCTGCACCACATCCCGAGGCAAGGAGGGTAGATTCGAAGCCATAACTTATTCCAACAGCCATCACTGGGGTAGGCTCTGACCTGAGCCTTTGGCAGGCAGAGGAAAAAGGTTCCTCTCCCATCCCAGCGGGGATTATAGGGTCGGGGAAAAGATGATAAAAATGGAGCAAGCAAGGCTTACTTCACTCTACTGCTTCCATTCCAAGTGCCAAAAAAGCAAAAGAAGATGCTCATGTAGGATGCTCCAGTACTTTCCCAGTCCATACATGGGGAGCTGGATTATAAATGTAGCAGAGTATTAGCCTGTTAAGCCACTGCAACAATAAAAATGTTTAAAATGAAAGCAGAATAATTCCTAGAATTTTCTTATTGTATGCAGCCTTTGCTTGTATTTAGAAACAGCATTTTTGTTTTCAACTTCCTAGGTTTAGATCTTTGTTTTTTAGATTCATTTTATTTTTATTTCAAAGTCAGATATAGAAAGAGGAGGAGAAACAGAGAGGAAGATCTTCCATCTGATGATTCACTCCCCAAGTGACCGCAACAGCTAGTGCTGTGCTGATCTGAAGCCAGGAGCCAGGAACTTCCTCCAGGTCTCCCACATGGGTGCAGGGTCCCAAGGCTTTGGGCCGTCTTTGACTGCTTTCGCAGGCCACAGGCAGGGAGCTGGATGGGAAGTGAAGCTGCTGGGGTCAGAACCACGCCCATATGGGATCCCTGTGCATTCAGGGCGAGGACTTTAGCCACTAGGCCACTGCGCTGGGCCCCTGGCTTGATATCTTTACCTATTGGAGTGCTAAGCTTGTGGTTGTAAGGTGAAACAAAAAATATGCTGTTGCAAAAATTAGGATGAAACTGAGAAAGATTGGGAAGGAGGAGAGGGGTGAGGGATTCACTCAGGAAGAAGGGTGGGGTAGCAGGTATTGCTATGCTTCTAAATCTATATCATAAAATAAATGGAATCTATTCACTTTATACAAATAAATAAAAGTAATTAAAGACTAAAAAAATGAAATGAGAGTCAGCTATCTCGTGAGTAGATATGCAACAGTACTTAGTTAGACCCCCCACAGTAGGAAATTAGGCCTATCTACCCCTGCAATGGTAAGACTCAGTTCTTAGAGTATGTTGTAAGTATCTACTAATGTTATGGCTGTGCTGTCACAGATTTTGACACACAGCACTGAGACAAAGTGACCAAAATCAGAGCATATCCTGGAAAAAAAAGCCAGGTGAGTCCAAGGGAGGTGATCGGCAGGATCTGGAGGTGAGATGAGGACCAAGAAAGAAGAGGTTCCCTGAGCACATGGGCCAAAGTGGAGAAGGGTGGAGCAGATCCTGAGCTGCTTTCCGAACCCTCCACACAGTGGCTGCCAGCTTCAGCTGCACTTCACTCATGAGTGAATATTCAGTTTTTATGAAACTCCTTTATTGATTCTATTAAGCCATGAGTTGAGAGAATCTCTCTATTTTTGCACAGTTAAACCTGCAGTAAGTGGATTTCACCAGATAATTACAAACAGAAGATATCTACCAGGTAAGTAAAAATGTAAGTAGAGATAAACCTCTAAAGATTATCACAGTTGGCTGCCCAACACATTCCGTAATGATATTCTGCTTTCAGTGGAGATGCAAGGGCAAAGAGAAGTTGTTCACCATGGCCAAAGGCACAAGAGCAGTCACGGGTACCTGCAGTTTTACTGCCTGCACTAAGCAATCGAAGAAATCCAGATCACGAAGAAAGAAAAATCATTCTCAGCTCCACTCATATCTGAAATCCAGATCTGTTATTCTGTCACTCAGTTGTAAGATTTTTAAGTCTTTTATGAAAAAAACAAAACAAAAATTCTTTTATTTCATTTGAGAGACAGAGAGAACCTTCCATCTGCTGGTTCACAACTCCAACTGTGCACAACAGCAAGGGCTGGACCAGGCTTAACTCAGGAGTCAAGAGTTCCATCCAGTCTTTCACTTTTCAGACAGGGATGGAAACATTTGGGTCATCATCAGCTGCCTCCCAGGGTGTACAATAGATGGAAGACAGAATCACAAGAACTGGAATTCAAGCCCAGGCCCTCCAGTAAGTGATACTCATATCCCAAGCAGCATTTTAACCTCAGTACCAAATTCATATCCTAGAAGTAATTTTTATTTGTGAGACGGAGGAGAAAGAGCTTGTTTTATTTCCTGGAGAGTACAGACATTTACTATACTGTATTTTCTTGCTAAGGAGGCTATAAGGACCATATTCTTGGGTAAACACATAAAGGAGAGTCTGGAGCTGTCATCTTAAGCAGAGAACCATAATCAGGCTAGCCACTGGTCCATTTTATTTCCTGGAGCAAAATCTGTGACTCCAATATTTCAAGCCCCAGCTGACAACTTTAATACTATTCCTGAGTTCAAAGGTTTCGCTTTCTTATATGCTGCATCTCAAACAGTGAGTCTTTGAGCTTTGGTTTTGGAAGGACAGGACTCAGGCCTCTGAGGGGTGTGAAAAGAGATTTGATTTCCACTACGGTGATAGCCTCATGTGAAGCCACATTTAGGAGTAAATCAATTTTCCTTTAAATCCTCTTCAGTCAGGCGTGGTTTCTCTTAAACCATCTCTAGTCCCTTCACCACACTGAGGCAACATTCATCAAGGTCACTGGTAACCTCAATGTTGCTCAGTGCTCCAGGAGACTTCCATGACACTGCTTTCTTGTTTTTTTTTTGTTTTTTTTTCTTTCCCCTTGGTTGCTCCATCCTAGTCTCAATTTGCTGAATCTTCCTATCTCCAGCCTCTAAATGCAGAAGTTTTTCAGGTCTTCATCCTCAAGCACCTTCCCTTTCCTACCAAAACTCATGCCTTGGATAATATCAAATAGTTGTCTGGCTTAAAGCACATCTATTGGGTGGCAATTCCCCAAGAAGGTTATCTCTGCCTTCAAAATGTTCTCTAGCACCATGTCATTCCCCCTCACCTAAACTCTGTTGTCTCCTTCCTGGAGTGCTGTCATCCTTACCTGATGTCTTCACCTGTGTTTATCTAAAGCTTATTTAACCCAGCAGGCACAGCATTTTCATAAAAACAAAAGGCAGAGAAAAACATTCTTTCATTCCTTGCTCAGAAATCCATCATTGTCTCTTAACAGGAACTTCAGGAACTTCTCATCTCAAATTTTATTTACCTGTTTCCAGCCCAATCTGCTTTTCCAGGCATGCTGGTTGGTCCTTGATGCTCAGGCTTTCACTTTAGCTGCTTGCACTGCTTTGATAACTCTACTCACACACTCCTGCTTGTGTACCCATTCACTACCTTCTGCTCTCTATTTCTCCTCTTGGCACTTATAACATCAAATAGGTGGTTGCTGGCCTGACACCAACTTATGCACTAGTATTCTAGATTTCAACCAGGTGTCCTGCAATTCAATTCAGTGACAACAGCAACCACCTGGAATTAGATTCAGATTCCAGAAATTCCATGATTCAGTCTTACAAGACTATCCCTCACTTCAGAATCCAGTCATGTTACTGGTTCCCCAGGTTAAGCACATTGTAACCAATATTTAGCATATTAAGAGTTATCGTGCAACTTTCTCAAGTTCAACCATTTCCTACAACAATCCATGGAACTCAAGAAGACACCTATACAGGGCATCACTTGGAATAGTTAAGTGGTAGAAGATACATTGGTAATACTTCAGGCAGAGGCATAGTTATCTCAGGGACTCTTATTGCCAACTTCCCAGATACTTACTGTGTTCACCTGTCCAGAAGTTCCCCTCATTCCATCATTTGGAGGTCCTCATGGAGGATTCATTAAATAAGTATGAGATTAAATCACTGGTCAGTGGTCATGGACTCACACTTCAGCTCTTTCCTCCTCTTCAGAGGTAGGAAACAGTGCTGAACATCCTAGTCTCCTAGTCACGTAATTGATCCTGCACACATTAGTTTCCTTACTGAAACTACCTATGAGCTCAAGAGTCAACTGAATAGCATAAATCAGGTATGGCTGAAAGAGGTGTGCTATGAATCATGGAAGATGTTCTTTTCACTTTTGTCAGGAACTTTTGAGCATGTTAGGAACTCTGTCAGGAACAGGGACAAGGGTCAGATATATATTTCTCATTATATCACCAGTTCAATTGCCATTTTGTCAACAAGGCTTCATTTGACCACTCTTGTATAATAGCAGTTTTCCCATGTTCTTACCATGTCGCTGTTCTGTGTAGCAATTAATCATTGTCTGGACACTCTATAAACTTGCTCTTCTATTTTCCCCAACTACTAGAATGTAAGCTCTATAATAACTTGCATTTTGCCTATTTTGTTCATTGTTCTTTCTCCATACCACAAATAGTAATTGGCATCCAGCAGCTAAATAATGAATAGCTGTTAAGTGAAAGAACCTAATGAGTGAGTCTTTTCCAAGACTTAAAATTGAATTCAAATAGTAAAGCATCTAAAACCACTCTTGTGGGAAGAAGCCCTCACTCCTCCCATCTGACTAACATCAATAGACTATTCTCTTAGACAGATGAAAGTCCTTACACAAACATCAAAATGAATCACATAATTCCCTATATAAAGTCAAATTGCTAAAACCAGCCTTCCTGAAGTCAGATCTCAGATTTATTGTATATTGTGTGTCCTTGGGCAATTAACTTAATATCTCTGAGCCTTGGATTCCCTGTATACACATTGATGATAAAATCTACTTTGTGAAGCTGCCATAAAGAAAATGCATCATAATTAAACATTATGAAATGACCTAGGGAATTGCAAGATTGAGGCATTAGTTGTTGGTAAGTGGAGGACACATTGCACAAACAGCATGCTTGTTTATTCCACAAGTCTACCTATTTTGCCTCTTATATTCATGGGTTCTACACCCACAAATTCAACCAAACATGCATCCAAAATATTGGGAAAGATTTGTGTCAGTATTGAAGAGTTGCAGATATTTTTGTTGTTATTCCCTAAACAACATATTAATAACTATTAATAGCATTCACACTAAATTAAGTATTATGAATAACTGAGGAAGACATCAAGGAACTGCTAGATAAAGAATATTTTAAAAATTATAGAGCATCTTAAAAACAATGAGAAGCACATACAGGACTTCAAGGAATATGGTACACAGCAAAGAACAACATTGAAACAAAATTGAACTGAACTATTAGAAATGAAGAATACAATACAGCAAGATAAAAATTCAATAGAATACCTCAATAATAAATGACGCAGAAGAAAAAAACTCAGTTGTCTTAGAACTCTCCATACTGAGAGAACTGAGATTTTTTTTTCCTCTGCCTCATTTATACTGAAAACTGATCTGCCATATAACCCAGCTATACCATTTCTGAGGACATACCCAAAGGAAATGAAATCCACATATGAGAAAGTGATATATAATCCAATATTTACAGCAGTACAGTATGCAATAGCAAAGACATGGAAACAAATCAGATGTCCATCAAAAAAAGGAGTGGATAAAGAAACTATTCTAGAATGGAATTCTACCATTTATAATAAAATAGTCAGACCTAGAGAGTATTACGCTCAGTGAAATAAGCCAAACCTAAAAGAACAAATGTCATATGCTCTCTCTGATATAAAACAACCTCCATGCAAGATATAAGATCAATAGATATATAGCTAAACATGAATGCGCATATTTTCATCTAGAGTAACTGTACAGTAGAGGCTATTGTATTGAGAAGTGAAGATATAATGCAATATACATCTCTACTTCCTAATAAAACATGAACTCTCAATGAGACTGTTAAATACATCTTGACAATAGGATGCTGTATTTTCTGCCACTGTCTACCTACAATATCAGGATACACTTAAACAGCAGAATGATGGACTTATAACTGGTTTTGAAAGACTATACTATTGTAATAATATATGGTGGGAAAATCAGTGCGGGGAGGAATTTTAGGGGGGTAGGGAGGGGAAATTCCTGAGCTTCAAACTGTATTATATATATATATATATATACATATATATATATATATTACAATATTTTATATATATATATATTTATATATATATATCACAAAAAGGTGTAGAAATTTAAGTATTTTGAATAAATTGATATGCCCCTAGTTAAAAAAAATAGAATTGGAAGAGACCTCCTACAATAATGCTGAAATAGTCTAAAAGCTGTAACAGGAAATTAATAAAGCTTGAATCTTAAAATGGCATCTAAGAATTAAGGGACACCATAAAAAAGTCTAATATAATAGCTATGGAGGTAATGAGAGTTCCTATAGGCACAGAAAATGAAGCTGGATTAAAAGATGTATTCAATAAAATAGTAATTGAACACTTCCCTAACATGGGAAAAGAATTGGGACACAAAATACAAGAAGGTCACAGAGCCAGAAATAGAGCTGATCACAAGTGATCCTTGCCATGACACATCATAATCAAGCTCTCTTCAGATGAACGTCAAGAAAAAAGATACATAAAAAAATCAAATAAAAAAATCAAGTAATTTATAGAGGAACCCCAATCAGACTCACAGCTGACCTCTGAGACCAGAAAAGAATGAGTGACATAAGCCTGATCCTAAACGAAAAACAATAGTCAGTAAAGAATAACATACCCAGCAAAGCTTTCCACTGTATTTGAAAATGAAAGAAAATACTTCCAAAAGTTGAAAGACTTCACCTTTATCAGACCTGCCTGCAAATGTTGCTTAAAGATGTTGTGAGGCACATCCCAATAAAGCAACAAGAGAAACATAAATCAAACAATGAGAAACCCATTACTAAAATGACAGGATAAAATCACTAACTTTTTTTTCTACCTTTTACCTTTTGACATTAATCCTGAATATAAATAGCTTAAACTTACCAATCGAACAATAAAGATTAAAAAACTGGATCCAAAAAAATCTATCTGTTGCCTACAAGAAACATATCGCATCAACAAATATATGTGGAAACTGAAAGTGAAAGCATGGAAAAGAATATCCCCAATTAATGGAAATAAAAACTGTGCTGGTAGTCATTCTAATATCAGAGAATGCAGACTTCAATATGAAAATCATTAAAGAGACAAAGGGCTTCACATAACGATCAAAGGATTCGTTCAGAAAGAAGAAACCACAGTAATAAATGTATATGTAGCAAATGCTATAACACCTAACTGTGGGAATTATTAATAGATTAAAAGGAAGAAACAAACTCCAACACAATAATAGTGGAGGATAATAGTGGAGGACCTTCACACTCCACAAACCTAAGTGTACAGACTGATGATACAGAAACTCAGCAGGAGACAATAGAGCTAACCCAGAAAATAGGACAAACAGACTTAACTGGTATCTACAGAACTTATCAACATACAGATGCAGAATACACATTTTTCACCAGTACGTGGAACCTTCTTCAGGACTGATCACAGTATAAACAGGAAAACACCCTTCAGCAAACTAAAAAAAAATCAAAATCACACCATGCATTTTCTCAGACCATCATGGAGTGAAACTGGAAACCAGCAAGTCAAAATACCCAGAAGTTATGCAAATACTTAGAGACTGAACAACATGCTTCTAAATGAAAAATGAGTTATAGATGAAATCAAGAGACAGTCAACGACCTATGTGAAAAGAATGATGACATCAACACAACATATCAAAATGTGGGACACAGTTGAGTCAGTGTTAAGAGGAAAGTTTATTTCAGTTAAGGCCAGATCATGAAATTAGAAAGGTACCAAGTAAACAGGTTAAACAAACACCTGAAGGAGATAGAAAAAAAAAAAAACAGCATAGAAAAAAAGGAAAGTGAAGATATGAATCAATAGAATCAGAGACAAAAAAGTAAGTATAAAAACGAATATCTTGGAGATCGGCAAGACGGCTGAGCTAGGAGGACAGGCATAGAGGAGGATGCGGTGAAGGAGGGACAGGGCGTAGCTGAGGGGAGTGTGGCAGACCAGAGAGCCACAGGAAAGAGTGCCCAAAGTCCCTGGACATCCAGCAGCCACATAACTTGGAAGGAATCCAGAGAAAAAAAGGCAGCGAACACAGTGACCCACTGGAAACTTGGTGAGTCACCCCAGGCGGGGGGAAGCGCCGGTGGGAATCCCAGCTGACGCAGAGGAAACGGAAACAGCTGGACAGTTTGCCTTTTGCAAATATCCCCACCATCAGCAGCAGCGGTCAGTCCGCGGGAGGGACAGAAACTCCAGTGGAGGGTGAACCAGGGGCATGCTTCCTGAGAGTGCCCCTCCCACTATGCAGAGTTTCCAGCTACCAGAGCTGTGGGAGTGCTTGAGCTCCAGGCAGCTTGGACCTTGGGCGGAATCTGGCTTGGAGGCTTCTTGGCGCGGGCGGGTGCAAGGACGCCCAGGGTCCCAGCGAGGCAGGGGTGATTGGAGTGAGGGGCCCCTTGGATCTTGCTCCCTGAGAGAGCCATACGGGGCCTGGTCCTGCCTGGTGCCCCTCCCCCCACCCAGCGGAATTCTCCCAGACTGAGGCTGTGTGAGAACCAGACACTCCAATTGGAGGGGGGGCTGGGCGGAATGGTCCTACAGGTCCCCCAGCGGTGTGGCGCTGGGGCCGTGCACTAGCTCACTTTCTCTGCAGGACTGTCCTTGGTGGCTCCTCAGTGCGCACCAGCACCTGCATTTCACGTCAGGGCAGGGCCGGGCTGCTCCACGCCTGAGGGCTCTGAGGCAGCACAGTGCTGGTGGTGTGCGCTAGCTCACTTTCTTGCAGGGCTGTCCTTGGCAGCCACTCAGCACACCAGCCTCTTCGTTTTTGCATCAGGGCAGGGCTGGACTGTTCCACGCCTGAGGACTCTGAGGCAGAGCAGCGCAGGTGGCGTGTGCTATCTCACTTTCTCTGCGGGACTGCCCCTGGCGGCCCCTCAGCACACCAGCCTCTTCATTTTTGCATCAGGGAAGGGCGGGACTAATCCACAACTGCAGGCTCCAAGGCAGTGGTCCAGATGCCCATAGGTTGAGCCCCTGGCGGCCTGACACATACTCCCTCACAGGCCTGAGGGGCGCTGGGGATCTCCCAAATCCACCCAGACCAGAGTCACGGAGCCCCGAAGCTACAAAGTGCTGCTACTACACCCTACCCCTGAAGACACACACAGGATGATGCCATAGCCAACAGACCTTAGAGAAACCCAGCTACAGAGGGTTATATACATCAAAGGGTTAACAAAGCTACCCTACTCCCACCTTAGCCAAAGTCCCCAATAGAACTCAGAGAAATTCTCTTCCATATGCAAACCAAAAAGCAGTAGCAGACTCACACCTACTCCAGACTACTGCACTGAGACCAGAAACTGAGAATAAACAAATCAGAGAATAAATCCCCCAAATCAACAAGAAACAATAACGCAATGGGAAGAAGTATCAAAAAAAGTAATGATCCAGATAAGAGAGCCAGCACTCCACAAAAAAAAGACCAAAAGCCAATATCTGTTTCGGAGATGTGAGATGAGGAAATGGAAGTTCTACCAGACAAGGATTTTTTAAAAAAATAATGATAAAATTTGTCGGAGACAATGAGAACAACTGGGAAGACTTCAAGTAATTCAAGAACCACATAGTCACAGAAATGCAACAAGTGAAAAGCAAAATCCTTGACTTAGAGCACAAAGTTGAAAGCCTAACCAACAGAATAAATACAGTGGAAGAGAGGATCTCTGAGACTGAAGACACACAAAATGAAGGTACCCAGCTCATTAAACAGCTGGAGACAAGTCTGAACAAAACCAACAAGATCATACAGGAAATGAAAGACAACCTCAGAAAATCGAATATCAGGATTATAGGCCTTGCCGAAGGAGTGGAAAGAGAGTCAGGAATGCAAAGGGTGCTAGACGAAATTATACAGGAAAACTTCCAAAACACTTGGAACATGAGCCCAGCACAAATCCAGGATGGACAAAGAACTCCCAACAGATACGATTCAAAGAGACCACCACCCAGACATATGGTGCTCAAATTCCACTCCAACCAAGACAAAGAAAGAATTCTGAGACAGGTACGAAGCAGAGATAAGATCACATACAGGGGAAAACCAATCAGAATCACTGCTGACTTTTCTGAAGAGACCCTACATGTAAGGAGAGGATGGACAAAGATCTTGCAAATCCTGAAACAGAACAACTGTCAACCAAGAATAATGTACCCAGCAAAGATCTTTTTAGTATTTGGAAACTAAATCAGACAAGAAAAAGAAATCAAAGGAATTCAAATGGGAAACGAAGAAGTCAAGCTTTCACTATACGCAGATGACATGATCCTTTACATAGAAGAACCAAGAGACTCAAAACAGAGACTGCTAGAACTTATATGAGAGTTTGGTAGAATGGCAGTGTACAAAATAAATGAACAAAAAATCAACGGCCATAGTATATGCAAACAGTCCCAAGATGGAAAAAGATATAATCAGCAGGATACCATTCAAAATAACAGAGAAAAGTATGAAGCATCTGGGAATAAATCTAACCAAAAATGTAGGAGATCTTTTTGAAGAAAACTATGAACTACTTAAAAAAAAATTGAACATGACCTCAAAAGATGGAGTAACATCCCATGCTCCTGGATAGGTAAAATCAATATCATTAAAATGTCTATACTGCCAAAAGCAATATATACATTCAACGCAATCCCAATCAAATTGCCCAAAACATTCTTCATGGAACTGGAAACAATGATACAAAGGTTCATCTGGAAACAAAAAAAAAACCACGAATAGCTAGAATCATCCTGAAGAATAGGAAGTTAACACGGGGAATCACAGTTCCGGACCTCTGGACATACTATAGGGCAGTGGTTATTAAAACAGCCTGGTACTGGCACAAAGATAGAGAGGAGGATCAATGGAGCAGAATAGAAACAACAGAAGGGAACCCATGCACATACAGCCAAATAATCTTTGACAAAAAGACAAACGACAACCCAGGCAAATGAGAAGTTCTTTTCAATAAATGCTGTTGGGACAACTGGTTGAGAGCTTGCAGAAACAAAAAGACCCACATCTCTCACTATACACTAAGATCAAATCTAAATGGATAAAAGACCTAAAGATGTTGGGAGCACTGCACGTGTGCCCTAAGATGGCGCTGAGACCTCTCCTCCCTCCGGAGCTTGGCGCTACACAGGTTTCTGATTGGCCCGTAGCTGCATGCTTAGTGCGTGTGCTACGCGTGATCAGAGCCATGATTGGCGTGCCTGCCGCGTGCATCGGTGACCTTTAAGCTGATTGGACTAGGATTGTATTTAGTGGTGGGGGTTTCAGGAAGAAGGGGGCCAGGACAGGAAGACGGAGACGCAGACGGACGGACGGACTGACACGGAGGACAGAGTACGACTGGGACGGACGGACAGATGGACAGAAGACGACTAGGGGTGACGAGGAGGTTGGGGAATGAAGCAGAGACTAACGGGAGGAAAAGGGAGAAGTCGAGTCAACTGGCTGGGAGATGGACTGGTTGGAAGAATAAAGTGCCTCAAGATATAGAACCTGGAGTGTCGGGTGAATTCTTCTGCGGGACAGAAGACCCCGACAAAACCTACATCCAGAAACCTTCAAACTTTTGGAAAAAATGTTGGAAATACCCTGCAAGATCTAGAGATAGGCCCTGACTTCCTAAAAAGGACACCAAAAGCAATAGCAATCAAGACTAAAATAAACAAATGGGACTTTATCAAACTAAGAAGCTTCTGTACAGCAAAGGAAACAATCAACAAAGTAAAAAAGCAACCCACAGAATGGGAGAAGATCTTTGTGCACTACATAGGTGATAGGGCTCATCTTCAGAATATACAAAGAACTCCAAAACAACCAAAATACCAGAACAAACAAGCCACTCAAGAAATGGGCACGGGAAATGGGCAGACATTTCGCAAAGGAACAAACCCAAATGGCAAATAAACATATGAAAAAATGTTCAAGTTCCCTGGCAATAAGGGAAATCCAAATTAAAACATCAATGAGGTACCACCTGACGCCAGTAGGTGGCCCACATGAAAAAAAGCACCAACAACACTTGCTGGCAAGGTTGCAGGGAAAAGGAAACCCTACTCCACTGCTGGTAGGGCTGCAGGTTGGTACAGCCTCTATGGAAATCAGTATGGAGAACACTCAAACGTCTCAAAATCAACATACCATTCGATCCAGCAATAGCACTCCTAGGAATATATCCAAAACACCTGTTGCACGAGAAACCAGCATGCACCCCTAAGTTCATAGCAGCACAATCAGTAATTGCAAAAACTTGGAAGCAACCAAAATGCCCATCAGCAGAAGACTGGATAAGAAAGCTATGGTTCATCTACTCCATGGAATACTACTCAGCTACTAAAAACAAAAAAAATGCAGTTCTTTGTGGTCAAATGGGCCCAACTGGAAACCATAATGCTAAGGAAAATGAGCCAATTTCAAAAAGTTAGATACCACATGTTTGCCTTAATTTAAGATGAAATGATGTCAATATGAAAAATAGTACCTGTGAAATGCAATATTATCTCAACCTCAAACAGCCTATCTCGCATGCAATCATATATTGTGAAGTAACCAACCAACAATCAAATGTGAGTCAGACTGCTTATGATACATCAAAGAATTGTAAAACCTAATATACTTTTAATACCCTATGTTATTCCTTAAGGGGGTGGAAGGGTGGAGGAATCTTCCATCACCCTAGAAGGTGTGAGGAAGACATACAATATTAGTTACTCCTCACTAGGGTATTGAGGATTTCTCTGCACACCCCTCCTAAAACTGTTCTGCCCCTAAACTGTTGACATATGTCTTGTTAGAGTTATAAGCCAGTCTAGACTACCCACCCCAAAAAAGAAAAAGCCAAGTTCAGCAAAATTATGCTTCAACGCTATATAATGCTAAATAGTATAATGAAAATAGACAGAGACAGCTGAATAGTAATCTATAGCCATTTTAAGATGTATAGAACCCGGTTGTGTATAAACTAAAATTGAAATGTCAACGAAGGAGTCACAGGATGTGGTAAAGTACTTGCATTTTTTTTTAACATGTTGGTTACTCAATTCTATGTCAATTAATCTCATAATGTTATAAATTGTTGCTGATGTTATGTCAGGGCTTTTAATTGATCGGGATGATATTCTGCTGGCTCTACCTTCAGACCTGAGAAGGTCTCCCCAACAAGCTCTTGATTTGTCTGGACAATAAGATGCTGGACTCTATGTTTGGTATATGCTTGTAATGAAAGAATCTCATGTGATATTGAACGGTGGTAATGCAACAAGGTAGAGGATTCCACCATGGGGGGAGGGTTTTGGGAGGGGTGGGAGGAATCCCAGTACCTATAAAACTGTGTCACATAATGCAATGTAATTAATAAAAAAAGATATCTTAGACATGCATAGATTAATAAGGACCTATCATAAGCAATAATATGCCAACAAACTGGAAGAAGAAATGGGCAAATTTTTGGACACGTATGATTTAGTAAAGTTGAATTGTGAGTTACTTAAAAATCTGAATGGAAACCTGGTGCGGTAGCCTAGTAGCTAAAGTATTTGAATACACTGGGATCCAATATGGGCACCAGTTCTAATTTCAGTGGCCCCCCTTCCCATCCAGCTCTCTGCTTGTAGCCTAGAAAAGCAGTTGAGGATGATCCAAAGTCTTGGGACCCTGCACCTTCATGGGAGACCTGGAAGAAGCTTCTGGCTCCTGGCTTAGGATTGGCTCAACTCTAGCCGTTGCCCATTGTGCCTGCTTGAGGAGTGAACCATTCGATGGAAGATCTTCTTTTTCTCTCCTCCTCTCTGAATATCTGCCTTTCCAATAGAAATAAATAAATCTTTTAAAAAATCTGAATGGGGCCCGGCGGCGTGGCCTAGCGGCTAAAGTCCTCGCCTTGAAAGTCCCGGGATCCCATATGGGCACTGGTTCTAATCCCGGCAGCTCCACTTCCCATCCAGCTCCCTGCTTGTGGCCTGGGAAAGCAGTCAAGGATGGCCCAAGGCTTTGGGACCCTGCACCCGTGTGGGAGACCCAGAAGAGGTTCCTGGTTCCCGGCATCGGATTGGCGCGTACCGGCCCATTGTGGCTCACTTGGGGAGTGAAACATCGGATGGAAGATCTTCCTCTCTGTCTCTCCTCCTCTCTCTGTATATCCAGCTTTCCAATAATAAAAAAATCTTTAAAAAAAATCTGAATGGACGTATAACCAGGATGGAGAAATTAATGCCCCCCCCCCGCAAACAAAGGAAAGTCATGGACCAGATGAATTCTCTGATGAATTCTACCTAACAGTTCAAGAAAAGCTTACTGCAATTCTTCGCAAGCTTTTCTGAACAACAGAAATGGAGGTAATCCTTTCAAACTTTCTGTGAAGCCAATATCACCTTAATACCAAGGCCAGAGAGATACAATAGGGAAAGAGAATTATAGGCCAATAACCCCTATGAACATATATGCAAAAATTCTCAATATTAGCCAATAGGTTCCAAGAACACATTAGATAGAACGTTCACCCAGACCAGGTGGATTCATTCCTGACAAGCAGGGATGGTTTGACGTAGGCACACCAATAAATGTAATACACCACATCAGCAAATTGAAGAATAAAAACCATATGATTGTCACAATACGTGCAGGGAAGATATCTGATGAAATCCAACACCACTTCATGTTAAAAACTCTAAGCTGCATAGGTATAGAGGGTTTATCTGCAACATAGTCAAAGCAATGTGCAAAAAGAAAATGAATGCCAGCATCATACTTAACAGGAAAAGACTGGAAGCTTTTCCCACTAAGGTCCGGAGCTAGACAAGGAAGACCACTTTTACCATAGCTATTCAAAATAGTACTGCAGTTCCTTGCTAGAGCTACTACGTCAGAAAAAGAAATTAAAATAATTAAAATCAGAAATAAAGGAGTCAAACTATCTCTGTTCACAGAAGACATGGTTCTACACATAGGAGAACCAAAAGAACAAATAAAGAGACCATCAGATCTCAAAAGTAATTTTGGAGAGTACTAAACTGTTGAACATAAATAGATGACCCAAGTATCACAAATAATTCGATGGCTGAGAGAGATATTGTAAGTATAGTCACCTTTAAAAATTATAGAAGAATCTCAAGTACTTTGGAATAAACCTAGCCAAGGATGCGAAGACCTCTGCATCCTGCAGAGGTAAGAAAAAGACCCCTATCAGTCACCTTACAAAAATCAACTCTGGATCAAGGACATAAATCTACAGCCAGAAACTATCCAACCATTAGAGGAAGGCATAAGAAGCATTCTACAGATACAAGCATTGGTAAAGACTTAGAAAAGTTACCAGTTATCAAAAATACAGGCACTGAAAGTCAAAAGAAACAAATGAAGTTAAATTAAGATGATTTGGCATAGCTAAGAAAATAATTGACAAAGCAGAGAAACAACAAAATAAGAGAAAATCTTTGCACACTACACAGCTGATCGAGACTCTATACAGAGCTTCAGAAATCAATGAAAGCAAAACAAACAACCCTGTGAAGAAATGGGTGAAGGTAATGAGCAGGCATTTTTCAAAATAACAAATTCAAATAACTAATAGACATACAGAAAATGCTCAGGCTCCCTAGCTATGAGGGAAATACACAAAACCCACACTCAGGTTCCATGCAACTCCAGTGAGATTGGCCTACATTTGAAAATGTACTAACAATTGTTGGTATGGGTGTGGGAAGGAAGATATCCTACTTCATTGTTGGTCGGAATGCAGGCTGATGTAGCCACTATAGAAGTTAGTATGGAGAGTGCTAAGAGAAAATCAGAGAGCACTGAAAATTGACCCACCATGTGACTTAGCTATTCTTCTGGGTCAAAGATGGACTCCCAATGAAACTGTTAAATATATCTGGACAATAGGATGCTGGCCTCACTGCCATCGTCAATATTTACAATGTCAGGATGCAGTTAAATAGCAGGATGCTGGACTTATGACTGATTATAAAGAACTATACTGTTGTAATGATATAGGAGAAATTAGAAGAGGTGAGAACTTGGGGCAGGGGAAGGTAAGTCCCAGAGCCTGTGGAACTGTATCACAAAATAATAAAATAAATAATTTTTTAAAAAGACGATTAAGTAGGAAAGCAGCATCTTTTATGGAAAGGAGAACCTATAGCAATGAATATCAATGGGTCATGGAATGGGCTCACATTCTCATATCTGCTGCTGTGGCCATTCTACCAGAAAGGCCCAGCTCTGGTAGCCTTTGCATGAAACATCTAGATTAATGTTGACCTTTTCCATCTCTTGTAAAGATCAACATGATCTCCTTGAACAGCTGCTTCCTTGACATCATTCCCTACTGGAAAAATCTTATCAGACATGTAGGGAGTTTAGGAAAATTTCAAGAAACTTTGATTCTTCACTGGCAGCTTATTTCAAAAAACACAACACAACCACACTGCCTTTACCAGCTAGACCAGAGCTCAGTGGGGCCCTAGAGCCAGGGCCCAAGAAACAACTCCAAAAAACAAGCACCACCAGTGAGGATGTGGATTATGCTTCTCTCTGATGATGTCTTATCATTACGGTTGAAGTGAAGAGCCAGTGCTGAGCAGAGCAGAGATGAACTATAAACTCTGAAGGGCTCTTGCATCTCATTGTCTTGGAGAACACACTGCCTTGTGGCACATTGCAGTGCTCTTTCTCCTCTGCCTCAGGGCTGATGTTTTGTCACTTCATGACAAGTCTCCCTCTCTGTTCTTCTCTGCACCCTGTCCTTCCAGCATGATAACAGTCACTGTGCTATAGTTACACTCCCAATTCCTCCACTGACCAAGGCTTATAAAGGGCAGCATGGCATTATGGATGTCTGGTATAGCTCAATACTCAATAAATTAGGTTATTATACAGCCGAAACCTACCTTGTAATGAAATCAGCAAAAGCAGGATCAGTCTAGCTGCATTCTAAATACTACTTTATCCCTTGGAAATCTTTGTACAGTAGATATGATGACCCCTTCCTTGACCCTCACAAGATTGTTGAGATAATTAAATGAGATATTATATTCCAAAAAGCTTGGTGAAGGGAAAATAGCACTCCAATATTAATAAGCTACCGTTAGTAATTTTTCCATTTAATTAAGAATAACCCCAGGTCATTTCAGGAACTGTTTTTTATGTACCATCCACTGTAAGTTCAATAATAAAATAATCTAAGCAGGAAAAGAGCAAATTTAATCCATTCAGAAATGCAAGTAGCCTTTCTTTCAGTCGAGAAAATAGGCAACTTTTGATACAGTGTTTTAAAGATGGAGACTGAAGTCAATTCATGCTGAGAGAGGGACGGGAGAGGAATGGAGGGACAGGTGTGGTCCAAAAAGGCTGTTGGCATGCTTGTTTGGTGCAGCAGTAAGTGCAGGATCCCTTATTTAATTTCAAACACAGATTAAACACATTACTACATGATCTCCCTGAATCGGAACATCCATGAGGATGGTTACCTTATCATTTTACAGATGGCAAAACAGAGATTTACAAAAGGCAAGCAAACTGATGTACAAAACTGTTAACTTCATGAGGTCAGGGACTTGATCTTAACATGCATCCCCACAGCTTGGGAATGCCTGACACATCACAATTACCTGGAGGACTATTTTATTTTTTTGATAATAAGAGCAAATGTCACACAATGAGTAAACCAGAAGCTGATTTACACTTAGGTTCACCAGTTTTTTTTTTTCTATTTCACTATAATCAAGTATTTAATAGGGATTTATACTCTACAAAATGTACAAGACCAGCAAAATTCAGCAAGTGTTGTGACTGACCCATATCTGTGAAACATATTAGTAACTCCTGAATAAATACAGAAGTTAACATATGTCACAGGTCCTAAAAGTCCTGAACAGCAAAGTGCTCTGATTGGCTCCCTACAGTTAGGGGTGGGACATGGTATGTTAGTAGGTATTCTATTTTGTTCTCATAACTACTTGACTTACACAAGTTACAGAAAAGTACCTTTCTCAATAGTTTCACCCTATGAGCAGACAGCTACACTTGAAAAATCAGTTTACTGGTGCATAAGCTACATGATGCAAAATGAATTCATTCTAAATATACATATCATCATGTTTTGTCAAGTGCAAACACCAATATAGCAGTACCACAATCTAGAGGGAGAAAAATTCTAACAATTCCAAAAGATTCCTGATTTTTTAAGTGAATCTCCACCATCTCAACTGCAGAAGCCCTATCACATGATTTCTATCATTGTAGATTAGTGTTTCCTATTGCAGAAGTGAATATAAATTTCATGAATATATACATTGTAGGTAATGTTTGGTGTTTAATTTTGTTTTTTTGCACACACCATGCTAACTCTGAGCTTGATCTAAGTGACTACATGTTTCAATGCTTCACGCGTTTTTTACTGCTGTTATTCCCTTGCCTGGATTTAGCACAATTCAGTGCAATTTGCTCACTGTTATAATTTGATTGTATTTCCCAAATATCCCATGTGTTAAATATATATATCTGAATGCAACAGTGTTAAGAGAAGGTAACTTTAACAGGTGACTGGGCTGGGCTGACATCATGGTGCTAATCCTTCTGGTGCAAGTGCCAGAATTGCATGCAGGTGCCAGATCATGTCCTGACTGTTCTACTTGCCACACAGCTTCCTGCTTGTGGCCTGGCAAAGCAGCAGAGAATAGATCAAAGCCTTGGGACCCTGCACCCATGTGGGAGATCTGGAAGAAACTCCTGGCTCCTGGCTTCAGATTGGCTATTGTGGCTATTTACGGAGTAAACCAGTGGATGGAAGGTCTTTGCCTTTCTACAAATTTGCCTTTCCAATAAAAATGAATAAAACTTTAAAAAAGAGAGATGAATGTGCCATGAGGGTTCCAGGCCCATGAATGGATTAATTCTTGTTATCATGCAATGAGTTTGTTTCAGAGAAGTAGGCTCCTATCAAGAGGACGAGTTAGGCTCCAGGTTGCCTTTTCTTTGTCTCACCCTCACTTGCCCTTCTATCTTCTGTCATGGGACAAAGCGTCAAGAGGGCCATCACCAGATTCTAGCACCTCATGCCTAGTCTTTCCAGCTTCTAGAATCATGAAAAATAAATTTCCTTTCAAGAGGAATTACCCCGTGTTAGGTATTCTATTAAGTAATACAAGACACATGCTACGGGTACTTAGGTTGCTTCTGATCTGGATTATTGCAGGGGGAGCTGCTATGAGAACTCACATGCAGCTGTTTTCACTAGTGTATGTTTTCATTTTTTAAACAACTGTCTAGGAATGGAACTTCTTGGACAAAGGATGATGTTTAAATTTACAAGAAATCAGATGTTCATCAAGGTGACTGTACCAGTTTACACTCCTAACACAAATGCACAAGAATTATTGTCAACACTTGTTAAAGATTTGCATTTGGGGCCAAGGAGGTTAAATTTAGCCATTCTAGTGCATATCTCACTGTAATTTTGATTTGGAACTTCCTGATAATATTGGGTATCTGTTATGTGTGAAATTGTGACCCTTAAAAAGATTTGAACACGTCCTATCCCCCAGTATTTGTGAATGTGACTTCATTTGGAAACAGGGCCTTTTCTGATGTAATTAAGTGAAGATAAAGTAAACTTACAATACATTTGATGGTAAATCTAGTAACCAACACACTGCAAAGAAAGCCATATGTATATGTGAAGGCAAGTACCAAGAGAACACCATGCGTGATTGAGACAGAGGGTGAAACAACATACATATAAGCTTGCACACCACACGCGCTGCCAGGGAACATGAGCGCATAGGAGACAGGCATGGAGCGGATCTTTCCTGGACCCTTTAAGGGACCATGACACTGATGACACCATGCTTATAGATTTCCAACCTGTAGACCTGTGTAAAAATAGTGCTGCTATTTTAAAAAAATGTATTTATTTGAAAGGCAGAGTTACAAAGCAAGAGAGAGGGAGAGATTTTTCTTCTGCTGGTTCATTCACTAAATGGAGACAATGACCTGGATTGGCCCAAGGCAAAGCCAAGAAGCCAGAAGCTTCTTGTAAGGCTCCCAATGTGTGTGCAGGGGCCCAAATGCTTTAGACAACCTTCCTCTGATTTCCAAATCACATTGGGAGGGGACTGAATAGGATTTGGAGCAGCCAGGTCTTGAACCAGCACCCATATGTGATGCTGTGACTACAGGCAGCAACTTATTCTGTCGTACCACAGTGGTAGGTAGAAGGACAAGTATTAATATGTTCCTAAATCTGTATTTATGAAATATATTCATCTTGCATAAATACAATTTTTAAAAAATAAAAATGCATATAAATACAGAGGGAGCCCTCACAGTGGTATAGCAAGCTAATCCTCTTCCTGTGGTGCCAGCATCCCATGTGGGCACCAGTTTGTGTCCTGGCTATTCTTCCTAAACGGTTCCCTGCTTGTGGCCTAGAAAAGCAGCAGAAGAGGGCCCACATCCTTGGACTCCTTCATTCACGTGGGAAACACGGAAGAAGCTCCTGGCTCTTGACTTCATTCACAGTGGCCCAGCTCTGGTCATAGTAGCCATTTGGGGAGTGAATCCACAGAAGGAAGATGCCTCTCCCTGTCACTCACTCTCCCTGTAACTCTGACTTTCCAGTAAATTATGTAAGTCTTTAAGAAAACATAAAAAAACTATATTGCAAAAAGAAGCCTCAATGAGGAAGCAGGCTGATGATGCTGAGTCAGTTTCCCACAAGAAACAGTCCCTGACCTCTACAGCAAAGGAGAAGGTAGTTCCCTCCATATCTACACTCTTGCCATTTCATCTGCTTTTTGTTATACTTTTTATTCTTTCATTTTCTGAATTAACTATTTTACTTTATTTTATTTTCCCTGCTATTGCTTTGTTCACTCTACATATTAGTGTTTGTAATTCTGGCATTTATACTGGACATTTTTTGTTTATTCATTCTGGTGGATGTTCTAGGGTTTATGACATGTTTTTAGCACATCTCAGTCTGTTAAGATGGTATATAATTTCATATATAAGGAATTCACATACAAAATTCACATATAAGAAACCAGAGTATTTCCATTTTTCCTTTCCCTTCTATTGTAATATGAGGATACTTCAAAAAATTCGTAGAAATGGGCTTAAGGGGTAGGCTTGTTAGTGAAAAACATTGGAATTAATACATTATCTTTTCTTAGTACATGGTTTACATAAATCTTTTTAAGGCCTCTCAAAAAATCCATTGGAAAAAAATTCACCAAAGGTTTTCTTCATCTTTTTTTTTTTTTTTTTTTTTGGAAAGTTCTTGTGTAGGTGTGGTATTATGTATCACCAATGTTTGGGAACTTTAGCTAGTGATGCACCTAGTCTGACGTTTTTTCTGGACAAAAGTTTAACAACCTAAACTCCATCAGAGTGGGTGTCAGGGCACACTGAGTTAGAGCCTGCTTTAGATCTTCACATTGCATATTGGGAATGTCGCTTCACTTTCTGTCTACACTATGCCTCTGTTCCAGCTTCTTGTTAATGCATCCTGGGAGGCTCAACTGCTTGGGTTCTTGCCACCCATGAGCAGGCTGGAACAGAGTGCCATGCTCTCAATCTCACCATGTTCCAGCCTGGTGGTGAGCATGCGAGGAGCAGAGCAGCAGCTAGAAGATCTCTCCCTCTCTGTCTGTCTGTCTCTCTCTCTCTCTGATTCTGCTTTTTATGTAGATGAGAATAAGCATTTAAACAAGCAAAAATAAATATAAAATATCTCAAGAATATTGGGCTACTCTTTAATTTCTTTTTCTATTCATTTTGCTAAATTGTATATTTCAAGGAATTTGCTAATGTATCTAAGTTCTTCAATATATTGTCTCATGGTTATTCAAAGTATTACTTAGTAATTCTTCAATATCTACAGTACCTACACTGATTTTTTTTCTTTCCTTATTAGTATAGGAATTTATGTCTTTCCATTTTTTCTTCTTGGATGACTGAATCAGATGATTATTGACAATTTATTGACCTCTCTAAAGAACTAGCTTTTGCTTTCATTGATTCTTTTTTATTGTGCTTTATTTCTCTTTTGTTGATTTCTGCTTTTCTATTTGTTATCCCATGTGTTCACTTACTTTGAGTTTAACTTGCCCTTTTTATGGCCTCATAAGCTGAAAAGCAATCAACTAAGTTAGCTGATTGTAGACTCCTTTTGAATATGGGCATTTAGGGATATACACATGCATCTCTATCTTAGCAGTTGTTCAGGTGCATACTACAAAATGTGATCATTTCACTTTCATTTACTGCAAGGTATTTACTAACGCCACTTGCTATTTCTTTTTGACCTATATATTTTCTCTGAATACTGTTCCATTATTGCTGAAAAATTTTAGCACATTTTCTTTTTAAAATTTTTTCCTTTATATATATACATATATATCTATGTATATAAATATATATAACATATGTATTTATATTTATATAATATACAAATATGTTTAATGTATTTATATATATTTATCTTTAAATATATATATAATTTAATTTATTTATTTTATTATTCCATGATACAGTTCTGCAGACTCTGGGATTTCCCCTTCCCTCCAAAATAAACATCTACCTCGGATTTTCCCTAAATTATAATAGTATAGCCCTTCAGAAACAATCATAACTTAATCATTATGCTATTTAAGTGCATTCTGACATTGTAGCTATGGACAATGGCAGGGAGTACAGCATCCCATTGTCAAGGTACATCCAAGAGTTTCACTGGGAGTTCATGTTTGATTTAGAAATAGAGGTGCATACTGACATTGTATCTTCACATCTGTATGTGACAGTCTCTACTACAGTTATTATGTATCTCCTTAAATTTAAAAAAACATAAAACAAAATCAACAAGAGAGAAAACTAGAAAATGTACAACAACATGAAGTTAAATAACATGTTACTTGATGAGCAATGTGTTGCTGAAAAAATGAAAAAGAAAACCAAAGACCTTCTTGAAGCAAATGATGCTATTATGTGACCTATGATTCACTGATGAAATTAATAACAAAAACAAAAACTTTTTGAATGAATTAAAATAAAAACAGAAATATCAAACCCCCTGAGATGTAGTAAAAATAGTATTGAAAGGGCTACTGATCTCATATTTTGCATGAAGTTTGCCTTATATCAGAAAGTAAATGTGATATTTTGTCCTTTTGGGATTGATTTGTTTCACTGAGCATAATGGTATTTAGTTGGGACCATAGGATTACAAATGGAAGAATTTCATTCTTTTTAATGTCTGAGTAGCATTCCATAGAGTAGATTTACCACAGTTTTTTTTTTTTTTATCCACTCCTGACTTGACAGGTTTCTGGGACGATTCCATGTCTTAGAATTGAAAATAACCCAGGAGAAAAACCTCATCTCTTCAAAAAATGCTGTAGGGACAATTGGATAGCAGGCTGAGAAGGTAAGAAGTAGAATCCCCAGCTGTCACCTTATACAAAAATCAGCTGTAAATGGATCAAGAAACTAAATCTACACACAGAAATCATCAAAGTATTGGAGGAAAACATAGGAAGCACTCTCCAAGATGCAGGAATTGGGAAAGACTTCTTAGAAAAGTCACCAAAAGCACAGGCAGTCATAGTCAAAATAAACAAATGGGACTACATCAAACTAAAAAGCTTCTGTGCAGCAAAGGAGGTGATCAGCAAAATAGAGAATAAACCAACAGAATGGGAGAGAAGCTGCACACTACACAACCGACAGGGACTAAAATCCAGGATTTACAAAGAGTTTCAAAAACTCAGTAACAGCAAAACACACAACCCTGTGAAGAAATGAGTAAAGGAAATGAGCAGACATTTTTCTAAAGAACAAATTCAAATGGCTAACAGACATATGAAAAAATGCTGAGGCTCCCCAGATGTCAAGGACATACAAATCAAAATCACATGTGAGGTTGCATTTAGCTCCCTACATTCTGGCCTACATTCAGAACTCTACTAACAACACCTGCTGGTGTGGATGTGGCGAGAAAGGTATTCTCCTTATTACTGGGGGAGTGTAGGCTAGTACAACACTATGAAAGTCAGTCTGGAAGAGCTAAGAGAACTGAAAATTGACCTGCTACATGCCCCCAGCTAACCCGCTGGTGAAAAGTATCCAGAGAAGATGAGATCTGCATATGAGAATGAGCTCTGTAATCTTATATTTACAGCAGCACAATCTATAATAGCTCATTTTTCTCTTAAGCTTTATTTTGATCTGTTTCTATTGATTTTTCTTCAAATTCACTAACCTTCTTCTTTGCAGTACTTAATTTGTTTTTAAGCCTTTCTAGTGAATGACATACATAAAATATTAGCTTTTTACAGCTTTCATGGTGGTATTGCAGTCTAATCCTCCATCTGTGGCAAGGCATCCTATAATAGCACCAGTTAACATCCTGACTATTTCACTTTGGTCAGGATTCTTTCTACCTGAGAAAGTAGCAGAGCATGAACCACATCTTTAAGTCCTTGCCTCCATGTGGGAGTTCCAGAGGAATCTCCTGGCTTCTGAATTCAGAGCCACTCAGCTCCAGCTATTGTGGCCACTTAAACAGTGAACCAGTGGATGAAAGATCTCTCCTCATCTCTCTCTCTCTCTCTGTCTCTGTTTCTCCTCTCTGTAAATGAAAATAAATAAGTCTTAAAAAAATATTAAATTTTCACCTCTGAAAGTTCTTGATTCTGTTATTTATAAGTTAACTTTCTTCCTCTTCACATTTCCTAACTGTATTTAATCACACAGACTGCCACAACAAGTATTAAACCAACAACCAATAATTCCCCCGTGTGGCAGGGGCTCAAGTACTTGGGCCATTATCTACTGTTTTCCTAGGTATATGAGTTGGAAACTGAATCAAAATTAGAGAAGTTTGGACATGAAGTAGCATTCCCATCTAAGATGCCAGAATTGTAAGCAATGGCTTAATCCGCTGTGTTATAACACTGCCTCCCCCGTCCCTGACAATTTTTTTAGTAATTTGCAGTGCAGATGTAAATTTGATAACAGGCTCTCTAATTTGCATAATTGAAGCAGGAGTTCTCAGTGTCTTCTTAGATAACGGAAATAGCTATTTTTGAGTTCAAGATTGTATTCGAGTCTGATTCCTTCCATTCACGATCTTTGATTACTATATAGATAAATTACTTCCCTCTAGCTCAGCTTACTCAACTGTAACTCTGGGATTATGAATCCTACCACCAAGGATGCTTGTAAGCACTGTCTGGTATACAATTCCATTGTTCTTTTTTCTCTTCTTTCCATTTCTCTTTCCCTGCTTTTTCCCCCTTTATTTTGATTCTGTATTTTGCTGGGAAACAACATCAGTAGGAAAGGTCAACAAACTCCCTGACTACTTTGAGTTTACTTTCTGGTTATGATAAAAAGTGACAAATAGACAAGGGAGATTTTAGACAATTAAAAATTCTATCATGGAAATCAGAGACTGAGGATACCAAATTTACATAAGATCTTCAGAAAGTCCTCTTTGAATAGGTAAAAGCTGAGTTTAAGACCTGAGCAAAAAGGAGCCAGGAATATAAAGAGAACAAGAAAACCTCTGTGGCAGAGGAATCAGCAATTGCAAAAACATTGGGGTGAAAGTGGGCACATTTGTCATAAAAACTGAAAGACCAGTATTGCTAGGGCAAACTGAATGAGGGCATCTAGTGGTGCAAAATAAATGCGGAGAGACAGTCAGGGACCAATTCACAGGAGAGGCCAACGATTCAGCACCACGGAGAGTCACTGTGGACATTTCTGTTTTGTAACCAAGGGAGTGATGACAGAATCAAATTTTTCATTTTTTTTTTCAAAATCATTCCATTTCTTTCATGAAAAATTGTAACAGTGTTGTAATTTTAAAGGCCTGTTGGCAAAATCCGAAATGAATTTTTCCCAAACTTTTTGATTTCATAGTTTTTCTCCTATCTCAAAGAGAAGAGGGAAGATTTTCCTGGAGGCTTGCACCCCCAAAGTTTCTCAGTAAGTTAAACCTGTGCCACAAAACTGACTAGTTCTTTATGATTTCTGTGCACAGAAAATTTTCAGAGTTGACTAACACTGAGTTTTAAAAGCTCTACACTATTTGTCATCTCACACTTTTCCGTCTTTGACTTACCTTGTACTTGTCCTCAACAGTTAGAGAGACCTGAGAACCATGAAAACCATAGTGTATTTTTGCCACCTGGCAAACTGGTGTCTCTTACTTGCTTTCTGACGAGTGATCCTGTGATGGGGTCAATGATGCTTTAAGTTAAAAAATAAAAAGTTGTGCCAAATTAAATAGATTTTCAGACTGGGTTTTGTTCAAAAATACATTATCCTCTGGAGGTCATGGAAGGAGCCCAAGGCTTCCATCTGAGTATTGAATTCCAAAAGCTGAAACTGTAGGTCTTTGTGGTTTCTTTCACCTTTGCTTTTAAACATATATATTGTTAATCACTGGCCAACTATCATCCTCATACATTTTAACATGTTAATCTGGTGTGTTGTTTTTTAGTGTGAATAGAGATTATTTAAATTAAAAGTAAAGTTCTGCAAAGGAGAAGAGAAATTTGGGGAAGAAAAAAATGTTCATTTAGTTCAATTCTCCTCTGCATTATAATCTTACGAACTTAAGGATATTAATCATTTGTATCTAATAATATTATTTACCTTTTCTAAAGAGGCTCTGTTTCTTGCAACTGGAATACTTGTAGATTAAAGGCAGAGAATGGATCATAGAATCATAGAACCATTGGATGGTTATTTAGCTTGACTTCATTGCATGAGGTTTAAACAGTTCACGAATGAAGAACATGTAGAAAGAGGGCAGACAACTCAGCCCAAAACACAGTTTTGTCTCACAGCATGGCTAGATGCTTAGATCTGTGGATTAGATCTGGATTCACTGTTAGCTGCCAAGTGCCATCGCATTGTGATGTCCCCTGTCTGAATAGTATCTTGATTTTTGCACACATACTCAGGAAGCTATTCTGGAATAAAACAAGGGATATATCCTACGAGATCATCTATGCTACAACCCAACATGCTGTCAGTACGTACACTTTCTGTAAGTTCTTATCTCTTTCTTGTTCAACATTAGCAAACTGGAAATGCTTCTATTTTGGTTTTGGTTTGTTTTTTTTTTTTTTTTAGAAAGCAGGACAAGATTAAATTACAAATCATCATCTTAGGTGTTTTTGGATTTTTACTAGGTAAGGAGGTCACGCTTTAAAACCACACACATTGAGCACCTCATGTCACTTGTTACTCACTGTCAGCAGCTACTGCTTCCTTAATGACAGTGGTAATTGGGTGTATATAACTAGAAGTCATTACAATAAATACATTGATTTTAGCAAGCAGTTTGCACATCACTGTCTGCAATAAGATTTGAAAATCCTGTAGCAGGAAAATAGCATGTTGTGAATTACTATAGGAAGCTGCTTAGCATGAATGGTTGCAAATGGCCGTGTTTCAATAAGTTGGGCTGTCGATCACATTGCAACAGCTACTTTTAGACTTTGATATCCCCCCTTTCAAGCTTCTGGGCAAAGCTAGCATTTAGTTATTGTAAACAGGAATTCTACCTCTTAAATGTTCAGTTGCTTAATGACAATGTATGTCAAACTCTATACCAATACAGATATTAACAGTAGCTAACATTCATAAGAGCTTACCATGTGCCAGGCAGTATGTGCTATGTGTTATAAGCTTTATCTTAATTTAATTCTCAACTCAATTCAGCTAATGCCATTATTATTCTCAACTTATTCATGTGGAAATGAAGGCCTTTTAAAATGATCTTGCCCACAGTCACATGTCCAGCAAGAAACAATAAAATGAACCTGGTTGGGGTTAGCATTGCTAACTACTATTCAGTGAATCTTTCAACAATCCCATGAGGTAAGTGCTATTATTATACCCAATTATCAGATGAATAAACTGGGTCATAAGGCAAGTAAGTGGAGTAATGAGACTAATGCTAGAATCAGGACTCTTAAAAACTAAGCTGGGGGACCCAGCACAGTAGCCTCATGGCTAATGCCCTTGCCTTTCTTTTGTTTGGATCCCGTACGGGCACAAGTTTGTATCCTAGCTGTCCACTTCCCCACTTTTCCAGGCTCATTAGTATGGAGGTGGAATAACGTGTGGCCTGGGAAAGCGGTTTGGATAGCCCAAAGACTTGGCACCCTGTACTTGCATGGGAGACCCAGAGGAAGTTCCTGGCTCCTGCTTCGATCAGCTCAGCTCTGGCCTTTGTGATCACTTGGGGAGGAAGGAAGACCTTTCTCTCTGTAAATCTGACTTTATAATAAAAATAAATAAATCTCAAAAGTGAAACAAAAACAAAAACCTAAGCTAGTAAGCTAGGGCCAGTGTTGTCATGTAGTTAGTTGAGCCACTGCCTGTAGTACCAGAATTCCTTATGAATAGAGGTTTGAGTCCTGGGTATTCTACTTCCAATCCACCTCTAATGAGTCTGGAAAAGCAGTGGAAGATGGGTCTCATACGTAAGAAATTCCTGACTGTTGTAGCCATTTGGGCAGTGACCGGCAGATGGAAAATCTCTCCCTCTGTTTCTACTTTAGCTTTGCAACCCTACCTTTAAAATAAAATGAGTGGGAGCTGGTACACCAGCACACAGAGTCTGGGGGCTACGTGTGAGCATGCATGGTCCCTGGCTAGGCAGGCAGGGCCCCAGGCTGGCACAGCATACCACTGGAGGAACGGGCTTGGGGATCTACACACTAAAGGGCATTGGGGGCTGTGGATTACTCAAGGAAGCTAGTCCAGAGATGCGTGTAAGGGAGAACTGTGAAAGGAGAATATGACAGGTGAGCAGTGACTCTCGGGGGATCTATGCACTAGTCAGGGGTAGAGGTGGACTGGGAAGGGCCAGGTTGCAGCAGCTACAAGCAAGAGTTGGGATGGGAGGAGGGTTGGGTCATGTCACGCTGCCACATCTGATGACAAAGACCAGATTGGCCAATGGGTTATGCCAGGCTGGGTTGGAGCAACCATTGGCATGTGCAAGATCTGTGGCTGGGACTGAGCCTGGCTGGAGAGACAAGAAGATGTCTCAGCTGAGCTCTGCTTCCCACTGGTAAGCATAACTGCTGGAATGGGGGCAGTGAATGTGACAGCAGTATCTCTTACCAAGGGTGTGGACTGGGACTGGGGTATGCCCGACTAGGCTAGGCTCCAGGACCTGACTTTGCTAGCAAGAGCCATAGTGGGCATAGGACAGGCTAGGCTAGGTCTTGGCACCTGCTGAACCATGCAAGATCTGGTTCTTGGGGTGGACCAGACAGGGCTGTTCTGTAGCACCAGACAATAAGAGCTGGAATGGGTGTGGCTGATTGGGCAAGCTATTGTACCTGCCAGGACAGGAGGTGGGCCAAGTCAAGCTGGGTCAAAATTCAACAGTGTGCATGAGATCTGCCACTGGGAGGTGACCTGATAGAGGAGCTTCGGGAACTCCCCTCTCAAGACACAATTCCTGTAGGTAAGCATAAGAATCAAGGCTAGCAGCAGCCAAGGCCAGGCCAGTTTACAGTACCCGCTGGCATACATGTGGGTCAGGTAGAAGGTCGGGTCAAGCTAGGTCAGATCACGTCAACCACTGGCAGATGTAAGAATCAGCACAGGGAGCAGGACATGTTGGGTTGGGCTACAACACCAGCTAATCCTAAGGCTGGGGCAGTCCAGGTTGGGCTAAACTGCAACATTCACCAACATGAGTTGGAACTGGGGTCAGGCCAGGCTGAACCCTGTTGCAGCACCTGTTGGTTAATGTTGAGGTGAAGTGAGCCATGCCAATCTGTACCACAGGTCCCACAAGCACATATAAGGCCCAGGATGGAGGGCTATCCCAATAGGGGACCTGCAGGATTCTCCCACTAGACCACTGCTCACACTGGTGAGTGTGATAGTTGGGATTAGGGGCAAACCAGACTAAACAGGATTACAAAGCCTATTGGCTCGCATGTGAGTTGGTTTAGGGGGAGAACCAGGCTGAGATAAGTGACCATATCCACTGGTGAATGCATGAGTCAGAGTAAGTACAGGCTGGTTGGAGTTTGCCACAGTATCAGCTAGCATAGGCTGGGATTGAGGGCAAGTCCTGTCAGGCTAGACCATAGAGCCACCTGGAAAGTGCAAGCTCCAGAACTGGAAGTAGTCCAGTAGGGAAATTGTGGTTACACCTCAGCTGTGCTGCAGCTCCCATTGGTGAGCATGAAAACTAGGGCTGGGGATGGACTTGGCTGGATGGGCAGTGACATCCACCAGTATGAGTGTGGGCTGGACAGTGGTGTCAGTCAGGCTGAGCTAGGATGTAATGCCCATTGATATATACAAGAGCCAAATGGGATGCGGGACAGACTGGACAAGTCTGCTGCACATATTTGCAAGCACAGGAAACAGGGCTAGGGGGGTGGCATGTGAGGGTTATTAAGGGTCACTCCAACAAGGCTGCAGTTTCCACTGGTGTGCATGAGAGCCAAGTGTGCAGTGGGCAGGGTTAGGCTGGGCCACAGCATCCATGGTTTGCAGATGAGATGAATTAGGACTGGAAATGAAACTAACCAGGAGACTACAGCCACCACTATGTGTGTAGGCTGATGTGGGTGATGGACTAAACTGGATTGCACACTGACTGGCATACACAGGAATCATGCTGGGGTCACCTCCATCTTTGGTGACCCCGCCTAACTGGATCAGTGTACTCAGAACTCCAACCATGGTGAAAAATCACAGAATATGTGGTCTGACCATGGAGTGTATGTATCAGAACTGGGACTCCATGGTTGCTGAGCCAGTGCAGTTGACAGAAAGCCCAGATCATGGGGGAAATGATAATTAGTTCACTGAGGCCTGCAGAGGACATCTAGTGCCATGGAAGGTAGAGCAAATTGAACAGCTCTCACAGATTGGTATCCGGGTGTAACGAGATTCTAAGGTGGACTATGTCACCAAACAAACCTTGGAAGGATACTCTAACTTTGGAGCAACGAAATTATCAGCATCTCAGAACCTTAAGCAGAATCCTCACAACTTGTTCCGTATTAGGAACCCTGGGGTGACATCAGGTGGCCATTCCCCATTCCTGGGTACTGATGTGGTTGGGCTGCTGGGAATGGCCCTCTCCCCTTCTCTCCCCACTTTTCCCAGATACAGGAAGGAAAAAGAAGATTGAAGGCAATTGTCTCATCCACTTTTTCCAATTCCTTGATCCTCACTTACTAGTTCGTGGTCCACATAGGCATGCATCATCAAAAAATTAAATGAATTATTATTTAAAAATGCAATTAGTGTTTAATAAATTAACCCTCATTAGCAACATTTTTAAAACATGAAATATCTAAGGATGAATTTGACAGAATAGTACATATTTGTTGGCTGCTACCATAAACAAATGAGAAAATGTATAGAAGACTTAAATAAATGGAGAGAGAAACTATGTTAGCAGACTGGAAAACCCAATACTATTAACATATTAATTAACCCCAAGCTAAGCTACAGTTTGAATGAAATTCCAATCAAAATTCTAGTAGGGATTTTTGGTTATAACTTGGTAGCCTAATTATGAAAACACAAAAATGTAATGTGGTCAAAACAGCTTTAAAAAATAAAAAAATAAGTTGGAAGGGTAAGGGTGTCTAATTTCAAGACTTAAAACTATATTAATAAAGATAGTGTGATGTAACATTGATATACCTAACTGAATCAGAATGGAGAGTCCAAAATTGGCCTAAATATAATCCATTGATTTTTTTTAACAAACTTCAACAACAATTTAATGGAAAAAGGATTATATTTTTAAATGGTTTCTAGAACAATTTCATGTCCACATGCAAAGACAAACACAACAACCTCATTAAATGTGAAAAGTGAAACTTTCAAAAGTAAGAGAAAATCTTTGTAATCATTGGTTATAGAAAAAAGCACAAATAGTAACAAAAAAGCACAAGTGAAAAGGCTGATATGCTAAATGCTGCGTCTCTTTAAAGAAGCTGCTATGCATACAGAAAGATAAACCGTAGATGAGGAGAAAATATTAACATTGCACACATCCACTAAAGGCCTTAACCAGAAATGATTCTTAAAAATTAGTAACAAGAAGTGAAGACAATATGTATAATTGAGGGGAGATTTAAAAACTTTGTCAAAGAAGAGACACAATTGGCAAATATATACTTGCAACCATACTCAGCATCCTTGATCTTACAGAAATAATGATTAGGCCATAAGTCAATATCATTGGGCACATATGAAAATGATTATTAAAAGAAATAAGCTGATATCGACTGATGGCAAGGATGTGGAGGAAGAAGAACTCGCATGTATCACTGGTAAAATGCAAATGTTTCGGACCCGGCGGCGTGGCCTAGCGGCTAAAGTCCTCGCCTTGAAAGCCCCGGGATCCCATATGGGCGCCGGTTCTAATCCCGGCAGATCCACTTCCCATCCAGCTCCCTGCTTGTGGCCTGGGAAAGCAGTTGAGGATGGCCCAAGGCTTTGGGACCCTGCACTCGCGTGGGAGACCCGGAAGAGGTTCCAGGTCCCCGGCTTCGGATCGGCGCACACTGGCCTGTTGCGGCTAACTTGGGGAGTGAATCATCGGACGGAGGATCTTCCTCTCTGTCTCTCCTCCTCTGTGTATTTCTGACTGTAATAAAATGAATAAATCTTTAAAAAAATGCAAATGTTTCATTGCTTTGTGTATATACAAACATGCACACATACACACATATGCCACACATGTTTGATATCTAGCAGTCTCACACCTAGGAGAAATGAAAGCATATAGTCACACAAAGATTTGTGCCTGATATTTAATGCAGCTTATTTCACATATCCAGAATGAAAATAACACAACTGTATCTCCTGGTGGTGGGTGGGCAAAATATCAGGTCCATTTACAAAGGACTATCACTTGGGAATCAAAAGGACTTATTGACTGATACTTGCAATAGTGCGGATGATCTCAAAAGCATGCCATTAAGTGAAAGAAGCCAGATTCCATACATATTACTCTATCAAACACAAACTGCAGGGACAGAAAGAAAACCAACAATTTTCAGGGACTAGAGGTGGAGGAGAAGTATGAAGGAAGAACTCATAGGATTAAGGATTACTGTGCCAGTTACATATGATCTGCTTATCATTACACATCAGGCCTCGTGTCTAATAAAGATGAGCTGACTTCTGTGTGTAACTGTGTTCATGTATATCTGTCTTATCTACCAAACAGAAGTCATCTAGAGAGTTTCTTATTTCAGACTACTGAATTGCACCCCAGAATTTCTAATTAGCCTGAGGTCAGAGGAATGAGTTAGGTGTAGGCTGGCTACCAACTCACCTGTGGGTGATTGGACATTCCTAGCAGGGATCCTGCTTTGAGAAACATTATCCTAATATGTATTTGGGTACTTAATTTGGTGTGGTGTGTGGGACATTTTCTGCCTGTCTCCAAAAGGAAGTCATGGGCCGAGGAGAGGGGTTTGCTATCATGATCCCCGAGGCTTTAAGCCCAATAAGCTGGGAGGGGAACAAATTGCCCTACTATGTCTTGGTGAAAAAGAATCTTTGAGACAGGAACACCAGAGCACATGGGCATCATTGTAAAGGCTTTCCTCTAGTGATCCTGGTTCAGGGGAGTACCATGGCCTCACCGGTATAACCAGCTTCTCTTCCAACATCTCTGGCTATTCTTGCTTCTGTTTTTACTGGCTATCATCGAGTTCCTCCCAATTACAACTACTATAATCATGTAAAACAATATGCCATAAAGTATACATATTTTACAGTCAGAGACTAGAGTTCAAATCCTGTGTTTGTTACTTACCATGTGAACTTGGACAGGATATTGAACCTCTTGGCCTCTCTCTTTTGATAACTCCTGCCTTGCAGAGTATGATGAGAAAAATCAGTAACAGAAGCTGTGTGTAGCACATATCACAGCACCCAGGATGTAATCTGTTTCAACAAACTCCAGTGCAGTGCCTCATCTCCTGCATTTCCAAAGGCAAGACAGTTCCATGTGTGCATGAGGTTCCCATTCCCAACCCTCACCTATCCCCTGCTCAAAGTCCAACGTGCTCAGACATCATGCAATTCGGAATGCGTCTCTGAAAGACTCCAGTCATAAATCAAACCTGCAGGCCGCTCTCAATTGCTGCACACGCTTGCTTCTTACTCAACTCTCTCTTGTCAGGATTCACCTGTATTTCCTCCAAGTGCTACTCTATCTCCTCTAGAAGGGAATTTATGTGCACTTCCAGCTTCCATCTCCTAACCTCTTCTGCTAAGGGCCATAGAAGCAAAGGCCTAATGTCTTAAAGGCATGTCTACCTCTCCCTTTCACTAAATTGCCTTGGGTGAGCCTCTGGGGCTCTGCTGACTCCTCCTCTGAGGACTAAGGAGATCTGGTCTTGAAAGAAACAGGTCATTCATCTGTGAGTTTCCTCCTGTCTTCCTCCCAGCTCACTTCGATATTTTCTTGTCAGTTCTCCTCTTGAAATCATTCTCATTTCACCAGGCTATTGAATCCATTGGACAACAAGCAGGTTGTTGTTATTTTCAATGACTTTCCCCACCAGTGCCCACACATCCTTTTTCCTTGTTCTATCCCCAACCCCCACAAAAAGATTTGCTTGTTTTAAAGAGTCATAGAAAGACACAGAGAGGGCCTGGTGTGATAACATAGTGGTTAAAGTCCTCACCTTGAACGCGCCAGGATCCCATACGGGATGCCGGTTCTAATCCCGGTGGCCCTCTTCCCATCCAGCTCCCTGCTTGTGACCTGGGAAAGCAGTTGAAGATAACCCAAAGCCTTGGGACCCTGCACCCATGTGGGAGACCTGGAAAAGCTCCTGGCTCCTGGCTTTGGATCATCTTAGCTCTAGACATTGTGGTCACTTGGGGGGGTGAATCATCGGATGGAAGATATTCCTCTCTTCTTCTCTCCTCTCTGTATATCTGCGTTTCCAATAAAATTTTAAAAATCTTTTAAAAAAGAAGAAAGATACAGAGAGACAGAGAGAGAGAAAAAGAGAGAAAGAGAGAACATTTTCCATCTGCTGGTTCACTACTCAAATGGCCACAACTGCTGCAGTTGGGCCAGTCAGAAGCAAGGAAACAGGAGCTTCTTTTGGGTCTCTCATGTGAGTGCAGGGACTCAAGCACTTGGACTGTCTTTCGCTACTTTTCCAGGCACTAATATTAACAGGAAGCTTGATTGGAAGTGGGGCATCTGGGATTAGAACAAGGACCCCTATGGGAAGCTGCTGTTGCAAGCAGTGGAGTTACTCAGTACACCATAATGCCAGCCCTCCTTTTTTCTTTCTTTCTTTCTCTCTCTCTTTTTCTTTTTCTTCCTTCCTCCCTACCTCCTTGTTTCCTTCCTTCTTTTCTTTCTTTCTTTCTTTCTTTCTTTCTTTCTTTCTTTCTTCATTCCTAAGGCTGGATGAGACAGAGAGAGAGAGAGAGAGAGAGAGAGAGAGAGAGAGAGAGAGAGAGAGAGAATCTGATCACCAAAGTCTTCCAAGTGGGACCCAGGAGCCCAAATAATTGGGTCATTCTTCCGTGCTGTCTCAAGCACATTATCAGGGAGCTGTGTTGGGACTGCAACATCTAAGATAAGAACTGGCACCCATAGGAGATGCTGGCATTGCAGGTATGTTAGCAGGCATTAGGAAAGATAGTGGTGCAACCAAGACACAAACTGATGCTTACATGGACTGCTGGCTTTTCATGTGGCAGCTTAGCCTGATATGCTGCAGTGCTGGCCCTCACTTTATTTTAAAACCAAAGGCTTAATCCTCCACTAACTACATAACTCAACAATTAGAAAGTAGAAAGGTCACTGTTCTAAGGGAGTATTTACAAGGGCTATAAACAAAAATCAAATCTGAAAATGTCAATAATTACTCATATATATTACAGTTGTTTATACTGTATATTAGCTACCACAGGGTGAGGTATACATTGTCCCCAAACCAAAGCATTGCCCACTGTACAAGCCCTAGGATTTGTCTATTTCCTTGCCAAGATCTTTCATTGTTCTTTTGGGAAGACAAGGGCACTCCTGGCCCTTGCTTCCATTGGATGTAAGCACAGACTTCTTATACAATGCCACACTGGTTTATCATTTTAGACTCTATGTGTTGTTGCCTCCAAGATGAAAACTCTTCTTTGTAAGTGTTCAGAAATACTTATTATTATATTGGATAAAATTAGATTCTATAGCATTCTTCCCACCTATTCCCAGTTTTCTCCCAGCACGATTCACTGCTATTGATATCTGAGTTGCAGCTCATGAAGTACTCAAGCAGGAATCATGATCCTAGGGGATCACAACCATTTGACCTAATAACGGTGCTCATGGGAGAGTTGCATTATTTGTCAGAGCATGTAGCACCAGTATGTAACCATCCATCCCTCCAGTAGACTGAATCAACCTTAATGGCCAATGGAATGACCCATGTCACAATCCAAACTCTCTTCCATCCATCAGAGTTATTGATTCAGGTGGTAGTGTTAACATGCACTTTAACAAACAGAAATACTACAGGATATCACTGACAGAAATGGCTCTGTGTTTAAATAAGATGAGAAACGCACTGCATATTATCTCCCTCTAGGATTCAGAAACCTCATTTATCACATCAAAGCATCTGAAAAATCTGTGGGTAAAAACATGTTTGATGTGTTTAGCCTAGTTTTTTTCCAAATTTATTGGACCATTAACACCCTTTTCTTTTGTCGTATCTATTTGCATTCCAGGGAACTAGTGCTCTGTAATACATGCTTTGGGAAATGCTAGATTAAGGGATTCCTCTAAATGACAGAGAAAGAATCTTTGAGGAAGTAGAATTGCTAGACAAAGGAGCATAGCAATCAATTCAGAGGGGACCAGCCACTTGCGCTAGCTCCCCATTGAACACTGATTTGTGGTCATGAGAAGATCTCAAATTTCAAGTGAGTGTGATTATTATGAATTCCTCTAAACTTTCCATACATTTTTTCATTGCCCCAAGTCTTCAATATTTCTGAACGACTTTTCCCATATATGTGCGTGTGTGTGTGTATATATATATATGCGTGTATATACATACACATATACGACATTCTAGCAATGTCATGTGGTGGAAAAAATCCTAATTTAAAAATCAGATGATAAATTTAAGTCCAATGCTTTTTATTGCTTATAAATGTTATCTTTGTGAAACAATTTACCATCTGTAACCATCAGTTTCTCTTTTTAAAATTTTTCTGTTTCATGATAGAGTGCCATAGTCTCTGGGAATTTCCATCCCACCCTCCCCATTCCCGCTACCACCCACTATTTCTCCCCAGATTATTTCAACAGCAGTTACAAGTCCATCATTCCGTTATTTAAGTGTATCATGGACACTGCGACCCTCAGTTTCTTAGCACAACGGGAAAAACAACTCCCATCCTGCAAAAAAAAAATAATAAAACATTTGTAATGCAAAGTAATTTTAAAGCTATAAAGAGCTATTAAAAACAAGGTATTATATATGTGTGTGTGCCTATATATATATACAGTATACATATATAGCATATATAGTATACACAGTATACAAATAGTATATTTATGGTATATAGTATATATACAGTATATATAAAAATACATATTGGTAAATTTAACTTATATCAGAATTCATAATTGTAGATTGGATATAACTTATTTAATTTTTTTTCTATGTTTAATCTGGGCTCCCTGTCAAACTCTCACATGGCAGGGAAAATAAAATCTAAGAAAAACTAAATGTTAAGTGCCACTGAACTCTTTCCAGTTTTGTAATTCATACCCTCTGAGATAGTGCTCAGTGTCAGCAACTTACAAATTAATAGTGTTTCATTTCTTTGATTGTCTCACCCTTATATTCCTACACCTTTCTTTGTGGGATCCAGATGCACCCAGGAAGCTATGACTGAGAAACACTTTAGAAGCAAAGAAGGATGGGCCCTTGGAGCATACCAGTCTCACCTGTTTAGGTCTCTGAGTCCATGACTTTGATGTCATATTTCTACTGCCCTCCTTCCCTGAAGCTGACATGAGTCATCACTGGGTTTGTGCCTTAGCTTGGCTTGAGCCTGCCTACCTTTCCTTCTCTGCCCAGTTCCTGCAGATCCCTGAATCCTTGACCTATCCTATACCTGATGCCCATCCAGTTCTCTGCCACTCTTCTAATGCAGCTCTATGCTGGTAGCACAGAGGTCTGAATTGTGGCTTCTCTCTGCTCTGATGGCATTGTGCCTCCTGCAAACTCCTGCCAAGAATCGACATACAGGGTTTATCTAGAGTCCTAAGGAATGAATGGGAGTAAGAAATCTATGACATCAATCTCTATAGTTATTCAATGCAGCTTCAGGTTTTGGTTTTGGTTTGGGAGGGAAATATCAGAATATATCTGCCCATCTTATTTGTTTTCTTTTTCTTCACCACTCTAAGGGTAAGAAAGAAGCTTTTTGTATTATTATTATTTCTCCCAAAGACCTCCCCATCAATAGGCAGCTCCTGTGGCCCTCCTATCATAGGCCAACAACTGAGTCCTTTAGGCTGACTTCAGAAAAATAAAGGGAGAAATCAAGGCATTTGGAAATTTCTCTCCAAAGATAAGAATCTGGCTGGCAGTCTCATTGTCTTATTCTGTAATTCTGTTTTGCAAGTTAAAGATTATTATTCCTGCTCTTTATGTTTCTTTCCAATATTTAAATCTAACCTTGGCTCAAAGAGATGGCTTTCTTTGACAGTTGGTATTCATTATTTTTACCATCATTTAGAAATCCCAAAGTGAGGTAGTTTTTGGATATTGATAGAGTGCTGACAAGTTTAAAATGATGGAGAATCATTAGCAGGGTGAAGCACAGAACCCAGACTCAAGGTAGTAACAGAGGACAGGCCAACAGCAGAGGAGTACCTGAAGAACCTATGACATGGGGAAGCAGCAGACACAACCAAGTGGTGTTGCAGTGGTCAGATAACATAGCAATGGTTGGTGAATGGCAATTGGAGCTCTACCATCAGCCAGAGTTCCAGTGGCAGCCAGGTGGGAAACGGAGTTCACCAGGAACTCAGGGGGTAAACACAGGCAATGAATGGCTTGTCCCGGCTGATTTGTTTAATCCAATCATGAGAAAGACACAGTGGCAGACTTCAATGGGTAGTGCAGGAACAGGATGTAATTCACAGCACAGACCCCCACCAGTGCCACGGGGTGCCATTTTATGTAATGGGGCAAAGGCTGTGGGATGGGAGCAGGCTTGTTTCTGGCTCAGTGCATTGCACTTATCCCACAGGGAAAATAGTACTAACTTTGTATCCTGCAGATTTTACTCATAGTGGGTATGGTTCACTCCCAAGTTCTGGCCAGCAGAGGCAGAACTTCATCAGTGCCATGTCAGATGACATTTTGTGTGATGTGGCAAAGGCAGTGGGACTGGAGGCACAACAGTAGGATGTGCATGTGCTAAACCAGGAGCAATCTGGCACCATTTTCTGCATGCTAGCAAACACAATGGGACTGGAGAGACGACAACAACAAGCTGCTCACTCACTAGGCTTGCAGTAAAGTAACTTCCAGCTCAGCACATTGCATTGGTGCCCCAGAGAAAATAGTTCCAACATGGCATCCTACTGGTTCCACCAAAAATAGGTCTTGGTGGCCCCCAGACCTAATGGCAAACAGACACAGAACTCCACAAGTGCCACATCAGGCGACATTTTGTGTAGTGTGGCAAAAGCTGTGAGATTGGAGGGATAGCAATGAACTATACATGCACTAAATTGGGAGCAAAACCATTTCAGGATCAGTGCAGTGCACTGGTCCCTCAGGGTAGACAATACCAAATTAGACAATACCTTATAGATCTGTGTGGCTCTCAGACCTAATGGCCAGCAGCTTTCAGCAAGATCAGCACTGCTGACAACCTAGCTGTTTAGGGCAGCTGGTATCTCATTAATCCTGGGTACCCTTGAACCAGAAGTGGGAGAAAGGCTGCACAAACAACGGTTTGGCCACAGCACAGGATCACAGGAGGTGGAAAGTGGTAGGCCAAGAGCTGGGGCTATGGAGGGAGTCTGTGGTAGAAGCCTAGCACAAACTCTCAAGCCTGAAATTCACTAAAGGGAATGGTACAAGTGACTATAAATGAAGAACCGAGTATTAAACTCAATTAATAAATCTGCCCTGTAGACCTGTGGGTATAACAGCTTAGAAAACTGCTGCAGGAAGAAGACTCTGCTAACCAGACATGCAGTGACCAAGAGCAAAAGAGGAGACAGAGGAACAATGAATATTGCTGAAGACTCTCCTGCAAAGGAGCAAGCGCCTCTGCCAGTCTCAGAATTAACTGATTAAGACATTGACAAAACTGGGTATAAAGAATTCAAAACACTTGTTACAAAGCCTGTTATCAACAATGAGAAGCATATACAGAGTCCTAGGTTCCTTGCTTCAACCGGATGCAGTTCCAGTTTCTGTATACTTCAGGGGAATATACTACAGGATGGAAAGACGTGCACACACACTGTCTCTGTCTCTCTCTCTCCTCATTACTCTTTCAAACAGACAAAAATAAATATGAGAAAATCTACAGATAGCAGGGCATGCTGTTTCTTCAGTGAAAGTGATTGTTCTTCATGTGTCTGTCAGAGATTTTAGTTTACAAACTGTGCAGTGAACACAGAAGAGTGTTGTGCTCAGTCAACGACAGATACTTTGTGTGGTCTAGGACAGGTCACTTGTTGCCTCTGGCTCTTACATTTTTCATCAGAATGAACAACAAAGATACCTTCAGTATTGTTTGCAGATTTTCAGAGATAAAACATCTTAGATTTATGTAAAAAATTGTAACATAGTAAAAATATCAGTTATTTATTTCTATAGAATCTCACCAGTGACTATGATGCTTGTGGCTTAGCATGTACTGTGAATATGGGGAAATCTTGCTAACAACTCAAAACTGAAACCTTTATGGTTATTATTCTCATTTGGCTGGTATGGAAATCAAGGTAGGAGAAAACTAATCCAATAACCAAACTCAAATGGTTTGCCTTCAGGGTTCAAACTGTCAGCCATCATGGTTCCTGCTCTGCAAAATAACAGAAGCCCAAGGACACAGTCACAGTTACATCCAAGGACAAGGAATTTCAGTAACCTGCTCAAGACCACCCAGCAAATGAAGAGCAAATCTGGATGCTCCATGTCCTCTAAAATGGGACAATATTCCATGGCACTCAGACACTTGCTTTGAGAGGGGCCAGAGAGCCAAAGACAGACAGCATCAGGCATTTTGTCACACAGAACTTCTCCCTAGTCCCAAGGTCCAGAGGAGAGAGAGGCAAGTACCTCCCACCTTTACACTCCTCACCAAAGTGCAGATTCAGCTCTAATTAGGGTTGTTATTTCATGTCATGGCACATTGCATGTGGTCTCACTTCTCTCAGGTGGAAAATGAAGCAACTGATTCATGTTAGCAACTTCTTTTCTGTCCAAGGTGTGTCCTCTGCTGACGGTAATGCAGGGAGATGGGAAATGTTTTCATCTGAGTAGTCCCTCACTGTGGATTTGTACATATCCACCACAGCATTCCTGCCATGTCTGGGATCACTTTCAAGTTTGCCTGTGTGCATTAGGGAACAGTATGGTTTTGCAATTGTGAATAAGGAACCTTGTGTTCCTCTTGCTATCATTGGGATTTGACAGAAAGAGAGAATTTAACTTTGGAGGAAGGTACTACATATGCCCATGCACAGTCGTGCACATAATGGAACATTTATTTTTGTCAGTTGAAGGAGCTCTTCTCAGAAGGTCACCAGCTGTCATGCAAGAAAACATTCCAGAAGATGGGTAAGAGAATGAGCTGCTTGATTTTCCATGCCTAAATTTAAGCCCTGTCTCTGCCACCTCACCAGCTCTGTGACCATTAGTTGGTCACACATCCTCCCTGTGAATGTTTCCTTGGCTATCAAAGGGGGGTATATTTTCATCCTAAGGTCTTTGAGAGGATGAAAGGGGACTGAATGGGTTGAGAAGCCATTGGCATAGTGGAGCAAGTTAGGAACAGTAGTGGTTAGAACATGTGGACAGGGATTCCCACAGCATCTTCACCCTACCTCCCCCACCTCTGGGCATGGACTCCTTTGCATTAGAGAAGCTGGGCTACTATCACAGAGCACCTCCTTAAAATAGACCGTTCCCTCTTTTTAAAGATTTATTCATTTGAAAGAGCATGTGAGAAAACTTCCATTCTTTTGTGCACTCCCCAAATGCCAGCAACAGCCAAGGCTAAGCCAGGTCAGGCCAGAAGCAAGGAACTCCATCATGGGAGTAACAGAGAACAAATACCTGAATCATCTGCTGACTTCCAGATGTGTGAGAAGTTGGATCTGAATCATGCAGTAGTCGGGACTTGAACCAGAAACTCAGATATGAGATAAAGGTATCCTACACATTAATGTAATCTGCTGCACCGCAACATCCAACACTTCACTAATTCTTTCTAAAGCACATAAACTAATTAAATCCATAAACTTTCTAAAAGAGTGTCTTTGTAAATGTGACATTAAAGTCTTGGAAGACCCCATTTTGTAATGCCAACTAGAAGGGCTGGGTTGTGATGGGCAAGTTGACATAGCAATGGCATTTAATTGCTTTCAAAGCCAGATTGATTAGTTCTGACTTTGAGACAATATACAGCCAAAAAAAAAATGTTAAGAAAAGAAACAATAAGATATGAAGGGGTCTTACATAAACAAGTGATACAGCCAGAAAGTAGACAGGAGCTCAGAACCAGGTTGTGTCAGGTTTGGCTCATAGAACAAAGTTCGCTTGCCATCTGTTTTGGAACACTAATCAGTGAAGAATGGTTTTGATGCCTTTGAATAATTCTTAAATATCAAATAAATAAAATTTCAAGACAGATGAAACCTATGTAAAATTCAAACTTCAGAGTTCCTTAAAAAAATTCACTGAAATATTATCATGTTCATTTGTTTACTTAGTAAATAAAGATTCATTTGCTATTTATAATGGCAGAATTGAGTAGTAACAATAGAAATCATACAGCGTATAAAGTCTAAAATATTAATTATTTGTCCCTTTACAGGAAATGTTAGTAGATCCTGGGGTTGGAGAGCCACTGAAAAATGGACAGGAGTCAGATTAGGGTGGTAATGCTAATCTGAAATCCCCATCAAGTGTTCATTTAGTACATGACTAATTTCACTTGTATAATTATCTTTACCGCTCAACAAAACCTCAGGCTACATAGCGAGTACAAGGAACAGGCATGACTCAAACTCCTATCAAGGGGGCATAGGATCTAAGTCACTAGCTGCTCTGCATACTTCTTTGTGTGTAGGCATGTGAATTTGCATATATATGCATTTATATATATGTATTTGTATTTGAAAGAGAGAGTGAGAGACATCTTCCAGGCACTGCAGTAGGTCTAGGCCAAAACCAAGAGCCCAAACTCAGTCTCAATTTCAATGGGGTTAAAAGGGTAGCAGGGACTGAAGTCTGTGAGCTATCACCTGCTGCCTTCCAGGGTGTACACTATGAGGAAGCTGGAATTGGCAACAGAGCCAACACTATGATTTGGGACGTGAGTATACCAAGCAGTGTCTTAACCACTGTATTAAATGCCTGACCCTGCATCCTTCTTTTGGAAAGGGGTAAGAAACAGCAGAAAGGCAGGGATTTGAGAAACGTGTCAGGAGATAATCAGTAGGATTGAGAGGCCATTTTGGATGAGAGAGACTGGAAAAAATAAAGGAAAAAAACCTGAAGGCCCAGTTGTCTGGGATCAGTTAGATCTCCTATTGCTTGTGAGAGTATACATTTGAGCATCCTTAGTTAAAGCTTAGCTTCAACATATATTCTTCATGTTAATATACTGCCATCACTCTTGATCTGGTAATTGTGCCACTTGGGCTCCCAAGCACTAAAATTAAATCTGGAAATTTGTCATACACCTTCCCCATACGATGGTAACATAGAAGGTGGGAGCTCCAGCAGTCAAAATCAATTACTCAGCAAGTTCATTTGTCACCCGAAGGTAATTGGGATTTAAGCTACAGTCTCAGGAAGAAATACATCACATCGCATGATTACTTGCATTAATGGCAGCCTACATCTAAGTCTCACCACCATCCCAAGCCCGTCTCCTCAGATCCAGTGACCTGCTACCAATAGAGTTTGGCCCTTTCCTTGCTACCCACATGAAATATCAAGCATCAACTATGACAAGAGCCACTCTTAAAGAAGGACAACGGGTGTGAATCTTCAGCTTTGAACTGTTTTTATTATAGATTTTTAAAAGAATTATTGGTTTCCATTGATTCATCCATAAGTAAGCATTTATTATGAATACGTTCTTTTCCATGTTTGAAAATGGTGTTACAAGTCCAAAGCAGAATAAATGGAACTTCCACAGTTATAGTGGTAATTTAAGCAAGTGATTTTAAATGGGATCAGCAGACCCCAAATGTAGAATAAAAATGCAACTCTCATTTCCTCACCTCTAACACATCATAGTGTTTTCCCCTTCTACTTGTTTCAACAGAATATTCTACCATTTTCTAATAGATACATATACAAACTAGAACAAACTACAAGTAATAGAGACACTAGTAAGATTTGCCTTTATTTCTGGTTCTTATGTGAATTGCTTGACAGTTTTGGGGAGTTACTTGTTTTATCTAAATCTTTGATTTCTCGTCTATATGGACTTGAGTAATCACAAATATGTAAAGAAAATGGAAGTGAAGACACCGGGTTGAAATAAGGACAGACAGAGGAGTCCTATGGGCTACCATTCAATGTCAAGAAAAAACTGGAAATGACATATCTTTAGAATGTTCTCTTAGACAAGGCAATGAGTCACTCTTAGTTGTGTCTGCCTTTTACCCATAGTAGGGTCTCTGTGCTAAGCTAAACACTAGCGGTATTCCCCAAGAGTGGGCAGTCCTGACTGCTCAGAGGGTGGGCCCAGGAATATACAACAACATTTCAAAATAGTCGGAGGTAGAAATTATTCTTCCATGTAGTCTTCATGCTCAGATTATGATTTGGGTCAGTTGCTTGAAATCCTCTTTGATAAGTTGGATAGACTGGGTTCCAGCAGAAAGCATGACATGGTACAAAATGGGTCAAAAGCCAAACAAGGAAACACCTATTTCAAAGGAGGAGCCTGAAACTTAGAACTTCTTTCTCTGCATGGAGTCTAGGAGATTAGGCAGGAAAGGTGGCTGAGACTGACGGACTTTACTGTGATTTTGGCAGAAAGAACAGAGATACTTCCTATCATTCACAAAAACATTTCTTTCCCCCAGGTGTCAGTAACCTTTCACAGAGTTCCCTGTAGAAAGACACAGAAACACAGTTGAGATGCCGCATTTAAACAAACAGCAACACTGAAAAAGGAAGTGGAAAGAGTAGTCTTCGACATGAGAGGACTTGAACTATGAACAAAGCCTGTCCTTGTGAGTGGGAAACACTGTAATGAATGCTGTCAGTCAAGGCCAGTCTGCATCTGGCCTCAAGAGCTTGTGCTTCTCAGGATTGCCTGCTCGTTTCACAGCCACCAGAAGAGGCCTGCCAAAGAGCAGCACATCCTAAGCACCAGGGATTCTGGATTTCAGGTTTGTTTTTTGCTGGTTTGTTTCTTTGTTTGGAACATGGATTTCTACTCCTGAGGCAAACGCTGAAAGAGCCGACACCTATTGACCACACTCCAGGCAACTGCTTTGCACATATTTCCAAAAAGCTGGTGGCACCAATGGGTGACTGGAGAGAGTTTAGATAAGGAACAATTTACAATGACATAACATAGTTGCTTATAAATAGTAGTAAAAGACACCCATTAACCCTGAGGGCAAAGTGGAAGGTAATTGCCATCAATGGTTTTCCAACAAATTCTAAAATTTACATATAGGGTCCAGCATGATAGCCTAGTGGTTAAATCCTTGCCTTGCATGCACCAGGATCCCAGGATCCCAGGTGCTCCACTTCCCTTCTAGGTCCCTTTCTGTGGCCTGAGAAAGCCATAGATGACTGCCCGAAGAATTGGAACCTAGCACCCATGTGGGAGACCTGGAAGAAGCTCCTAGTTCCTGGTTTCAGATAGGCTCAGCTTGTGGAATAAACCAGTGGAGAGAAGAACTTTCTGTGTATCCCCACCTCTCCATATATTGCCCTTTCCAATAAAAATGAATAAATATTTTAATCACCTCCAATAAAGGTCATCAAATCTAAGTTAATTTGGGGTCAACTTATACTTAACAAAAAAAAGGAATAGATATATTAGAATGTACTACCTATTTAAAAAGTACTGTTCTGTAAAACTTTCCTGTTTCAGTTATATGGCTATGTAGTGTGTCAAACTAGAAAATACACTCCTTTTGCATGTTATAATAAATAGTCTTAGGTCAATGTCCCAGTTTGTTTGGGTTCACAGAAAACAAATATACAGAAATGTGAGGGCAGGTGTTCCATTCTTGCAGTTTAGATTTCACTTAGGGTGTTTGTGTCCCTTGTTGAAGTACCTGATTCAGATGCCTAGTTCCAACTCCTGACTTCAGCTTCCTGCCAAAGACCTCATTAGGCTGCAGATGATAACTCAAATGGTTGGGGTTCTGTCACTCACTTTGAAGACCTAGGTTGAGTTTCTAGCTCCCATTCTAGTGTAGGCCATCTCCAGCTGTTCCAAGCATTTGTTGAGTGCACCTGTGTGTGGGAGGGCCCTCTCAATCTCTGCCTCTCAAATAAATGGATGAAACTAATACAAATAAACATGTGCTGCAAACAGTGCTATCCCATTTCTACAATGGATATGAAATGGGTAACAGGGATGGTGAGCAGGGATTGTATGGGATTTAAAGTTAGCTAGCTGATAAAGCTGAATTAGAATTATTTCCCGGGCCCGGCGGCGTGGCCTAGCGGCTAAAGTCCTCGCCTTAAAAGCCCCGGGATCCCATATGGGTGCTAGTTCTAATCCCGGCAAGCTCCACTTCCCATCCAGCTCCCTGCTTGTGGCCTGGGAAAGCAGTCGAGGACAGCCCAGTGCATTGGGACACTGCACCCGCGTGGGAGACCAGGAAGAGGTTCCTGGTTCCCGGCTTCGGATCGGCGCACACTGGCCCGTTGCGGCTCACTTGGGGAGTGAATCATCGGACGGAGGATCTTCCTCTCTGTCTCTCCTCCTCTCTGTATATCTGACTTTGTAATAAAGTAAATAAATCTTTAAAAAAAAAAAAGAATTATTTCCCAATGGTTATAACTCAAAATTTCTACTTTTTCTCTTTGGCTCTCCCTTCTATTAGCCACTTGTACGAACTATCATATCATTCGATTTGTAGACTATAGACCATATCAGAGTTGACTGAATGACTTGGTAGCCAAGAGGGAGCTCTGCCGCTATGCACAAAAAGAGAGACTAGGTCCAGAGAGAACACATTAGGTTGTGCCTCAGGTTCAGCACCTCCAGAACTTTTCACCACCACCTTTTGCAGATACACAGTTTTCTGCCCTAAAAAGAAGGGGTCACACAACTGGTTGCCAGTGTCTTCCTCTTAAATAGCACCCTTACGCCTGTCTTTCCTATTATAACTCTATTACCAATTCAGCAGCTTTTAGTATACAGGCTACAACTGTGTGCATTTAATTGCCTTGGATGATTAAGAGTTAACACTGCTGACCTACCCAGAGGGAAATTGCAAGGAATATCCAATTAGAGGCAGCCAACCTCTTTGAAAATATCCAGTGTAACAGTTCTGCTTAATAATCATTGTGATAATCATAACAATTCTAAACACATACTTTTAAAACTGTGAGTCATTTCTTACCTATGGCAAGTTTATTTACTAGAAAGAAGATCCTTGCAATTATTCAAATTGGAGATTGGTTTTGTTGTTGTTGTTGCTCCCCATGGCCTCTCCAGTGGAGGGAGGACAGAGAAACCATCCCAGAGGGGAACAGAATCAATCCAACCTGCTCATTAAAAGGTAAACCGTCAATAATCTTTGTCAGGCCTTTTTATCTTGGGCTTTAGTACATGATGATCCCTAAGGCAGCATGTGGTATGGAGATTTAGAATGGCTCTTGGTTTGTACATCCCCAGGGGTGTAGGATTAACCCTCTGCATGCTTATATGGGCTTTCTCTGAACCTATTATGAATCCTGGATGGGCTGAGATCATGAGACTACTGCATTCACTTCTGGGACCTATAGGTTTTCCTTAGGAAATATATAAATACCTTAGGAATGCATATAAATTTCTACACAAATATATAAATTTCCTTAGGAAATATATAATAATGCTCTTGGAACCAAAATTCATTAGGAGCAAACAAGAAGACACAAACTTACAGAAGGTAGTTTCCCTATTTAAAATTCACCAGATGGGACAGATATTTTTCAAGATCCCTTAATGTTAATCCTTCACATTTGGGCATGCCTTGCAGTTTTCTTTACTCTTCTGCAGGTAATTTCCAGTTGATTACCACTGGATTGTAGTGAGGAAGAGCTTATTATCCTTTTACAGAAAAACCTCAAAGGAGGAAACATGCTAAAGACAGCTCTGGGTTGCATGTATTTTGAATTCTTTCTGGAAATAGAGATTTGCATATCCAGCCATACACTTGACATCTCTATTTGGATATCCTATGGGAATTCAAACTCAACACATATGCAACTGAGTTTTTGATACATTCACTTAATCCTTGAGCTGAAGATGACCCCTTCTTTCCATGGCTCTGCCCCCATCCCTCAGCTGTTTCACCTGGGAATCAGGCAGTTCCTTGCCAACCCTGCCACTGTTATTCTGATCTGGTCATTGTTATCTCCCTCCCCCGCCCCCAATTAGATTCACATTCTAAACATAACCTCACTTTTTTACCATCTTTTTACTTCTATCATAGCTAATGCAGATTCACAACAAACAAAAAGATACATTATGTCACCCATCTGCCCCAATATGCCAGTAGTTTCCCATTGTACCAAAAAAATACTAATCTTTCTGTAATCTAAAGGTTTCATTTGATATGAGATGCATTATTGCTCCAAAATCATCTCCCAGAATTTTTCCCTTTGTGTACTCCACTTGTATCATGTGGCATCCTTTGAATTTCTCTGTTGCACCTGCTTTGAGACCTGCCATGGGTTGAATTGTGTACCAAAATCCTACTCTCCAGCACTTCAGCAATTGAAAGCACGCCATCAGAAGATGGAGGAGTAGTCTGTAATAGAAAGAACCAGACCTGCTTACACTGTTAACATGGACTTCTAGGTTTCAGAACTGGGAAAGAGTTAAAACTTTTGCTTTACCTACCAAACTTATGATGGGATTTATTATGGTATCCATAGGAAACTAATGTAAGATCCCTGAGTCTGCTTTGACAGCCACTTGGAATATTCTCTCCCAGAAATCACAGGTGTTTCCTACCTCCCTCAGCTATTCATTCAGACAATCAGTTTCTGGACATCTTACTAAAAACAACAAATATTTCCTAATGTTACCTTTTACTTCATCACCATTACTTTAAAACATGCTGAAAATACTTACCATAGCTGCACTGCAGATGTTCGAATGAAGTTAAGCAATCCTACACCACAGTGTACTTCCACAGCTCACTTTCTGTCATAGCTACTGTATAACCAATGCCTCCTATCCATGACTGCTGTTTCTCCTTCCCGTAGATTTTACTTCCATTTACTTTGCTCTGGGGGGGGGGGGGCATAAGTGTTAGTATTATCAATAGAAGATGTAGACGTGATGCCATGTGACTATGGAACCTAACTTGGAGCAGAAGCAAATTTCTCCAGAGCCCTGATCAAATCATGAGCAATTACAGAGTTTGCTTTCTCTGGATGTCATGAAATTTGTGGGGAGGTTTTTGTATCATAGTAGAAAACAGACATGACATCCCTGATTCTGCCTTTACATATCTCATGTGCAATGATGGCTTATTTCAGCTCCACAAATAATCAATGCTATTCCTTATTCTTCCTCTTTCTCCTCTTCTTCTTTTCCTCTCAGCCCATCCTCCTAACCTTCTTCCCTCAAACCCACCCAAACCTACACACAGAGAGAACACACACACACTCACACAGGTAAGTCATTTTTCTGGTTAACTCTGATGCCATCTTTTGAGTCCCATCCCTGATTCACCCTAGAAGCCCCTGCACCTGTCAAGCAATCAGTCTCCATATTTTTGGTGATCTCTTTTTAAAGGATAGTTTCCTTCACAAGAGTGAAAGCTTTCTGAGGAGAGGAAAGGCAATTTACCTCGCTAGAGTACTTAACTCTATGCCTGACACATGGTAGGCGTCCAGTAAATGATCCTGAAATAATCTGTTGTGTTCAATGGCTAAAGACTCATAATTTACTTGGGGGTAGAGTTGTAAGAATAAAATGCATTAAATAATTAGAGAACAAAGCAAGAGTATAAAACTAAGTACCAACCGTTCACAACTCCAGAAATACTCTTGTCTTGATAATTGGTTCATGCTATATTCAGTTCTTCATATTAGTAGTAATTAGAATAATAATGACTCATTACAATGAAAACTTTAGTTTTCCAAATGCTTTCACATGCATTATCTCATTTGACTCTACTCCAATTATTGAGGGACAAAGGAGTAATAGAATCACTTATGCCACATCATGTAATGTGAGCAGATTTTCCTGTAATTTATTCCCTACTGAGCTCAGTTGCTCATGAGCCAGCCCACTTCTCTGTGTGAGCTTTAGGAGGTGGTTTAACGCCTATTCCCCCATAAACAGAAAAATAGTGTGGGGATTCTTGGGAGCAAAGTGGCTTCACAGATTTTTCTGGACTAAACAGATTCATGGAAACCCACTTGAAAATATAAACTTATGAACACCATGGCATCCTGCACACTTAATAAGCACAATTTAATACCGTCAAATCTAATAACTATAATGAGATACAGATACCTATGCATTTGTGGATTGGTGACCATACCTCCAATCACTCCCAACATTCACTTCTCAAGAGCAGAAGAGTATCACTCAAAAATCAAAGGATGGTTAATTGTGAATTGAGTCAAACCAAATAATATCTTATCCAAGACTTCTTTCCAATCACCCATATGTAACACTTACTGAATAGCAACCATGGATCAAGTATTGTGTCAGTCACTTTGGTATGGATTTACCCTCACTATCTCTAACCCTTAGGCATCCTGAAGTGGCAAATATCATTGTCCCCATTTTACAGATGAGAAAACTAAATTCAAATAAGTGCAATGGATATCATATTTCCATATATGATAGGTATGAAGTGGCTTTTAAAGTAAATGTTATAGTACAATAAACATAGCTGTTAAATGCTATATTGCAATATGCACTATTTATTAAGATCCTTCTAATTTCAACATTACTGTTCCCCCGACTTTAAAATTTTGCTAATCAAATACTAAATGGACATTTAAAGTTCCCAGGAATGTTAGAAACCTGTGATTTCAACTGTTTCTCATTATTGCTCCTCATGAAAATGTGAAGAGTTAATTGAGTACATCTGACAGCTGCCTCCTAGTAGACAGCACTGAGAGCTTTAGATGCTTCTTTCCTACCTGACACAACAGAAATGAATTGAAAATGGAAAAAATTAAATCCCACTGATTGCGCAGTTCTCTTGTACCATTCCAGTTGGTAGAAAGAATGAAGAAATAATTAGCCTGCCTCCTTACTCTTAGATGCCAGACATACATTGCCTATCCTCCTGAAAGAACCTCAGGGCATCCTATCATCCAAGTCACAAGCGGCACACAGCTTGGAAGAAAAGGCTTGTTGAATATTCCAGTATGACATCTGTACCAAGGCTCTTACCTCACCAGCCTCAGGCGATTGGCTGAGAAGCTGGGAGAACTTTCCTGATGAGTTTACAACCTAGTTGCCATTGCCAAAAGATTCTCTGTGAAAGCTGTCCCTTCCCATATCTGGATATTGTGGATACCCCAGGAGGACAGGCAGAAAAGACAATGGTTGAAGGTTTGAGACTGATGTTCAGTTCTCCTCAAGGATTTTCCTAACACATTACTCTGCCTCATGCAAGTACGATGCAGAATTTAGAGAAGTGGTCATATCTCCCACCGACAGACTCTGCCTGGAAGGCTAGTGATAGTGGCATGGAGTGGAGAGGAGGACTTTCCTACATTGGAACAATACTGAATAATGAATAGAAACTTTCCAAGTGGGCAAGGTAGATAGGTATGTAGAATGCTTATGTGGGTGGTGTTGTATGGGGGTTAGATTTAAAGTGGAAACGGGCAGTCAAGAGAACCTCCATATAGGATGCATAAAAGTGTTATTGGAACATGTACTTGAGTCTGTCTGCAACTACCTGACCTGACCGTACTGCCCTTGTCTGATTCACATTCATGCCAGTTTTCAGAATAGACCTGAGATATTACTTCTCTTAAGAAGCCTTCCTTGATACCACAATTCCAGGATAAGTTCCTCTGCCTTATGTCTCTCCCAAATACTATGCCTTTCAAAAATATAGGAACTAGCCTAGGAACTTGCAATTAGTCTTCAAAGATTCCATTAATCTGTTCTCAGGGCTATAACAAATTACAGCAACTTAGCTGTCTCAAACAACAGAAATATATTCCATATAATCTTGTGGGCCAGAGGTCTGAGCTGATTCTGACAACACTAAAATCAAGGTGTCAGCAGGATTGTTCTACTCTGGAAGATCCATAGAAGAATCCATTCTTAGCTTCTGGTGGCTATCAGAAATCTGCCAATGTGGGATGGTCACTCTTATCTTTGCTTCTTTAATCACATTGTCTTCTCTTCTATCACCACACATTCCTGTTTCCTGCTTCTGAGAACACTTCTGAATGTCAAGATCCTTAGCTCAACCATATTTACAAAGTCCCTTTTGGTACATAAAACATCTGCAGGTTTGGGAATGAGGGCTTGAATATCTTCAGGGACAATAATTATTCAGCTAGTATACATTGCTTCCTTGCTGTCATAGGTAAGGATTTGTTTCTTACTCTGTCATTGTTTAAATCACAGCATGTGTTCAAAGAACATGTATTGAAAGAATGCCAAATTAGTAGATAGATAGTGAAATAGATCTTCTAGCCAACCTTAACCACATGGGTATGACTAGTGACCTGGCAACAGAAGCAGGGAAGGTTAATATATTTGTGTAAAGCTAGTAAGGAGCTCTGACTTTATACGGCTGTGATTAGGGAGTCATTGTTGGGTTTCAAGCAGAATATTTCTGAGAGTTATGTTACCATAGAAGAATAATACTGGTCTCTGTCCAACCTCTTACGTCTAAGCCTTGCCTGGTTCAACTTTGGAAATGGAGCTTCATCTGAATCCAAATTTTTTTGACTGTCTTGAATTTTATTTGTTGTTAGCAAGGAACACAAATTTGGGTCAGCCTTATGGTGAAAGTGCCAGAATAAAAAAGGCAAAGGCCCTCCATGAAGCAGAGGCATGTGGATTACCAAAGGAAGAATCTACAGTATTGTACTCAGGACCAGCTTGCCAGGAAGCTCCTTATTAAGTTCTAGAAACCCACACCTTTTGGGTTTCCTTGCAAGGCTGTAAAAATAAAACACAAGTACGGAAACATCCAGAGATTCAGAAGGGGGCACAGCCTAGCGTGAAGCCACTGCCACAAGCAGAGGATGGCACTTCCCTGGAGGAAGATGTGGACAGCATGGCACGATTTTGGAGGAAAGATGCCAAGGGAGAAGTGGAAGGCTAGCAAAGAGAAGGAACTTTAAAAGTGGTCCCTTGGCTGCTAAGCAAGTGGCAAAGTGTTCAGTACTCAGAGGAGAAAGCAGTAGCTGTGCCAGTGCTGCATTCAAGCCCCTGATGGGTGCCAGTAAGCTCTGAAGCTGCATTCTCTCAGCCACATTCCCTAACACTGCTTGGTATTGTCAAGCCCTGTCTTGACATGAACATGACTCGGACAATCAGTCTGATGCTGAACACCAATGCAATCAGCAGAAGGTTCCCATTCGCTATCTTGCTGGAGACTCACATCCCCTCTGAGAGACACAGCAGCTGCCAACATCCCTGTTTCACACACTGAGTGAGGGAGGGCATTGGGCCAGCTCTGGCTATCATATGCTTTTCATAGACCTTCGCTGGTAAAAATTTCATGCAATTGTTTTCTTGATTTATTTTTTCATTGTTATTTAATTTTAAGGGCAGAGAGACAGGCATGTACACACAGATACAGAGGGTATCCACATGTTCTCCCAGAAAGCCTACAACAGTTGGTGATGGGCGCAGGTCAAGGGTAAAAGAAGGCACTCAAGGCAGGGTTCCCACATGGGTGTCAGGGGCTCATTTACTTGAGCCATCACGAGCTGCCTCCTGGAATCTGCATTAGCATGAAATTGGATGGAAGAGCGGAGGAAGTACTCGAATCCAGCACCCTGACATGGGTGAAGGGAATCCCAAACAGAATCATAACTGCTATGCTGACCACCTGTCCTCAAGCTACTCTTTTTAAAAGAATAATATAAACGGTTTTGTGTGAACATATACTTAAAATATATGCATATATCTTTATAATACCTGTATTACTACATATTCTATACTTAGACATGCTCATGTGCAATATAACATAGAAGCATAACTGGTAAACACTTAACATAGCAACAAGAGAGTGTAAAGATAAAAGAGTCATTCTTAAGTGAAACATGAAACAGCAGGGAAACAATTTTTTGTTTTTTAATAACTCAGGGAATTACAAAATGATGAGAAATTCATAAAATCTGATAGAGAACACTGGATACGTTTTTGATTGAAAGGTTCAATCCCAGTAATGTCTGTCTTACTCAATAGAACAATGGTTCATTCACCTGCATATCCACATGAATCTCAAACAACAAGGTTGTTCTATGCAGTAAGTACTTTGCACGATGTGGGAACATAGAAGCAAATTTAGACACAAGCCTAATTTCAAGAGCTCACAGCAGCAGAAAAGACAGATATGCAAATCCAGCAATTATTCCATAACGTGACAAGAGCCTTCACTGCACTAAGCCATGAGAACACAAAGAGGTTATGTGGGACTCAGGTTTGAATTTGTAGACTTTCAGGTGAAGTTGATGTCTGGTTTGAAGTGAGCAACATACAGGCCCTGCCTAGATGCTCAGTAAGTGTTTATGGACTGAGCCAATAGAGCAATCACTGTTCCAATTCTCTCCAGTAGCCTGCAGGAATCCAATTTCTCTCCAGGGGCCTGATGTCCTTTGTGGGTGACCACAGAGCTTGCCACCCTTACTAGAAAGGCAAACTGGAGAACTATTACTTTGAATCCATTAAAATTCAAAGATAATTCATAGACTATTTAAATAGCAGGTGTCATATGCAATAAACAGTGGAATCCATTGTTTAGGGAAATGAGAAGATCAGTCACTCTTCCTGTTGTCTAATGAAAGCAAATAAATGTCTTGTCTCTTTAGATTCTATACTGCCCAGCTTCTCCCTTTCTTAGTGAACTTTTTGGATGTTCAATTATCAAGGGGCCTGGAAACAAGTTTCTCTTCTTAAGATAAACATCCAGTGACTGGAGCACAATTTATATCTATTATTTTTTCATCAGGCTCCCGTCACAGCCTGGGCCAGGCTAAATAAAAAGAACTGTTAAGAAAATCGGAGGCGAGGACACAAATGAATGTTTTAGCTTTGGCATTTACAAGTGGGTTTGATCCTGACACCAGTGTGTGACATTTCTAGTGCTGAACTAGAAAATATGAATTTAAACACAGATATACTCTATAATGAATCCATATGGCCACACATCAAGTTTTTAAATATTTACAATTATCGTCCTGGCCTTATTAAACTTGCAGAAAAACAGTAGCAGCAGCACAGTTTACGTATGGGGTTCAAGCAGCCTTTCTCGGCAGCACTAGGACAGTAACTGCCTGAAATTTCTAGAAATATATATATATTCATTTGCCACACTCCTGAGGTCAGCAAATGGCATGGAAACATCAGGAAAATGGCTTGCTGGGATTTCTCTATCTGTACACAGGGCACAACAGAGAGCATGTATGAGTTATCAAGTTTGTATTTAAATTTATTCCCGTCTTAAAAGACTATTCCATGCTGATTGCCCGAGAGGAGGCAATTCTTACAGATAGATGAGGACAAGTAATAAATACCAGGAAATAAAGAACTTCCAGCATCAAGAGCACTGCAAAATCGAGATTTGAGTCTGAACCAGAACCTACCCTTACTAGTATTCTCCAGTCTGAGAAGGCAAGGCTTCCTTAAAGAACCACATGGCTGGGGAGGGCACTGGGCATGGTGGTTTAGGTTGCCACTTGGGTCACTTACAAGAGTACCTGAACTGGAGTCCTGGATCTATTCCAGACTCAAGCTTTTTGCTGGGATAGATTCTGGGAGACAGCAGGCAGACCTGGATTGAGTCTCTGGCTCCTGGTTATGACCTGGACTAGCCAGGTTATTGTCTGGGGGAATGAACCAGTGAATGTGAGTTCCTTTTCTCCCTGTTTGTCTGACTCTCTATCTCTGTATGTCTTAAATGAAATTTTAGAAACATTTTTTTAAATGAAGTTCCCATCAGGGCCTGCTGGTCACTTACCAGGTGAGGACAGAGATACACTTGCTCCTTTAGAGCTGGTATCTCATGGGAAAGAGCAAGTGCCACTGCTGTGAGAGTTGTTTGAGTCTCAGATGCAAATGTAATGCTTTTTAATCAAAGAACTATGAGTGGCTCTGTGAATTGGTGGATTGCACTACTATTTCTTAAAATGAAACAGAATAAAGGAGAATGGACTGGATTGGATTAGAATGGAATGGAATGAAGAATAGCTCACACACAGAAAATGTGGTATTGCCAAATATTTGTTTTATTTGTATCTAAGTGTATGTATGTGTGTGTGTGTGTGTGTGTGTGTGTACTAGGTTATGTTGCCAAATACCTTGATTACTATAAATGACATCTATGGTATATGAAAGAGTTTTGTAAAATGTAAACAGCTGAACCAACAGAAGCAAATTAGATGTTTATAGACTACAAATGAGTTTTATTTTGTCCGCATTGTATTTTCAATTTAAAAAACTGAGTGCATGCAGTAGGTATGCATGCCTGCTTCCCCCAATTGCCAGCATGCCTATTCTCAGTATAATTCAATCCTGCTCTCTGCCTCAACCCTAGAATTTTTAAATGAGCATTGTCTGGGTTAAGCATCATGTGTATATACCTCTAATTGTGCTTTCTGCACTGAATCAGAGTTGTCTTTGCAATTGCCCTCATATTTCTCAGGTATAGTAACTTGATCTTCTTTCTGTGTATCCTCCAGGCCGTCAGTGTCTTTTACTTAGCAGTTGTACAATCAATATCTCTCTAACAAACAACATCACTTGTGTGTGAAACAACAGAGCCGAGATTTCTGGGTCCTTCACTGGGTTCAGGCTTTTTTTTAAAGATTTATTTATTCAAAAAGCAGAGCGACAAAAAGAGAGGAGAAAGAGAAATATACATTCTATCTACTTATTCAGTCCCCAAATGGTAGCAACTGTCAGGGCTGAGTTAGCCCAGCCTGTGAGTCAGGAATGCCAGTGGAGTCTCCTGCACAGCAGCAGGGTCCTACTGTCTAAAGCATCATCTGCTGCCTTCCCAAGAGCACTACCCGGGAACTGGATCAGAAGCCGAGCAGCCAGAACTCCAAATGGTGCTTTGATAAGGGATCCCAGTATCACAAGTGGTGGCTTAACTCATTATTCCACAATGCCAATTGCTGGGTGTTTGGAAGGAGTAGTGTCCCTGCTCTGTGCCTTTACTTTCTTCAAAATAACTTCGGGCTCAAACCAACACTTTGCATACACAAGTGTGTGCTTGGAAACCTACAAACTATGGAAATCCCTTTTTGGCCAAATAACAAAAATTGAAACCACCAGAGGAAGCTGTTTGTCATCTGTACCTGTTTGATTTGCTCAGGTTCTGTCATAAGATTTCCCTTTCCTGGATGAGCTCCATAGTCCTAGTAGCTCCACAATTCAGATTCTGGGATCCCCAGTGATGAGCTCTCTCAGGTGCAACCGAACTCCTTCATTAAGTTATGCTCTTTCCTCAAAGCTGCTGAGTTGTCAGTGACTGAGGCAGTGGCTAATATGAATCTCACACTTGACAACACCCAGCAAGGGTCTTCATTTATTATCTAGTTTTCAAACAGAGTCCAGGCAAATGGTACCATCTTCCTAGGACTCCTGTAGTTCCTGATGACTAACACCATTCATCTCCTTTGATGTGTTGCTACGCCCATAGATCTTGCTGGGAACTTTCTGTTTCGGGGATTCATCCATCAGCAAATGTGGATGAGGAGGACATTTAATGGAAATTCATTATTATGAGATATCTGTGAGTTACAGTCATAAAATTTGCTCTTGCCTTTCTAGAAAGCCTCATTACTCACCCACTTGTCCTGAAAATCACTGATCAGGCTCTCTCTTGCCTGTCTCGGACCTCCTGCTCGGTTTTAAAATTTTCACTGGTCACCCAAATATGTTTCCTGTTTCACCTAAACCTAGGTTTATCAAGTGTGTATTAGGAATCAGAGACTAAGCTAACCTAGAGTCTTAAACCAAGACTTTCTTGACACTCATGTTCTTACATGTTGATAAGCCCCTTCTCATTCTCTTCCTTATTCCTGAAGACTAAACTCTCTCATAAATTCTCTCACTTCTCTCCTGACCCATTCTTCTAGACTTCAATTTCTTTCTATGTACCTTATATTTTACCTTCTGACTCAGTTTCCTCATGTTGTAGAGAAGATTACATGAATACAGGTAAAGCACTTCCAGTGCACAAGGCACAATGGTTTGCAGGGTCGGGGCTTGGCACTGGGGTGGTTTACTCAAAAGAAAGAGAAGAAAATTCAAAAGGCGAGTGATAATGGTGATTCCTGGGGCAGATGCATAAAGGGAAGGAAATAACTTTGGAATGAACCAGGTAATTTTAGACATTCTCCTGACATCCGGCCTGAGCTATAAGCAGCTGCCCCTGAAGGGCCGGATGTCACAAGCATTCCCGCCTTTCTGGCACCACCCCCTGGCTCTGGAAGGCATGTTTTTATTTGGGTCTTTCACAGAAAGCTGCTTCTGGGTCTCAGCTCAGGCCACTGAAATTGAGGCAACAGGTCATATTTCTCTGCAGCTTAAAGTCATAAGTTTCCTCTGGCAACACTGGAAGTGCTGGCTGTATTTCTGGTGCCTCTACTCAAAATTACTTCTCTGAGTAGGTGGATTAGAAAGGAGGACTGGAGCTGTAAAGGGAACCAAGGTGACATGAAGAGTCCACCATTTCTATTGTCTCAGAGCATCTCTGTGGGCTTGCCTCCACACCAGGAGAAAGCTGCTCTACCACTAAGGAAGGAGACCACAGCCCACATCTAAATAGTTTATTTTTGCAAGTAAGCCAACTCAAAGAAGAAATGCAGATATGTGGCCCATAATCAGTCGTTGTTACAGGCTTGTATGATGGTTTAAATGCTTGCTTGTAACTTTTGTGAACATGTACTTATTTATTTGCAGGGACACATAGAGGGAGAGACAGAGAGCGGTATTTTCCATCAACTTGTTTTATCTATCTATCTACCTATGTATCTATCTATCTATCTATCTATCTATCTAATGATATAGTTCCATATTCTCTGTGATTTTCCTAACCCCCTCTCCAAATCTACCCCCCACTGATTTCCCCTATCTATTACAATAGTATAGTCCTTCATAAGCTGTTGTAAGTCCATCATTCTGCTATCTATGTATATTCTGATATCTCAGGTAAAGACAATGACTGATAGTCCAGCATCCGATTGTCAAAATATATTTAACAGCTTCATGTTTGATTTGGAAGTATCTTTGATTTACATTGCATCTTCACATCTGGATATGATATGTCTGTATTACATAGTTAGTAACTGTTATTATACATCACTTAAATGAAAAGCTTTAAAAACAAAATCAGCAACAGGAATAAAATTTAAAAATGTACAATGCCTTAAAGTTAAATCTTTCATCTAACAGGGGATTCCTTTAGGTATCCCATGAGAGTCATGACAGTGCAGGGGTCCAGGGACTTGAGCTATTCTCGCATGTTTTCTAAGGCTATAACCAGGAAGCTGGATGGGAAGAAGAGCAACCTGGACACAAACTGGCACATATGAGATGCTGGTGCTTGCAAGCAGAGGGTTAGCCAGTTGAACCACTACACCAGCCCCAGAAAAGATAATATTTGTTGAATTCTTAGCACATGTTCTCTATTTTGTGTTATATCTTATGCATGTTTTATTATTTAATCTGCAATCTTGTATACTGGGATCTATTTATCCTTCATCTTACAGCTCAGAAGTAAGTAATGGAAGCTCAGAAGTCCCCCTTAGTCTCCCAGCAATGCTTAAATAAGAATCCATATCAAACTACTAAACCAACCCCCTTCACTACTGTACAATCTATAAGTTGTACAAGGGGCTTTGGGAGCTAACAGGGCAATTGAAAATTCTTCACAGAAAAGCCGATTGCTCCAGAACCAATAAGAATTTTGACATTTGTAAATCCTAAGTAATCAACTTTTATCTTCTGGTTTTCTAAGCTAGATAGAGTTCATTGTATTTTAATGTAAAGAAAGGGAGAAACTCATTGCTTCAGACTTGGTAAATGCCTATTTCTAAGCCCATCTGTCTAACTACTTGTTGAGGTATATATACAATCCTAGTTACACTCTGCCTACCTTTGCTCTCATTTATCTCCAGGAACCTAGCATGTTACTATCCATATACATATATGACCACTTGACTGATGGATGTAAACAAAGTCTGAGATTTGGGGAGCCTGCCAGATCATCAGTCATGAAACAAAGCTTGCAAGTGACAGCTACATATCCCCAGCCAGTTTGTGCAATAACAACATTTTATTTCCAGGCACAGGTGAAGGCATCTTCTTTGCTTTACAGTGTTAATTATTTCTGAAGTGTACAAAAATACAGGCAGACAGGGCAGAAATGTCCAGAACCTTTGCTACTTATTTCTAAAAACAGACTATTTCTTTAGAGAAGAGATCCTAGCTATCAATGTGTGCTTTCTTAACTTTTCTTGTTGGTTTTTCCACATTCTCTTCTACTGTTTCTCAATCATTTTCAGAGGTTTGAGGAGTGGGTGAAGAAGTGGAAATTGTTTCTGTAACAATAAGCTAAGAATAGTAATCAGAGCTAATTTTCCTTTGTGCTTTTGGACACTGGAAAAACCAAGAACAAGTTGAGAGATAGCTTTTGTTGTTGACAAATTCATTTTGTATTACAAGAGGCAGTTATCTACCCTGAAGAGTCTGGAATTCTTAGATAAAGATGAGAAGATGGTATTTTATCATCATAATATGGATCTGCATTTCCATTGGTTGTGTGCTATCACAACACAATGTACTGGAAACTGTCATGCTGTTTTGAAAAGCAGAAAATATTTAGCTATTTAAATAATCTGAAAGGAAATAGAGGACCAAAGGGGAATGGCACAGAGTAATAGTTTCACAATCTCCTCTATGAAAAAAAGTCCTCAAGTCATTGACCCAGATTTCAGAATCTGTAAGTCGCCTCCCAAACTCTGTCTGCCTTTTGTGCTCTTTAAGAGTGCTTCCTTGGCAATTCCTTAAGCATAATAACTCTATGAATCCTCATAGCACATTAGGCTACTTTCGAAGTATTTCCACATCCATTATCTCATTTGGTTCTCAGGACAGCCTTGCAAAGGATACAGGGCTAAGATGATAACCTCCATTAACAGGGCCCAGTGACAGACTCTTCACAGGCCAAGGCTGATCCAAGGCTTGGGTAACAAGAGTGGAAACCACAATCTTATGCTCTGATTCAAAACCAAAATGTACACCCCAGACACTTTTATCAGAAGGTACACAAATATCAGTATCTGCTCTAAGTTACACATTTCATTTTAGATCTTTACTCTGTATCAATATTGTTGAAAAGGCAGACATGTACTGAGTAACAGAAGCTTATTTACATTTCCTTTTCCCTCCTTTCAAAAAATATTTACTTATCTAACTGGAGAGATGGGGCAGTGGGAAGAAGAGGGGAGGAGAGGAGAGGGGAGGGGAGGAAAGAGGAGGAATCAGAAGGGAAGGGAAGGGAAGGGAAGGGAAGGGAAGGGAAGGGAAGGGAAGGGAAGGGAAGGGAAGGGAAGGGAAGGGAAGGGAAGGGAAGGGAAGGGAAAGGATGGAGAAGAAAGAATAGAGGTATATTTTCCATTTGTTGGTTCAATCTCAAATGGCTGCAACAGCAAGGGTTGGGTCAGGTTGAAGCCATGAGCTATATTTCTCATCTGAGTGCCAGGGACCCAAGTATTTGAGCCACCATCTGCTGCTTTCCAGGATTTCAGCAGTAAAAAAGGAATCTGAATTGGGATAGTCAGGATTCAAACCAAGCATTCTCATAAGGGATAAAGGAATCTTGGGTGTAGGCTTAGCACACTGCATCATAATGCCTTCTCCCCCCTTTTCTTTCTTTTCATTCCTGAGTCCAAAAATATTTTAAACAACTTCTGGTTGTTTCTAGAGAAGCTTAATCACTTCATTGTTGTTAGCCTACACATTTATAAGTAAATAAATAAACTCAAGGGGCTGTCTTTCAGCATTCCCCTCTCTCCCTTACATTATATCATTTCGATGTCCTATCATGGGGGGTATCTAGCTTTACCTCTATTTAAATCTACAGCTGGATCATATTTTCACCTTCTGGTTTAAATACATTTCAAATGTGTCAGTATCGTTGCTTCTACCCCAGATTAATAGGATCAACCAGAAGGATGGCTGACATTTTTGTTGCTATAGAAACTGGTCCTGATGTTACACAGCTTGCCTTTCCCCTCTTTGCTGTACATCTATCCAGCTATTGAACACAGAAATCTTTTTGTTTCACAAGGAACTGCATTAAAAAAATTAAACCGTAATTTCATCCTGCTTTAGTCTCCTTTCTGTCAAAAAAAGTATTAAATAATATTAAGAGGCAGAAAAATAAAGTGGAAATCGGTGATACTGCTCAATAACTCTGAGCCTCCAAGATATAAAGAGGATGTAAGTTCAGCAAATTAGCTCACACCCTAAATCCTTGTTCTTCCTTGTTTGTGTTAAGTGCTTCAAGGGTTTTCCTCAGCACACCTCTGAGGCAAGCCAGCATATTTCATGTTAGACTGTGGATATGCAAAGCAAGGCAATTCATATCAACTTCTTCTCTTTTTCCTCCATCTACCAAAAAACAAATGTTTCTGGACAGCTGTTTCCTTAAATACGCCATTGACATCCTCCTGCATCTCACCTCCATTGGACACTCAGATTCTCTTTCCACAGATGCACTGCTGCCCCCAGAGAAAATGTCTCACACAGAATTAAGATATGAGGTTTCAGCACTTAATGATGCAGCCAGTATGTATGTCTGATGCCAGAAGGTACTCTCCAGAAGGAAGGGAGGGAAGCAATGAAAAAAAAAAAATCACCCTACCTGAATGACTGGGAAACACAGCATCTCTAACCCATGTAATGACTGATGTTTATCATAACAGAGGAAGCAAGCAGATCTCTAATTGGCAGGATCTAAACTGTCAGATGTCCATTTGTCACAGTGATGAGGGTAGTAGTAGGTTATGCATTAGAATGGAATTTTTCCTTTTACCATTACAGGATTAGAGAAAACTTTCACAACCATTTGGGAGGCACAGCTGACCCAAAGTGGCAGCTTTCTTTGACAGCTCTCTTGGGTTATCCAACTCGCATGCAGTCCTCAAGGAATTTTGTGTGGCATTTCTGTTCTGGGAAGTAGGTACAACTTATGAATAGGATATTGACTAAGAATATTTCAGCACGACTTGCTCACTTGATGGAATATGTAATGCATCCTGCAGGTTAGATGCAGAGTACTTTAATGAGGTTGAGGCTGCATTGTCTCAACGACCAAGGAAGAGGCAGAAATGCCAGCAGCCTTTTTATAAGTTTAAATATCAAAATCATGTTGCCTGTTTCCTAGAGAGTGAATTTTCATTTAGGAAAGGGCAATAGAGAAAGTGTTAACTGAGCCTGGATGGTACTCATGCCATTATGATGGGGACTTCATTAGTAAGTATGATATTATCATTTTCCACAGCTTCTGGGAAGTAGAGTTTCATTTTCAAATGCACTGGAGGCTTGAAGCTAAGGCTGGTCAAGGGCTATTCATCTATATCACCAGTGCTCTGTGCCCTGAGCTTGCTTGAGGTGGCTTAAGTGGAAAGCAGAATGACTAATGAAAGGTAACGTATGTCTCTAACCATTTTTGTAGTTTTCACATACAGTGTACACAAAGTGGGACATAAGCTGACTAGAAAATGATGTTATAAAGTCAACCAGATCTTTTTCTGGAGGGAGGTGGTCATGGGGTAGGTAGGGCCAGGGGAATGTTGCACAGTATTACATAGGACGTGTCACAGTGTTCATGGAAATCAGCAATGAAGGGCTGTTTGAGTAGAGATTCGAAACAAGATGTGTCTCTTCTTCCCAAAAGGAATGCAAGGAGACAACACTGAGGGTCACACACTAAGGGGGCCATCTAGACAGGTCACAGCCTGATGACTGCTGTAGGATTGGTTCTTCTGCAAAGAAATCCAAAAACTCCAGGTTTCTCTATACTAAGTAGGGTGACAATGTAACTTCTCATTTGAACTAGATTCTTTTGACAGTGAAAGGCAGGACCACCGAAAACATACACAAGGATAATCAGTAGAAACTGGGCCTCCCTCAGGAAAATGCAAAAGTATGGATCATATTTAAAGATAGCTACATTAAAAATACTGATAAGAAAATACTGTTTGAGGCCATTATAATATCTCAGCCAGTTAAGCTGCCTCTTGCAATACCTACAGACTATACTGTGACGACTGAAGATACACGTGCTTCATTTCCTATCCAGCTACTTAGTAATTCACCTTAGAAGGCAGAAGATGGCTCACCTCCTTGGGCCCCCATTATCAGTATCTGGAGGTAGTTCCTGGTTCTTGGCCTCAGCCTGACCCACATCTGACTAAGACTCACTTGTGGAATGAACAAGTGAACGCAATATCTCTGTCTTTTTGGTTTTCAAATAAATAAATCTATAAAAATAAACTGTTCTGGAAATAGACTAAAAGATCAGATATTAGCAAAATATTACTTTCCCATTCAAGCAAACTTATGATTTTAAGAAAGCTGCTAATATGATGATGCAGACAGAACAACAATATGAGAGAGAGGCATAAATTTATACTTTCTAGCATCTATATTAGAAAAGTAAAAGGAAACATGATCAATTAATTTAATAATATACTTTGTTTAATCCAACAGATGAACTTACTGACATTTTCAAATGTAATCAATCAAAGAACCTGTTGATGGGATACTTTTCATTCTTTTTTAAAAAGTTGACTCTGGGCCCATTATAATGGCTCAGTGACTAAATTCTCACCTTAAATGCACCGGGATCCTACATAGGCTCTGTTTCATGTCCCAGATGCTCCACTTCCCATCCAGTTCCCTGTGTGTGGCCTGGAAAAGCAGTAGAAGATGGTCCAAAGTCCAAAGCCCTGCAACTCTGCACCTGCTTGGGAGACCTGGAGGTGGCTCTGAGCTTTTGGTTTCAGACCGGCTCAGCTCTAGCCATTGTCGCCGTTTGGGAAGCATACTAGCAAATGTAAGTTCTTTCTCTCGGTATCTTCTTCTCTCTGTAAATGTGCCTTTCCATCAAAAAATAAGTGAATCTTACACAAATAAATAATAACTAGACCATAAAGAAGCAGTCTTTGAATGTGTCAAGTCATGGAACTCCCAATATAAGACAAGAAATTATCCAAATTTTCCAGACAGAATGAGGAAAGTTATTTTGACAGATTTCTAGGACAGGAATAATAAAGAATGACAGCCATCATGTTTCAATTAAGTAGAGAAGACTGTAAATATGCATTGGAAGAAAAGATGGTGAGTGGGGAGGCTGGACTCAGAGGAAGAAGAAGGAGGAAAGATCGGTCTCAGACTTTTCTGGAAATGAAGGAAGATTTTGCATGCAGGCAGTATGTTTGGGCCTCCTGGAGAAGGAGGAGAGCAAGTTATACACCTTTGGAATCGAGGAGAACAAATTCTGCCATTCTAGAAACAAAGTAGAGATCAAAGAGATCGTGAATGAGAACAAAAGGACCCTAAGATCTGAATACATAATTAATCTTTCTTTAAGCTAATATCCTCCATGGCTCTTAGGTGACTAACGGAGAAGCAGATAAACAGAAAGGCCTGCTGGACAATAGGATGAGTCGCACACTGAAGACAGGTTGGAGCAGGATAGTATGGGATTTCATGACACAACTCAGAACAGCACCAACTTAAAATTTACCGGTTTTATTTAACTTACCATCTAATGTTTCTGGAGTGTGGTTTATCACAGATAACTGAAATCATGAATGATAAAACTGAGGCCAAGAGAGAAGTGCTGTATTTGTTGTTTTCAACAGCATTATTAAGCATTCACTTCATGTTTTTAAATTTAGTCTAGACAATCAGCCCCAAAGGTTATATTATTTTGATTTTCCTTGATAGAGGACCAAGAACAGAAAAGTACAAGCCACTAGTTGAAGATCACACAGCCAGTCAGTGGCCTAGCTGGATTTGGAGCTTAATGGTTTGTTCCCTGGATCCATAGCATTGACTCACTGCCAAGTGTCTACCAGGAGAGGTCTTCCATTTCACACCATGGGTGTACTCCAACTGCAGAGCAACAGACAGGAGTTTTCCCAAAATGCTAAGTTCGTGGATAAGACAACTCTGCCTGTTTGATTTTAAACCTGACTGACTACTCTTCAGGAGTGGAGTTTAGACAAATAGGCTATTCAAGGAACATTAGCTCTGCATGGCCTTAGAAGAGAACCAGAGCACTCCATTATTCAGAGTGGTACGACAGAGTTTATATTTGACCTCACTGATAACATGCATAGAAACTGATGTATGTTACAGATTCAGAAGCAATTTTGCCCAAAGCGTTGGTGAGATATGCCTCTTAACCAATACCACAGTGTAATCTCCCAGAGAAAACAAATATTTATTCCCTATGTCAGTCCTACATTGCCTGCAGCCGATACTTATGGTGCTCATCCACCACACTAGCAAACAGACAGCTCTGCTGAGCTTCAAGAATTCCAACAGCTGGGCAAAGCTGCAGAAACATTTCCTCAAGAGATTCACAATCTCCCAGTGGGGAGAGAGAACTGATAACAGCCCTGCCAGGAAAGGAAGGCAAATGACCACAAGATAGGCTGATGAGTGGTCTCATGGATGACTGGGTATCAATTGGGATGGACTGGGGAAATGCCTTCATGGTTATAGAGTCCATGTGGTCACTGAAGGACATGGTCTTAGGCAAGCCATTGAACTGTTCTAAGTCTCAGCTTTCTAGGATAACAGCAAGAAGCTGACTGAGACTGCATCCCTGCTTGCAAAGCTCTGGCTCCTGGGAACTGCAGACTGAGTGTGAATTTAGAGGTTCCACGCCCTCCTGGAAGAACGCTGGCATCTCTCTCATCTTTAAAGAGGGCCATCTAGCCTCAGACAGCAGTCTTGAAACTTTGAAAAGGAACTTATTCTGTAAACCCTCAAATTCAAGGATATAATCACTTGAGGACAGCCACAAAGCTCCAGTAGACAACAATACAGAAAACACTGCAGGAGGCAGGACTCTGCCACAGATAGAGTTTGGGACATTGCCAGGAACTGATGTCTGATAGTCACTCAAGGCATTTGAATGTCCCACTTGTTTTGAACTTTGAACTCTAAAGAATGAAATATCTCACAAGTGTTGATGCAGGGATGGGAAGACTTGAATGGGTTTTAGGATAACATTTCATTGTAGGCTGGGAGCCGTGCTGAAGATTGAAGATTGAAGAGAGCCCTTACTTTTCATTCATTCGCTCATTTAATCTATGAACAATTTTTAGGGTCTCCAATCAATTTTGTCGATGGAATAAGTGACTACAAAGTCCCAAATGAGATGAGATGTCCTTGCTAAACATTTTGCCCATCCTAAGGTTTGGTGTCTCACAAAGCTCTAACTACTTTCAATTGAGTTCATGGTAAGTATTACTCAGGTAAGGTTCCACAAGGAATGAAGTGGTGAAGAGTAAAAAAAGAAGAGTAAACAAGTGCCATCTTGAGCTCTGTGCTACTGTTTCTGATGTCCTGGCTCTGAGTCCCTCTCAGGAAAATTCTGCATGCCCAGCTGCATCAGCATGTCAAGTTGTACAAGGTAGCAAGCTGTCGCACAGTAACAGGCATAGCATATCCTTCCATCCATGCATGAAATTAAAAAGATGTGGTTTGCTAGAGATACAACAGATAATCCAAACTTGCTTCTCAGTTCATCTACTTTTATTCACATGTACAAATCTCGGAAGAGAAAAGAAAAACAAAGAATCCGTCAGTCAGATTATCCATAGATCGGGGCCAATGAACACCTTCATGGCATGCATTACTAATCCTTATTTGGTTCCTACTGTGTGTTCGGCATGCTAGGAGAAGCAATACATACAAAGTAACTCATTGCTAATAATCCACAATTACTTATAGCTCATACGCCAGGAAATCTGTGATACACAGTGTGAGCAAGGCTGAGGAAGAACAATTCGTAGGGCATGCAGACTCTCAGAGGAGGGGCCCTTTAGTGGAAGTTATGCCTGACTTAAATCTTGCAGGAAAATTAGGGATAGTTCAGAGGAAGTGAGGGAAGAGCTGCTCTAAGTGTACAAGGATAACGGCGAGGGAAAGCATGTTGCCCCACTTTGCATCACGCATGGAACATCTGCTGCAAAGAGTACTGCCCAAGGGCTCTCACATGCATGGCGAATTCCTGCCAGAAGGTGAAGAGACACAGAGAGCAGGCATCACAGCAGATGTGGCAAGTGCATGGGGTTAATCAAGCATTCTGCAGCCAGCAAGAGAAATAAATGCCCCCAGAGCAATATTGGCGGCAGCTGGCGGGAAATGGCACAGACTCAAACTTTGTCCTCCTGGAATAGGGGGTCCCCATCACTCTGAGGATCACAGGCACGCACTAAGTATCTTTCCCCACCCATCCATGTTTGCAGAGGCAGCAGAGGATGTGGGAAAGGAAAAACAGAAAAAAATAGAAAAGATGAGTGATAGTGTCACTGACCTACAATCGAGAAAATAATCAATAATCACTCTACAAAGGGGGGAAAAAGAGATGGAGAAGATGGCTATTTGGTAATTTGATGGTTTCTATTTGCCTCTCTGGCTCTGATTTTATAGTTGGGAAGGAAGTGAGTATTATTACATGGCAATGAGGTTGCTATGGCAACTCTTTATTGTTTAATATGAGACGAACTAAATCTTAGATAAGTTACTGGGAGAAAAATTAATGCTGCCAAAGGCCAGATCCAGTTTTTGATTCTCATTTTTTTAAACATCTGTGCTAGTTTTCATTTTCTCACCTGCCCTTTTCTACAGGGCATCAGCCACATATCAGAACCAAGGGTGCTCCCACCATCACCAAGGGGATCCTCCATCACAGAAAATCAAACATGGACCACTGAGCAGGCACAACACAGACAATCTAGAGATGAGAGTCTGTGTCTTGGCAAACCCGAAGAGTAGCTCCATGTTGGCTTCGCAGATGACGTACAATATGTATGTTCCAGTTTCGCTCCTTAGCCACTTCATGATCATGGGCAATTACAGTTTTTGGGTCTATTTCTTAAAACATAAAATGGAGATCACTGGGCCCAGAGTGGTAGCCTAGTGGCTGAAGTCCTCAAGTTGCATGCGCCAGGATCCCATATTGGCATTAGTTCTTATCCTGGCTGCTCCACTTCCCTTCCAGCTCCCTGCTTGTGGCCTGGGAAAGCAACAGAGGACAGCCCAAAGCCTCAGGAGCCTGCACCCATGTGGAGACCCAGATGAAGCTCCAGGTTCCTGGTTTCACATCAGCTCAGCTCTGGTCATTGCAGCCACTCGGACAGTGAACCAGCAGGTGGAACATCTTTCTCTCTGTCTCTCATTCTTCCTGTAAATCTGACTTCCCAATAAAAACAAATAAATCTTTGAGAAAAATATGGGGCTCATTATGATAACTATCTCAATACATTTTGTTTCAAAAACGTACTGTATAAGGTGATTAAATATTTAACTAAGGAGCAGGTAATATTTGGTGATTAGTATTTAGTTGCTAATCTGCTTTCCACCCTCAAGCCTAGGATGATGAGGCTGAAGATGAAGATGAGGACCGTGGCTGTTATTCAATTAATACTCCAAGATTTAATTCATGAGACATATTTTCCATTTCTCACGTATCCCCAAGAACATATGGATTTTATTTCCTCTGTACTCTGTTTGGCATGCCTAAAATGTACAACACAGCTTATACTAGGAATGGGAAAGGAAGGAGTGAAAAAGAGAGAGGGAAGAGTCTTAAGAGATTATCATTACTATTATTATTATTCCCCCTAAGAGCTATTCTAATATTCTTATTGCTATCACCACACTACTTTGTACAATAATCTAATGACATAGACAATCATCCCATCTTACAGAGGAGGAAACTGAGGCATATAGAGGCTTAATGCTGCACTGACACATCCACTGCTCATACAAGCAGATCTGTGCACATTTGATTGTCAAGTCTCTGCTTCCGCTCTGCACTATGCAGATTTCCATCTGACACATTTATGCTTCATCTCCCACACAGCTCCCTGCAGCAGCCACCTTGAGGACAGAGGGTAAGCCTTCGTTTCTTCTTTTTTTGTGTTCTCTCCCCGCTCCTGTTCCAGTGACAGCACATAGTATGTGCTCAACAAAAGCTGTTGATTGGACTCAAGTTAAAGAATCAAAAATTTGATAAGAAAAATACATGCAACCATGTATGTAGCAGAAGCGGACTTCACTAATACACTGAGTGTTACATTCCACTTGACAGCAAGGATAGATGCAGAGAAAAATACATCACACTTTTTTCATAAGTGACTGAGTAAAAAAGGGAGGTCTCAGGAAATAATGGTTAAAATAAAGTAGTTGAAATCTGAAGAAAACTAATTAAGTTTCCAATTATGTTAGAAGTTGTAAATTATAAGTTTTTGCACTATTAAAATGCAGGCTAAAAGGGAAAGATGACAAACCAGTGGTTTCAATATCACCAAAGAACACATAACTTTCATTTAATAGACAGCTCTGGAGGTAATAGTAGAAGACGCATTGTGGTTTCCTGAAATTCCCTTTTAATGAATGGCTTCTCAATTCAATAATTTTATTTCAGTTAATCTATCACCTGGAAGGCATATGCTAAAGAAGCCTACTGGAGCACTCTTCTGGGTAATTTAATAAATGTTTCATTTCTTCCCATCCCATCCACTCAGGTAATAACCTTGCATGGGCATGGCCTGAAATGACAGACAAGAGGTCACTGACCACATCTATGTTGAGAATAGTGCTTCTCTTGGGCATTAGGAAACATTTGCATTTTGTGAGGCAGCATTTGACTCATGATATAACTTTATTAAAAATTTCTGAAGCTCCCTTTAAAAAAATGAAGTATGAAAGCAGTTTAAAATTGTTTCAGGGTTGTGTGATGGCCAGCAGGCTGCAGCGCCTCACATAACTGAGCTTTAATTCTGGCCCTGCTTATCATGCACTTTCTGAATTTCAGCACACATGCTTTCACGGTTCTCATCTGTGGAAGGAAGCCTACCTATCACACTAATGTTGTGCTGCAAAAGAGGGCACATCAACTGCTTGGTAGACAGCAGGCATTCCAGAAATAGTTTCTTAGGGTAATCATATCTGCAGTTGATAGGATCTATTTATGCATCCAACAAACCTTTATTGAGGTCTTCTTGTCAGGCAATAGAGACTCTGCTAGATGTCAGGAACCCGAAAGGAAAAGACAGTCTCTAAATCCATGGAAATCACAGACGGATAAATGATCTCTCTCTCTCAGCCCAGTTCTCTCTCCCTCCCATCTTTTGTCATCCCTCCCTCCTTCCCTCTCACTTCCCTGCTTAGCCAACACCCACTATCAATAGATTCCCATTCCACTGAAAATTCATAAATACTGCATAAAATGTGTCCAAGGTAGAACAATTACAGCCTCAAATTGCTTTGCCTGATAATAAAATAATCCCCTACATGAGTCAATACAGAAAATTCTCCCATCCATTATCTCATGTGTGCATAACTACGGTGCTGGTAACGATAAAAGCCACAACTTGAGCAATGTGATACTGTGTCGATAGCCTCACTTCACAGGAAGGGAGGTGGTGGTACACAGAGACTAGTGCTTGTCAATTATATCTGACTCCACAGGCCAATGCTTTTCCATGGTTTTCCACACTCCCTCGTACTCCTCTGCTCTGAGGGTTGGTCCAACAAGGGCTGCTAATTTAACTGTGAACATGAGAGTAGGGAGAGGAACTAACTTGCCCAAGGTCATTCTATAAGTGAGTTGCAGAGACAACTAGAATGTACCACCTTGTCACTTTATAGACTCAGTTTATACATACTAAACAATGAAATACTGTTAAACATCTAGAATCTCTTGAATATGAATGATACACATAATGATAACACCACCCATCAGTTAACTGAATCTTGTTCTTTTTTTTACAACAATACTCTGAGGGAGATTTATTACTTTTCTGATTTTTTTACACATAACTAAAGAGTACAGAAAGACTTTTAAACTTATTCAAGACAATACAGCAAGTCATAATGCAAATATTAAATCCAGGCAGTGTGACCCAAGTCTGGCCTTTTTATCCTCTTCCCTAATTTATACACCCCCTTATACACATGGAAAAGTTAAGATATAGTCCCCTGTGTGGAAAAAACTAAACTGCAGCCCTGACACTCCGACTTCTAGACAGGCCTGCTTACAAGGTCAGCCCTTAGTTGACATTTGTATATTTGGCTATTTACATATGGTGGGCATTGTGGCACAGCAGGTTAGGCTGCTGTTTGGGATATTCACATCCTGTGTTAAAATGCCTGGAATCAAGTTCTTGTCTCTACTGCCAATGAACTGCCCTTCTAAGATACTGAGAGGCAGCAGTGGATGGCTCAATTTCTTGAGTCCCTGCCACCTACCTTGAAGAACTGGATGACGTTCCTGGCTGTTGACTGTGGCTTGAACCAGCCTTAGCCAGTGCAGACATTTTGGAAATACACAATAGATGGATGATATCTCCCTTCTCTAACTGATCAGATTGGTTCAGCATACTTAGACTGCTTATGCAAACAGTGCAGTTGATACTGAACATTCTGACCCTCTTCCAGGAGTCTGGAATTGTGGTAGTTGTTAGGCAAACAGTTTGTATGACTAGACCTCAATAAAATCCTTAAGTGCTGAGTCTCAAATAGACTACCCAGGGCCAGATATATCATTACAATGTTAGTGTGTATAATCTGTGTGACTCACCCTGAACACAGACTCCTCGACACTCCACTGAGGGTTTTACCTTCCCAACCTAGCTGGACACCCTTGCTGGGCCTCTGATATAAACCTTTGCCTAAAGTCGAGGTTGAGATGTGGAATCCTTCCTGTGAACCACTGACTGCATGTGGTCTGAGATGCTCCTCATTCACAAGCCGCAAAAATCCCCATTTTAACTAAATAGTACATCTTTCTTTGTTTTGTTTTCCAATGACTAACTCAACAAATACTCAGCAAAAGCTCACAATGTGTCCAGGGTTGTGCTTTATGCTGGGGAAACAAAAGTGAACAATTACATAGCACTTATCCTACAAAATTTAGACTCCCACTTTTCCTACAAAATTTAGACTCCAGTGGAGAAACACACATTAATATCACTGTAGGTAACATGATTATGAAATCATTTTCATATACATATGAGGATACTTCAAAAGTTCATGGAAAATAGAATCAAAAGGCTTGCTATTTTACTGCCTAGGAGGGATCCTCAAACTGTTGATAAATACATGCATTATGAAAAAAAACATGCATGGGTTTATAAAGTTTGGTTTGTGCATTTGAACAGGAATTTGGCCTAGTGGTCAAGATGCCAGTTGGGAGGCCTACATTCTATACTGGAGTGCCCAGGTTCGGTTCTGTGACCCAGCTCATGACTCCAGGTTTCTGCTTCTGTGGTTAGTGAAGGTGTCGGGTGATAGCTCAGGGAACTGAGCTCCTGGCCCTCTGAGGAAGACCTGGATTTAGTTCCTGGCTCCCAGCTTTATCCTCTACCTGGCTGTTTCAGAAGTTTGGGGCATGAATTGGAGATTGGGAGCTTTGTCTATCAGAAGTAAGGGGCCATGAGAGGTGCGTTGGACTTAGACAAAAGTATTCTAGAACGCTGCCCTAAGAAAATGACATTTGAGCTCATATCTAAAGGACTGGTCGATTTAACAAGGTGAAGTAGGGTGGGCACAAAGAGATCAGTCTATTTGCTCTCCTGAATCTTTGGATACTCATAGTGCTGATGAGATTCACCTGTGTTTCCAATGAAACTGGGCTTCCATGCCTGGTGTTTTCCTAGAGGAAGGAGCATGATAGGATGCAGCCACCAATGGGCTGGGGTCCTTGTAGAAGTTGACCTAGACAGTTGCTGTGAGGTTGAGGAAAAGGGTCAAAAGCTGTGAACATTCTCATTTGCTCCTTCTATCCAGTGAAACTACACTGATGTAAGCTCATGATGCAAAGAGAAAGGCTCTGGGGTGGGAGATGAATTGAAATGCAGGAGAGACGTTCTAGGCACTAGTACAGTGGGACTGAAGAACATCCCTGTGTTTTGAGTCACTTTCCATGATATCGAGAAGTCAGATATTTACAAATTTGCCTTGAGGGCCAAATGCATTGGCTCAATGGCTAAATCCTCATCATGGAAGCACCAGGATTTCATATGGGCATCTGTCCATGTCCTGGCTAACCCACTTCCCATCCAATTCTCTGCTTATGGCCTGGGAAAGCAATGGAGGATGGCCCGAAGCCTTGCAATCCTGCTCCCTTGTGGGAGACCTGGAAGAAGCTCCTGGCTCCTGACTTTGGATCATTTCAGCTCTAGCCATTGTGGTTTTTAGGTATTAAGCCAAGAGATCCAATATCTTTATCTATTTATCTCTATCTCATTATAATTTAAATAAATAAATAAATGAATATCTTTAAACAAACTAACAAATCTGCCACCAGTGATTTGCTTTTTTGTTGCTATTGCCTAGAGAATGAATGCCACATTGACTGTGCAACAAGCTCTTCCATGTATGATGAGCATTTTGTTTAATTCTGAAAACAAACCTGAAAGTTGATGTTTGGTTCCTATTTTATAGATTTGGAAAGAGTTCATTGATTCATTTTTTTCTATGAACATTGACTCTTGTGTCTTCTGTTGCATAAAGTATGTTAATGACATTACCACACTTAATTCTTACAATAAAGGAATCTTTGTTGCACAAGAGAACATTCACATACATTCTTTCTAAGTACATTTACATATGCATTCTAGGCTCTAGTTAAGTTGGCTACCCTGAACCACATGTCTCCCATCTCAGAGAAGTATGTGAAGAAACAGAAAGATTAATACCTAGGGTACAAAGCAAAATATAGCACTGAATAAATAAAATGAGTGGATAAGTTAGGCAAATTAATAAATAAATAGAATAGCTGCTGAATTGAAGAGCAAGCTAAAAGTGAAAATGGCAATATTTCCTCACAAGGAGAGCTGAATATTTTCAAACTCATTTATAGCCTGTGCGAACCACATGAAACCCAAAACACCATTTGGCATGGGCAACAAAAAGTCATCAAACTAGAAGAGGCCAGTAAAATGAGGAAAGAAACTCATTTTGTTCAGACTTGTTTTAGCTATGGTTTAACATAGTTTAGGACCACAGCCATAAAGCCCTCAGGAACAATATAATGTGTTTGAAAGTATCACATTAAATTACATTTCATTACATTTTGCCCAAACAGCAAGCAATATCTGTGTACAATATTCATAACAGAATTCAAAAACGTGACTTGTATTTGCATCCTATTAACCTATTTAAAATCCCAAACAGTAGAAGATGAATTGAAATATTTTGTGGTCTAATGCATTAGAAAACAAAATGTGGAAATATAAAGTAGCATTAAACAACTGAGAAATATAATCATAAGCACCATATTAGTAATGTGGTGATTTTAGATGGCAGTAAATTCACAAAGAAATGTTGGTTTGAAGCACAAAGTACAGCTTTAAGGAAACAGAAATTTTGCATCCCATATCCCACCATTTCACTAAAAAGAATCAATTAGCCTCACTTTGTAAACACAATATACATAGGCTAAATGATATGCAGACAAAGTTTATGTTGACTATAGTAGATGCTTAATGAATGATTACTGTGGAATCAGATAGATGTTCATTCATTCTCCAATTCTCCATTAGTATCTATTATGTGCCAAGTATTAGGTTATTTATACAAAGGCACAAAAGAATTCAGCAGCTGCAGCTGGCTCCTTGAATATTTCAGTCTGTGGAAAGAATAAAGACACGTATGTGTGCACATCATATATATATACATATATGTATACATATACATATGCATATATACATATATATGCACAGATTTATATGACTAGAAGTGGTTTCATAATGATATAAAAAACAAACATATAACTGAACATGTACTACACCAGGGAATTCAGGAAACAGGGAGACCATGTGTGAATGCAGCTGCCAGTGCTAAGGCCAGCCTATCCTCCCACATGGTCAAGCAAACAAGATAGCTCAAGTCTTTGCAAGTTGATAGCCTCCATTCTTCACTGAACCTGAGAGGTCTGCTTCAATTTCACTGAATGGAGCGCCCGTTTTCCCTATAGAGATTTCAAACTTTCATGAAGAACATTGGTGCTCAATCTTGAAGAAGGATGAAGGTAACATTATTCAGCTGATAAATCCACGTGTGAAGAAGCACCCATGAGAAATTAATGTGGCTAGGGTAGAGAATGGGAAAAATAGATAAATCATGTTTGATAATAACAACTGCCAACACAATTTTAGATGCTATCCTTAGAAGCAAGAGTAGTGGCCTTATGGTTCAGGACTGATGGCAGACAACAGTATTATCCAGGGGCACAAAGGCCTCTGACACTTGCTGGGTGCTTAATGTACGTCAGGAACCATATCTAACACCTTACAATTGGCATCTCAGCCATTTATAAGAGATACCCTTAATGGTAGTTATTATTCCTACTTTCAGATGAGGAAACTGAATCATACAGAATTGAATAATTTTCTAGTATCACACAACAAAGAAGTCATCCTACCTACCACAAGCAGTATTTGTTATTATAAAAGCTCAGGGAGCTTCAAAATCAGAAAACTGAGTACCAGAAAAATCTAAGTGACTTGCACAAGTCCACCCAGCAAGTTGTTGGTCAAGCCTGACTATTAACTCCTTTCTCCAGATCTCCTCCTAGTCATCCATCAATACATCCAGCTATTCCAGACTCTTACTTCTCCAGCTGCTGCCTGTGCAAACAAGGGAGACAGTGCAGTGACAGATCATGCCTATGAGCTATTTTAATAGCCCTGCTGTTTTGCTGGAGAAACACAGATGCTGTGATTTGCCTCCCCTAAAGCCCGCAGCACGGTTACTGCTCAGGCATCCACCAGATGCTACTGCTTCCAAAAAAGCACCTGAAAGCAACCAAACTACTGAAAACACACCCAGAGTGCTGCCTTGGCCATCAGAAGCCCGTAACATTTACTAGTAACCATCCAGATCTAGAGGCAATCTGCTCACATCCAAGGCCCTGAAGAACATGAAGATTCCCTCAGTATTCCAGATATTAGAACCGTACAACCCCCAACTTCATTAAGGCTCACTCAAATCCATGCCAATGCTAGTTATGCCTCATAGCCTAATCCAGCTCCATGAAGTATGGGAAGAAAAGAGTAGTGAGAAAGAAGAAATTCATATCTATTACATTAGTGCCATTGTACTTGCATTTAGTGAGTACCTTAATATTTACTCATCACCACAATGCTGTGAAAGTTATTATGATCTCTCGTTGCAGATGAGAAAACTGAGTCTACAAATGTGAAGAAACTCATCAAGACATTCATAATCGATCTAGGGTAAAGAAGGGCTTTGATCATCATCTGGAGGTCTCATGTCTATCCTACCAAGAAAATGGCAACAAAGATGATTTTCAAAAGCAGGAAGATCATTCCTTTTGATTCCAGAATTCCTTGGGTTATTCATTTCTAATCCTTTTCCTACCTCTCCAATGTCTCTGTATGACACAATGACTTCCTACCTCCAATCACCTTGGTACAAAAGCTGCTGTGTTCTGTTTTAGGGATGAGGGAAGAAGAGGAGAAAAAGGCAGAGCTGAAGCCCATCTAGAATTCATTTTCATAAATGTGAACCTTTTGGCAGTGAAATAGATTTCCAACTATGATCTCTCTGCATCTCATTCGGCATCCCCGTGTCTTGATTACCACTGTGGGTTGTAATGTACACTCTATTAAATGGGCAATAAACACAGCAAGGGGTATAGCGGCACATAATAGCTTATAGAGATCTTGTCTTTCCCCTGTCAGAACCTTTCACAGCTCCCACCTTCCACTCTCACCATCTCCCTACTGAAAGAGCTAGAATCATGCCCTGATTTCTGGCAAAATCACCAGCAAACTGGATGCTTCATCATAGCACCCAGGATCTACCATTCTCTACCTTTGTTCCCACCTCAGAAATGCATCCTCATTCATCTAGCTGCTTTCAACAAAAAAACTTATAAGTGATCCTTCACTTTTCTATCTTTGTGGCTCCTTCCAAATCCATCACAAATTCCTACCTCCTGAATGTTTCTCAATCCATCTTCACTGTCACTATCCTAGTCAAAAACAGTGCTTTTTTTTTAAAGAAAGGAACATTGTATGTTTCTCTTGCTTTAAATTTTTTTTTACTTGAAAGTCAGATTTACAGAAAGAAGAAAAGACAGACAGATCTTCCAAATGCTGGTTCACTCCCTAAATGGCCACATAGGCTGGAGCTGTGCCCAACCTGAGGCCACAACTTGTTCTGGGTCTCCCACATGGGTACGGGGGCCCAAGTTCTTGCACTATCCTGTTACTTTTCCAGTCCATAAGAGGGAGTTTGAGTGAAAGTGGAGCAGCTCAAAATATGAACCGTGCCCATATAGGTTACTGATAACAAGCAAAAGAGTAGCTTACTATGCCACCACAGCATCAGTCCCTGGTTTATCTATTTTTGCTACCCCTCTACCTTATCACAAGATCCAATTTTCCATAAAGTCATCAAAAGTCTCTTTACAAATACATATATATTTTGATTGTTATCACTTTTTTATAATCACTCAATGGTGCTGCTACAGGTACAATTGTGCTAAGTGTTCTTTGCTGATTACTTATTGACTATTTCCCAAATTTCCTTTCTGTACATTGTAAATAGCAATGCCCCCCGCACCATGCTATCTAGTCCTCTCACTACTCTTCTTGACCTGCTCCAGGTAACTAACAGGGTATGTTTCTCTGGCCTGAAACAGTTATTCTTGCCATCTCCAAGTGTGATTTGAATATCTATTTACAGAGTGTAGATGTCTAGATGGTAGGAATTGAAGGATTCCTGTCCAAAAATATCTTCCCCACTTCAGAGTAGATCATGTAACTTCCTTGCTTGAGAATCTCCTGATCTCCATCATTATTGTCTCCAGAAAAATGGCCTCATTTATTAGGATGATGTGCACGTTCTCATTAGACTGATAACTGTCCATTATTTTGCCATCATCTCTTGCCATGGTACTCCATATACAAAGACTCCATAACTCATGCCTCCTGTGTTAAACATCTATCATCATCACCTCTCCTGGCACGTTTACCACCTCTATTCCAACCCTACCTCTACTCTACCTTCTTCCACAATCAGCACCCATATGCTCCCCAATAGACACTACACTCAAGCCACAACCACATCACCACTAGTGAATTTTTTGAATGTTCACTCCATGGTCAGCCCACTACTAAGGCTTTACATATTTTGCCATATTTTAAGCATTGAAGGTCAATCAATAAATGATCACAGAATCAAGGCTCTGTGACTCCAGAGCCTTGACCTTGACCATTGTCTCCTTCCTCCATTACCTGTAGCTCCATGAACAACCTGGGCTGCTTTAACTCTAGCCCTCTGCCAGTTTTCTGTTTTCTGTGTTTGATATTTGCCATCATCATTGCCTGCTCTACTCTTCCATTGTGTTTTGCTCACAAATGCCCATCCCTCCACCCCATCCGCCAAATCACCATTTTCTTTAAAACTAGACCAATTTTTTATTGAGCTCTCAGACAGAGTCCTTTTTTTGTGACTTTATTTGCTCACATTCTTCCATAACACAGAGCATAATCTATGTTGTTCACTCTTATCTGATTCATACTTGGAATCACTTAAAGTTGGCTTCTTTACAAGACTTTCGTTTGAGTTCTGGCAATAATTAGTTTCGATATCTGCCTCATGAAATTACTGAGAGATTAAAAGTCATGAATATATGTAAAGTGCTCATAGCAGTGAATAGTATATGGTAAATGCTCAATAAATATTAGATATAATGTTATTACTTTTTCACTAGATGGTGAATTACCAAGAAATGAGTTTAGATAACTGTGTCTAATTCAATTTACAAAAACAAGGAAAATAAATGCAACATATTAAAAACTAAGTTAACCTTTTCAAAAGCTAGTTTTCAGAATTTATGAATGCCCATCACATACTGAAAATTGCAGTCAATTGCAGTCAGGGGGAAATTGATGCTAAGGACCACCCTACAATGGAAACCAATATTAAAAATGTTCAAATTCCTTGTGTAAAATGACCCAGTGTTTTCATGAAACCCACCTGTATCTTCCTGTATATTTTAATCATTTTAGGTTACTCATAGTGCCTAATACAGTGTAAATGCTAAGTAAATAGATACTATGCTACACTGTACAGAGAACAAAAAAATCTATAAAATCTGTATATATTCAGTACAAATGTAAAATTTCCTAATAGTTCTGATCCATAGTTGGTTGAATCTACATATGTGGAATTTGGGATATGGAGAGCTAACTATATTATTGCCTATTTAGGACAGATTTGGCAATGCTTATCAAAAGTCTGGCAATAGTTAGGCAATTTCATCCATTGATCTTTATTTTTGGAAACTTTTCAAGAGCAATGATCAGAAATACATGCAAATATTGATTTGCTCATTCTTTAAATACAAGAAATATCTATTAGATGTCATTTACTTTGTTAGGCTCAATATTTGTTGAATTTTTATTAGAGCCAATAAGGTTTAAGCCTAAACATTAATAGAAGCTATATACCATGACCTATTAAGCAATTATAAAACAGCATTTTTCAGTGACTATTTAATGACATGAAAAAAACACATTTTTAAAAAATTAGGATAATGAAAAGTTACACAATGTAACTTTAATCTTTTGTTATATTTTCATGGAAGAAAATTTTTGAAGAAAATGAAATAGAAAATTAACAGTGATTTATTTGGATGGTATGATTATGAGTAATTTTAAATTTTGGAGTTAAAAACAAGGATCTAAAAATTTAGATAATAACCCTATATTGTTATGATAATAGAAAAATAACTGCTATGGTTGAAAGACATGGAAATACAGAAATGTATTCTTCTAAAAAGATGGGAAGAATCTCCTTCTGCATATTGCAAACTGCTCCTGGGAGATGCAATGCCTTTTGATGAGGTGAGAATGGGCACTGCAGTCCCATGGTTGTCTCTGTGCCTCTGCCATTCACAATCTAAGGCACACTCAACAAAACACTTAATTTCTCCCTGTCTCAGGTTCTCGCCCAAAGAATGAGTTAAATTGGCTTATTGCAGAAACTTCAATAATCAGAATTCCTTTTGTTAAGCATTACCCTTTATTTCCAAGATCCTACAGGGGATTTTTTTTTTAGCAATTCTATATGGATTCCTAGTATTAGAAATCTTAATCCTGGAATAGGAATAGGAAAAATAAATCTCCTCTCTTAGTACATGGCTGAGGCCTCTGACTTCTGCACCATCTCCACCAGAGGGAATGACACCCAGCATTTCACTACAGTGACATTGACTGTTCTCAACTACAATGCTATGGAAGAGGTCATTGTTGTTGCTACCCTCCCCAGTGACCCAACATGATCCAAGTTTCCTCTCCTTTTCTGATTTTCCAACCCCACTGAAGGATACCAGGGCACCATTTTTATAATTAGTACTCTTTGTCACTTAAAGTTCACCAGATTTGTAATTAATTATTGGTTAAAAAACATTTATTATTTGCAATATATTATTAGTTTATTATGGCTCATTGCTCTAAAATACTTCATTTAATCCTTTGTAGGTCCTTAAACACAAATATGGCAGCTATTAGCAACCTCTTCAGTCAGGCATAAAATTGTACTCTGAGGCCTCATAAACAATAGAGTGCTTTGCAAAGATTAAATCAGTGTACACAGCTGTGAAGGAGGTCATTAGAAAATACATTATCATCCTGTTTTACTGTTATTTTGTGTGCTACTCTGCTCTTGTGACTCCATCAGCCAGCCCTGCCTCTGCCCTACGAGTGAAAGAGCCTTCCCATCTTCCCAGGTAAGCAGCGGAAGCCAAGGAAGTTTCCAGATTTTCCATGCAAGGTTAATGGCACCTGGGTGCCACTGGGCAGGATAAGCCTGTGGGGGAAAAAAATGTCAGGTGTGTTCTCTTTCTATAAAAGAGAATGTAAGGGGTGTCCTATGTAAAAATTTCAGATAAAATTATTTTCTTGCTTGCTTTTGGGTATTCAGAATGTCTGCTGCCTCCAGGAGAGAAGGAGGAGATGCTATCCTGTACAAACACCTGCTATGGTGCAGGCCTACTCAGATAGGCACTAGTTACACAGGATGCCTTTTGCGGATGGTGCTATGAACATTAGTGTGAGAAGTGACCTCAGCATCCGATGGGGAAAAGATGAAGATACAGCCCACATCATGGAGGTATGAAAAGCCTTTCTAACAGAAGAAAGACATGAGCTACAATTTCATGTATGTGAAAAGTATATGGTGAAAACTTAACCAACAAGAGCAATGGTGAGCTGTGGGGATGGGAGAGAAGGATATGAAAGGACTTCAAGAGGATCATGGGGAAAATAGAAATTAAATACCTTAAATTTATTTTGTACAAATTTTGAAATTGAAGTATTTTTTTTTGCATTACACATGTTTTTATGACTTTCTGAAGGTGGGCATGGATTTTAAAATATTGTGTACCCAAATAAATTTATCTTTTTGAAAATATTTTAGACAAAATAGTTCAAATTTACATGATAGTCAAAAGCTTATTGGTTCCTTCAGATAAATTTTGACAAATAAAAAAGTAGAAAGACCACGGTGTAATAGCAAAGCAGGTGTGGGCTATAAAAAAATATCAAAAATTCATCTTTCCACTCATCTACCATGGAGTATTTGAGGTTTCCTCATGTCATCAACACATGCAAAGGCATATAACCGTGAAACCAAATGGTTTCTTATTTCACTAAGCCCTCCCAGAATCCTTGTTAGGTGGATGGCACCCCGTTAGGGACAAAAAGCCTCTTTCGCCCACACTTTTCTACATCAACTGTGTGCTAGATTTGCCTTGCCATTTGATGGCAAACACAGCACAAAAATGTCAAAGTTGTAGGTTCTAGATTCATGTCTAGTTGAATTTGTAGTCTATTTTGGTTATTATCTAGTTTGCTGATCTCAGAGAAATTACTTCACTGAGCTCACTTTCCTACCTTCAAAACAGGGCTAATCCATACTCTTATAGAAATATTATGAGGTTTATATGAAATAATAATTACAAGCACCCTACAGGGTGGACATGTAGCCTGTGGTTAAGATGCCAATTAAGACTCATATTCTCAGGCCTGACGCGATACAGTAACAGCTAAAGTCCTTACCTTGAACGTGCTGGGATCCCATATGGATACCAGATCTAATCCTGGGTGGCACCACTTCCAATCCAGCTCTCTGCACTGTGGCCACTTGGGGAGTGAGCCATCTTCCTCTCTGTCTCTCCTCCTCTCTGTATATCTGACTTTGCAATAAAAACATAGCACATTAAGTTGCCCTCTGCTTGTGACAAGGATATACCATATCTGAGTACCAGCTTGGGCTCTAGTTACTCTGCTTTTGATCCAATGTGCCTGGGAAAGCAGGGATAATAGTCCAAGAACTTGGTCCCCTGTCACTCACATGGGAGACTCAGATGGAAATCCTGATGTCAGGCTTCAACTTGCTGAAGGCCTTACGGGGAGTGAATCAGCAAGGAAAATATTCTCTCTCTTCTCTTTGTTTTCCCCCTAAGTCTGCTTTTCAAACAGTTTATAAATAAATTTTAAGACATCATAAGATGCCATATCCCATGTCAGAGTGCATGGATACCACAGCGAATCTGGCTCCTCATTTCAACTTCCCAGCAGTGAAGACTCTGGGAGGCAGCAGATGGTTTCAATAACTGGAGTCCTGCCATCCACACCTGCAATCTTGGGAATCAGTTCTCAATTTCCAGCTTTGCCCAACCAGTTCTGGTAAAGTCATCTGGGGATTGGACTAGTGGGTGAGACCTCTGTCTTGTCTGTCTGTTTTTGCTAACTTAGAAATGATCTAGGGGTAGAGATATAGCCTGTCTTGGAATTTTCCAGAAAAACTGTACACAGGAACCTTTGGAAAAATATCAGGCTGAACTGATGTGGATTTTATCCTGCTTACCTAAGAGCTTCTTTAATGTCACTTCAAGCTCTGCTCCTGAATAGGTTACCACCTGGGGGCCTGAGATGCCCTTTCTACCTGCTTCCACTTACTAGACTGTGGAGGAGAACCTGCAGGAACAGTCATGCTTGATAATTTTGAAGCCATCTCCTCATGATTTTACTTATACGAAGTAAATAAAATCAACCGGAATTGAACCTTTCAGGAAGATCTCCTGCCCCATAGTTCACAAGTGTTCCACCCACAATTATTTTCTGGCTGCACATGGAACACACCTTCTCCTTTTAATCTCACATAACTTGGCATGTGTATCCCACTTTCTAACAACAGCCAGCTCTGCTATCTCCCAATGCAGTAAGCCTCCCCATTTTTAGGATCCAGGCATTACCTTTCTTGACTTTCTCTGTAGATTTTCTCTCTATTTGGGACCCCACAGACTAGCATTGAGACTTCTATTTCATATCTAACACCTTGAAATAATGGATTCCCATATTGCTTTCCCTTAGTGTACCATGACCAGCTAAAGGTACCAGGTCTGCCATTTGCATCTTTAAGTGTTAAATTGCTAGAATAATGTGCGCCCCGTAGTAAATCTCTAGTGAATGAATGAAGAGGAATGTTGACATCCAAGAGGATTCCTTGCAGACGCTCAGACACATTGAAACCAGCATGGCATTGGCAGGAGCTACTGTGTGACTGGCAGCTGCTTCAAGAAATCACCACTGAATTCGCTAAGCCCTTCTTGTTTGGTAGTTGTGCTGAGAGAAGCAGAAAGAGGTTCTGCTGTGGTGTCTCAGTGTGGGGCTTTCCCTGACTATCTGCCCCTTTCTGCATACCCCTCTACCCCCAACCCCCAAATCGTTCAGCCAACCACTCAGCGAACTGATCGTTTTCTTTTTGGCCCCTCATCTGCCCTGCTCTGTGGCCCAGCAGACTGACCACTACAAAGAGCTTCAGGGAATACTTGTTGCTTTCTGACTGTGGGCTAGATCCTGCCGAGTGGAATTCTGCCTTAAGCAGGGGCAGGACTAGAGCAACCTGGGTGTTTTATCACACTTTGCTCCACTTTCAGAATTACTCTGCAGTAGCTGTGCCCAATGAGGACTGCACAGTTAGATCTGAAGTAGTTCATAGAAAACTGAATGTGAAAATCTGCTTGTTTTCATGAGAAAAAATTGAAATCCCTGGATATGAAAGGCATTCAAAAATTGTGTGAAAATTGCATATTATAAACCAAGTGAATAGACTCCAAATATTTTAACCAAAATGAATGTATCTGTTAATTCCATTTTCATAAACTCTTTGATAAAAAGGTAAAGAGAACAAACTTCGTGTATTACATAGGTAAAATTCTGAAAAGGTAATCATATATCCTTCCCATCCTTCCCTCTCTCTTTGAAGTGTACTTGTGAATTCCTGGCAGCCTTGGCAGTGGCAAGCACATGGGTGCCTCGTTGCCTCCTACACAATCCATCAGCCCCGGCCAGAGATCTGTAAGCACTGCCCTCATCCTACTGTGCCCCTTGGGCCACCTTATTCTGCTTCCTGCAAGGGCCATGGTTGAACTTCCCTTCTATTGATATTTTCAGGAAGGCATGCCTCTTCTTCTACTTCGGCTCTTGTTCATGATGAAAGCTGAGGTGCCAAAGGAAGGAAGTGCTTAGAGATGAGCTGTGCATTGCAGAAAGTGTCCTAGTGATGATCAGTGACTTGGAGAATGAACCTGATAACATCTATAACCTGATGGCTACACTGTGAGGTGCTTCATTCTGTGCTGCATACTGGGAGAGGTCTGGGGATTCACAGGGATGGATAGATACATAGGAGAAAAGCCAAGGAAGAAAAAAAGATGGGGGGTGAATTCATGGATTTTCATTCCTGCATCCCAATTTCTACTGGTCATGCTGATCTGATCATGTATCTGTTTTTTGGCAGACAGCACAGTCAAGTGGAAAGAAAATGAATTCTCCAGGGAACACAGAGATGTGAGTTTAATCACAATGAAATGCCAGCTCTCATTCAGTTTGGGTAAGCACCAATCTCTTTGGCCCTCAGTTTTTGATATCTGTGTAATGGGATAATGAACCAGTATAATGGGATAATTACTCAGAAATTATGTAAACAGTAAGAGAAATACATATGGAAATAGGTAAGGGAGGTTCCCACAATGCCCAAGGCAGAGCAGAAAGTATGTATAAGATGCTTTTTTCTTCTCTGAGTCTTCACTGACAAATGCATTTCAAATGAACAAATTGGAAGATTATCTTTTAACAAATCCTTGGCTGTATCTTTGGTTGAGGTAAAATCTACTTTCCTATAACTTACACCCATTGGAGTTAGTCCTGCTTTCCACAGCCAAACAGAACAAATCAACTTGCTCTTCTAAATGAAAATCCTTCAAATATTCCTGTTTAATAAATTGAATAAATAGACTCCACTTTAATAAATTTGCCCTAGGCCTGTGGGCCTTTTCAAGGCAGGCCAATATAAATGAAGATGCTGTCTGCACACAGCAGACAGAAATGCTTCATGGACCACATGACTGCCACTCTGCCGCTGAGATGGAGGGACAGATGGGGGAAGGGCATTTGAAATGAGTGGTGGTTAGAAACAGATGCTTTAGTCTCTGTGAAATAAGCCATCTCTTCTAATAACTTGATCATTTAAAACATATGCAGCATGCATAAAAATCAGTCATTCCTGCCTCCCAAACTTCATTCCTTCCATCCTTTATTTTCTTTAAAAAAAAATGTTGAAATCATACTCAGCAGCTCACAGGCTGCTGCACTCTTCCCAGGTGCATCCTATGATCCCATCCATCCTGGCCCAGAGGCAGATGTAGTATCAGTCGCCCCACTGCACAGGAGAGGATATTTAGAGTCTATGAGAAATTTCTGTGAAGGCTTAGAGAGCTACAAGTAGCAGAATTGGAACTCAAAACCAAACGGTTTTGTTTAGTGAATTCTACTGCATAGTTCTATCTATGGACCACTGGAGCAGAAGGACAAGGCAACCCCCATCCTCACCACACACACACACACACACACACACACACACACACTGAACTAGGTCTTGAACAGTTTTCCCAGCAAATGGAGAACAGGCCAAACACGCAGACGTTTCAGAGTCTATCCAGTTTAAGGAATGAGTGTAAGTGTGACATCTCTCAGATACATGGTACATGGCCAAGGCTTTAAGGGGTGGGACAAAGTAGGTAAGCTGGAACAAAGTATAAAGTATAGGAATGTGCCCAGAGCTCTGCTCCTTGTGCTTTATGCAGCTGTGCTAAGGTAGCTCAGAGAACAACCCACAACCAACACCATTCCTCTGATGTTAAGACTTACTGACTTCTATCCGGGCGGGGCCTGAGCGGCTCAACCCCCGGGCAGCCATGCTGCCTAGAGGGCTCAGGTCCCCTGCCATGATTCCAGCCTAGTACAGCCAAGCTTACCACCACGTAGGTACGTACATGGGGGTGAGAGGCTCTCGGGCGGCCAGTTCTGGAATTTGGTTTCTTTGATATGCTACATGAGTCGCTCCATGCTGAACCCAGAGTTCTCTGAGAATGTGTATTAGTCCTTAAGATTCTCAATGGCAGTTAATCTTCCTCTGAAGAACCTGTAGTCACTTTATAGTGCAGATTGCCAACACCAATTCATTCAAAAGGCAAAATTCCAGGCTTGTCCAGCAGGATACCCCATTACCGGATAGGATGAGGGATCAGCAGAGGGGTCACAGAAGGCAGGACTATGATATTGACTGGCATTCGAGAACCATACTCGGGGCTAGAATGTGTCAGGTATGCGTGGACCAATCCCCTGGAAACTCTGACCCCACTGGACGGTTCAGAAGGCCTGGTGGAGTCTATGCAGGAGGCATGACAGTCTATGGGGCGCCCTGGGCTGACCCAGAGCAACCTCTGGCATACTTAACACTGGCTGGGAACAGGCCTGGTTGGGGAGCTTGGGGGACGTCTTGGCTGGGTGGAGCTTACCACTAAGGGGCGCAGGAACTGGAAGGGGGCTGAGTTCTGGTCGGGTCACAGTTGTAATCCCTTGGCACAAATATTGATTCGGACTTGACGCACCATGCCGGATTAGACCGCAACACAGTTTGGTGCTCCGGAGGACCAGGATAGATGTGGGACGGACTCGGCTAGGTTTCAACCCCAACTGAGCCATATATGAGATATATGTGGGTATGGATGAGCCGTGGCTGGGCTGAAACTCTCAACAGCAGGAACCAAAATGGGTTGAAGAGCGGTGCTGGCCGAAGGACCTGCTGGTATGCGTGAAGCCTGACACCAGGAAGGGGTCGGATGGAGGAACAGTTCCTCTGACAGGACACTGACCCTACAAATAAACGCAGGAAGCATGGAGGTAAACAACCCAGAAGAGGCTTTGGAAAGTGACCCACTGGCATACATTTGGCTCAGGTTGGGGCAGACCAGGCTGAATCAGTTCACGTCATTCACTGGCAAGTTCGAGCGCTGGAACTGTGTGGGAGCCTGGCCAGGTTTGGTTGTGATAAAAAAAACAGTACAAAACACAAAATGCCACGGTGAGGCTGCCTATGCCGGTTAGGACCGCAGCACCCAACCAGCACACCTCCCACTGGTTTAGGTGAGGGACGAGTGTGTGATGGGCAGAGCCGGGGAGAGCTGCAATACTCATTGGTTCCAATGGAGGTCGGGGCTCAGAATAGATCCAACCCAGGGATTACAACCACCAGCTGATCGGAATGATGGACTGTGGCAGGCACTGTGCTTACTAGTAGTACATGTAGGAGCCTGGACTGGGAACGCCTCAAAGTTTCTTTGGGGATTCCCATGAACAAAATGGAGGAATCAAAACATTAACCAAGAAAAGATGAAAGATGGAGTAGATCAATCAACCACCTCAGCTATATGCTTGCAGCGGAAAACTGGACAAGGGGAAACTCTAAGATAGACTATGTCAATCAGTGGACTCTGCACCAGCCTCATCATACCTGGACTATTGCTGATGATATGTTGGAGCTTCTAATTGATAGAGGTGACGCTCTGCTGGCTCTGCCTTCAAACCTGAGAGGGCCTCCCTAAGAGGCCGTTGAACTTGACTGGACAGTGGGATGCTGGGCTCTGTATGGTGTGAGCTTGTAATTACGGAATCCCAATGGAACCTGAGCTGTGGTTATGCATCATGGTGAAGGGGGAAAGGTTTGGGGTGAAGGGGGGAGAATCCCAGTACCTATGAAATTGTGTCATGTAATACAATGTAATTAATGAATAAAAAAAAAAAGACTTACTGACTTCCACTCGCTGTAGCCTTGGATGGCCACCCACCGTTACACTTCTGTCAGTTTGGAACTTTGAGGATCATTTTTTTTAAGTCCATGCAACTCTGGCCAAAAACAGATATTTGGTTTTTAAAACACTAAATGGGAAAAAGAAGAGGGGGAGAAAAGATAAGATAGCCTAAATAGAAAAGAAAGAAAACAAAGGAAGTTTCAAGAAGACAAAAAAGAGAGAGAAACCATAAAACACAAGGACAGGAATAAGATCAAACATATCTGTTATGACAGTAAATATAAATGGTTTAAGTTTGCCTAATAAAAGATATAGTCTTTCAGATTGGATTAAAGGCTAAATTCAGCTTTATGCCTCTTGCAAGAGGCAGACACAGAACAAAGAAAAAGTGCACGTGGTGGTGGGGTCCTGAGGCGGGGGAGGAAGGAGGAACTGGGCATGTATTTATCAAGCACATGAAACAAACAAGAAGGAAGCAGTGACTGGCCACAGTTCAAAATAGAATGCAGGGTAAAAATCCTTGTACGAGACAGAGAAGGCTACTTTGTTTTGATATAAGTGAAGCAAGAAAAGATGTGTTATTACTTAATGCCAAATATATAAGGCAAAAACTCTTAGAAATAAGAGACAGGGAAAGAAGCATCCATCTTGATACTAATTTTGACAACAAAAAGGAAAACAGAATACTCTCCGAATAAGTTAGATATTCATCTCTTAAAATTACTAAAAAGCTAACTAATGGTGATGCTTACACGATTCCAGACACTTTTCTAAATGTTTTCATGTGCTATGCTTTCATTGACTGTTTGAGATAAGGCATTTTAAAGTAAGAAGTTATCATCCTTAATTAGGGATCAGTGAAGCACATGGAATTTAACTAATGCTCTGCAGATGAAAACACAGCTCCATTCTCTGGATTAAGCCTGGTATGACATTAAAGCAGCTATAACCAAGTGTTTGCCCTTTGAACTACTATATTTGAAAGTTCAAAGAAAAATGTATGATCTTTTATGACAAGCTAAGATATTGACTATCCAAAGTAGTTACAGCCAGGCAACAAAGAAAATCTCAAATAAAACCAGGATAGACAATAAGTACAGTCTGAATGATCTGAAAACAATGTGGTTAATTTAACTTAATACTGAATAACACCAAAGGCTGACCAAGATGTCATGGTGTACACATTCATACACTCATGTAATATCTCATAGGACTGCGACGAAAGCATTCTAAATCAAACATTTCAAAAGGATCTCATCGCTTATTAAAAGAATTTTGTGACCACTTTGTATTCCTCTGGACCAAAGAGGAAGACAGTATAATACAATGCCTCTTACCAGAATTGCAAGGAGAAAAGCCTCTGCATGTCTTGACAGATTCTTTGTTCCTACCAACCAGCAGCCTTAGGAAGCGATGGCATTAAGGGAATGGCTAAGGGGCCAAGTGCAGTAGCCTCGTGGCTAAAGTCCTCACCTTGCATGCACTGATTTCCCACATGAGCACCAATAAAGTGTCCTGGATGCTCTACTTCCAAACCAGCTCCATGCTTGTGGTCTTTGCACCTGCACTGGAGAGCCAGAAGAAGCTCCTGGCTCCTGGCTTCAAATCAGCTCAGCTGTGACCATTGTGGTCACTTGAGAGTGAACCAGCAGGTGCAAGATCTTTCTGTCTCTTGTTCTTTCTATAAATCTGATATATAAATATATATATATATATGGAATAAATATATTTTTAAACAGAGAATGGTTAGGCTAGAGAAAAGGGACTATTTCATCCTGTGAGTTACCAAAAGGAAGGACAAAACCATACACAACTCAAAAGTGATCAGAAGTTCTGAGACCGGACCCATAGCCAAATACTCTCACATTGAAGGAACCTTTTTAAATGGTTCTGCACTGCCCTGAATCAGTCTTTATCTATATCTGAGGCACACATGATGGTCATGGGAAGGGCAGTGGAGTATCTACATGAATCCCATTTTGTATAAGGGATATCAGGTGCTTAATATACCTGAAGCTACTGTGCAAAGTTAGATGACACCTCCAGGATGATTTTAGCTCCTTTAAATCAGAGCTCTTTTTCTGTTTTTAAGATTTATTTTTTTTTATAATGTGAAATTGTTTTCTTGATTGATGTGCTTGCTTAATTCCTAACATCTTCACTTCTTTTTTTAAGATTTTTAAAATATTTTATTGCATTTTTTGAATTAATTTATACATTAATTACATTGTATTATGTGACAGTTTCATAGGTACTGGGATTTTCCCCATCCCTCCCCAAACATTCCCCCCATGGTGGATTCCTCCACCCGGTTGCATAACCACAGCTCAAGTTCATTTGGGATTCCCTCATTGCCAGCATATAACAAACATATAGTCCAGCGTCCCATTGTCCAGTCAAGTCCAACACCTTCTCAGGGAGACCCCCTCTGGTCTGAAGGCAGAGCCAGCAGAGTATCATCCCACTCCGTCAAAAGCTCCAACATACCATCAGCAGCAATCCAGGTACAATGAGGCAGGTGCAGAGTCCACTGATTGACATAGTTCATCATAGAGTCTCCCCTTGCCCAGTGTTTCGCTGTCAACATATAGCTGAGGTGGTTGGTTGATCTACTCCATCTTCCATCTTTTCTTGGTTAATGTTCTGTTTCCTCCATTTTGATTGAAGGGATCCCCAAAGAGAATTTGAGGTGTTCCCAGATCAGGTTCCTATATGTATTAGCAAGCACAGTGCTCGACTCAGTCCGTCACCCCATCAGCTGGCGGTTGCAACCGCTGGGTTGGTTCTATTCTCAGCCCTGACCTCCACCGGAACCAATGAGTATTGCAGAATACAGTCAGATATACAGAGAGGAGGAGAGAAAGAGATGATGATTCACTCCCCAAGTGAGCCGCAACAGGCCAGTGCACCGATCCGAAGCCGGGAACCAGGAACCTCTTCCGGGTCTCCCACGCAGGTGCAGGGGCCCAAAGCTTTGGGCTGTCCTCGACTGCTTTCCCAGGCCACAAGCAGGGAGCTGGATGGGAAGCGGAGCTGCTGGGATTAGAACCGGCGCCCATATGGGATCCCGGGGCTTTCAAGGCGAGGACTTTAGCCGGGCCCAAGATTTATTTATTTTTTATTGCAAAGTCAGATATACAGAGAGGAGGAGAGACACAGAGGAAGATCTTCCATCTGATGATTGACTCCCCAAGTGATCACAACAGCTGGTGCTGTGCCAATCCGAAGCCAGGAACTTCCTCCAGGTCTCCCAAACAGGTGCAGAGTCCCAAGGCTTTGGTCCGTCCTCGGCTGCTTTTCCAAACCACAAGCAGGGAGCTAAATGGGAAGTGGAGCTGCCGGGACCAGACCGCGCCCATATGGGATCCCGGCGCAGTCAAGAAAAGGACTTTAGCCATTAGGCCACCACATTCTCAAGAGACTTCTGTGTTTTTGTCACTCGTGAGTTGGTTACTCAGTGGCACGTTTTTCATGGTGCTGTAATTCGTTATTGTTGCTGTTGTTGTGGCTGTTATAACTCAGACCAGTTGTTGACCTTATTTCATGGTTTCCCACTTTTGGAAATGTATAGTGATAGAGTGCTGGGGTCTATCATATACAGATATGAGGGTATAATGGATCATGCGTTCCTGCTTCCAGACAAAAAACAGATTCCCAATGAAATTGTTCAACATGTATAGACAATTTGATACTGGACTGTCTGACATTGTCTGTACCAACAATGCCGGGGTACACTTAAATGAGACTAATAGAATTATGATTCCTTATAAAGGACTACACCATTGTAGTAAAATGGGGAAAATCTGTTGGGGGTGGGAGTTTTGGGGGGAAATCCCAGCCTAAACGAAACTGTACCACATAAATCAAAATTCAAAATAAAAATATTTTTTAAAAAATAAATCAGAGCTGTTTCTGCAATAGTCTTGGTTTGAGCTGCTGTTCTTTTTAACAATGTGCTAGCTTCTCATGCCCTACAACTTAGGACATGATGCTTGAGACTGATTAATCTACTCAAACGTCTTCATTCTTGTAACTGCCAACCCTGTAGCCCTAAGTCACAAGGAGGGTTCACCAAAGGCCAGCAGAAACCCCAGTGCAGTTCTGAGCCAAGTGCAAGGTCTTCATCCCACGCTGGAGAGTGGAAAGGTGCTGCCATGTTTGTGCCCTGGTCTCTGTCGGTCTCTGTCGGTCTCTTTGCTCACTGCTCACAAACACCATAATGCAATACCAAACAGACAGCAAGGAAAGCAATAAAATAAAACAGATACGTAAAATTATATCTGGCCACTTGTCCCTTTTGTAGTGTCTTTTCCTATCTGAGTATGGAAATATGAACATATGTATATGTGTATTACAGTAATAGGTGCAGAAAACATAACTCCTGTTTTGTATTTTTGTCTATTATTATCCTGCTATCACTGGTATGGGAGAGAGATGTTTTATATAAATAAGTATTGAAGCTACTGAGAAAGTTAGATACAAACAGTGAAGATGATACACTCAGCAGCTAAGTGTCCATATTGACTTAGTCCAGGGAGTATGGTTAGGATAGACTAAGTTCAAAGAATGGGAACAGAGGTCATCAAGACATCTTAGGACACTATCTCACGGAACTTCTCTGAAGAAAAGGGGAGGACTGGAAGGAGGGTAAGGAGTAGAATCATATAATAGAAGGAACATGGGTTTGAAATCACACAACATGACTGACATTTCTGCTCAATCACTTGTGAGCACAAATCATAGGACCTCCTCACAAGAACATGCGCCAGGATTGATCAGCTCAGTTAATCAGTGCCCATGTCACCTTCATATGAACTCTGTACTTCCCCCACAGAGAAACTGAAACCCAGAAAACAGAGCCATTGTGAAAAAAATAAAGTTGGATATGTTTAAAAATATTTATGTATTTCTTTGAAAGGCATAGTGACAGAGAAAAGCAAGGTTACACAGAGATACAGAGGAAGAGGTAGAGAAGGTGGAAGGTGGGGGAAGAAGAGAAAGATGGAGAGAGAGGAGAGGGAAGGAGGGAGAGAGAAAGATGTATGAGGGAAAGGTGCAGGGAGAGAGAATGAGAGGAGGGAAGGTTGAATGGAGGAGGAATAGACACAGTCCAGTTTTCTTCCCCAAGTTCTTGCAAAACCTAGGTATGAGCCAGGAAAGGAACTCCTCCTGAAACTCCCACATGGGTGGCAGGACGCCAAATATTTGAGCCGCTATCTGCTCCCTCCCTGAATTTGCAGAGGGCACTGCAATGGTGGTAGAAGCACCCCATGTATCATGCACCAATTCTAGGCATCAGTTTCATGTTCCCCAATATAACATGTGAACATCCCAGGCAGCGATTTAACCTTCTACACCACAAATCAGGCCCTTGGAGTTAGAAATTTAATCACAAGATGATAATGTTTACCCCAGATAATGCTGCTTTTTAAAACAAGGTTAAAACATTTTTTGGCAAAATATAACTTGATTCCTTACAGCATTATCTCCTAACAAATCAAAGAGAAGATGTGCATCGTAGCCAAAACCCTCTGCTCTTACCCATGAGGCTCCATGACCCCTGCCCTTGGTTGTGTAGTGTGACGCAAGGGCTTTATGTGGAGCTCTGTGGCCTGGCTTGTGTCCTGGACAGGACATCCTTCACCTAACGTGACCACACAGCCGTGGGGACACACTCACGTGGTAGCTCCCTTCCTCTGCCTCACACAATCCTGCTCTACAACATCATACTTTCCCTGCTTGACAGACGGGTCTGACCTAGAACAGCTGCCTGTGACTTGGAATTTAAGCATTCCTCTTTTAACTCCCTGAAACAAATGTTTTCCTTTTAATAATGCTCCCAGGGGCTCCTCGCCCATTCTTTTTCGTTTCTGCTGGGTGCTTTCAAGTTCAGTTTCCTTCCATCCTCTGCAAGCTCCCAAGGCTTCACTTCAGAGAAGGGGCTCTATCAAGACCCAATCAATTCCAACATTCAATTAAGCTAATTAAGTTCAGGTTGCCATCAATATATTTCTTAATTATGGTTTAAACATACGTTAAACCTAGTATTGTTCATCAACAGCCCTTAGCCTCAGCTGAAAGCAAGCCCCTACTATTAAGTATCCCCACGGGTCAAATCGAGGTTCTGACAATAGTTAGAAACACTGCATGTGTATTTGCATAGGATTTGCATATATCTCCATCGGTTAGTCTCTTCACAGTACATTTTCAATTAAAATGTTATTATTTTGGCCTTGAAGTTGTTGTTTCCTTATTCTCCTATTCTCTAGTATCATTAGCAACACCTGTTCACGTTGACGTTGATTCTGCATGACAGGACAACAGAATGAAGAGAAAGGACACAGTCGGGCATGGGAGCCTCAATAATTAGTGCGCACCTTTGAAATGGCCTGACCCCCGCAACTGGCAAGTTTTATCTGGTGTCAAAAGACCCCAGGCTACATGAAATAAGTCTGGGAATCATTGCAGGGCTGTTGGGCAGGAGGATATGAACTTCCTGGGATGCCTGGGCTGGTCTCCACATATCCTTGCCTACTACCCTCTGCCGTTGCTCCTGGCTGAAGCACTTCCCTCCTATTCAGCCGCTTTGGCTGCACAGCATACAAGTCACTAGAGTCTTTCTGAAGATAGTTTCATTTCATTCTCTGATGTCAGATGTTACCTAGTGTTGCTGACCCAAAATCTACAATCATGGTTTGATGCATCACACACTATACAAACAGCCTCCTCCTTTGTTGTAGCCCTTGAGTTCACTCTGCTTTCTGGGTCACTGGGCCTTCTGACTATCAGATGTGCTTTTCTCTGACTTCTCACAAATGGCACCTGCTTAAGCTGTTCTCCTTCTGTGGGCAGTGTTTCCTAACTGCCCCCCCTCCCATCCCTACACTCTGGTCAAGGCCCAGAACATGGTACCCTAGGGTAGGGCATACTGAGTACAATACTTGGAACTAAAAGAAAATGGGCTAGGGTTTAAGGTCAGGACCTTCTTGCCATCTCCCACCATGCTTTCTCCTACTCTGTCTCCTCTGAGGCTAGTCATAGAAACTAGAACTCTTCCCCAAACATAAGCCATGAAAACCTAGAAAAGTCATTACTAACCTTTTTTGCATTTCCAATGAAGCCTGTCATGTGACAGGTGTTGTTTTACAAGTATGCCTGGAAAGAGGAGCGCCATTAAGAATAGGCAAAAGAAATTTGAATACACAGGTTGTGGCATTATCCCCTCGGTTTAGCATCTTTAGATCTTACGTTTTCCCCAATCATAGGTTTATGTAGCAGTTCACAAACTGTTGAAGCTAACCATGAAAATATACAATGTTCTGTGTCACTCTGATTCTTAATTTTTTGAAGGCTCTTTATACCATGTAAAACTTGATTACACAAATATTTGATGGTTACTCCTCTTAACCTCTCTTTCTCATAGGAGTGTCTGTCATGACCCTTGTGAGGAATGAGGAAAGTGTTACTTTTCCACTCCTACACCACAAACACTGAAGCTGTATTTCCACAGCTTCTCATACTTTTTTCCCTCACTGGTGAAACTTAGGAAGCATTCCAGGAGCTGTATGGGATCCAGAGCAGGCCCATTTCTACCCAATACCTGTAATACTATTGGGAGGAGAATACAGAGGACCCACTCAGTCATCCCACTCCTGTATGCCTATCACCCATTGTCTTAGCACTGTCATCTTGCTTGAAGCAATCAGGAATAATCACACACATGCAACTCTCTCTCTCTTAAATAAACTCAGGAATCCAAGTCGTTCTTCAACCCAATATTGTTAATACCCCATGACTTTATGGGCCCTGTCTGCTCTTTCTGCCCCTGCCTCTGCTCCTGTTTAATATCTCTCCAGTACCTTCATTACTATCTAATGAACTTACCTATCGTTATGCCTAATTTTTTTTGGTCAGTAGATCTCTTATCTTTAGAGAGTAAACTTCATGATGGTAGGTAATGCTATCTGTTTTCTTCATCACAGCACATAATGTGGATTGAAACGTAGTAGATGCTCAGTAAGTTTATATCAAATGAGTGACGCAATGCGTATTACACTACACTTATTGTGATGATTAGCTACCTGAGGACTGGGCCATCACTTCAGCCTCTTTGTCAAGAAAAGTGAAAAGATTACAGTATAACTAACTACAATGCATTTGTCATTAGGGTTAAAAAAAAGTAATAGAGTAAAATTCATTATAATCGATTTCTCCCCACACTTCCTTCTTAAAAGGATATGCCACCAGGAAGAACATTTGTATGGCTTATTGGAATGAAGCAGTAAAGGAGTAATAAACTGCAATACCTAGGAGGTGTGTGAAGTTGTCTAAGAAAAGGCGTTTGGGAGGAAAATGGCTGAGGGACAGAGAAAGGTAGAAGGTCGGTGGCTAACAGAAGCAGGTGATCAGCGGAGTTGCTTAAACTTATTAGATCAACGAGGGCCAATATTGACAAGTAGATTTTTGAGAAATCTCTTTAAATCTATATTGATTTTTATTAAATAGGAAACATGGGAAGAAAGACAAAGAAAAAAAAAGTCCTCTGTATCCTCCGTATGTCTCTATAGCTTCAAGCAGAATTGATGTATTATATATGCACAAAGAAATGAATGAAATGACCCGCAATCAATATCTCACAATTTGAAAGTGTAAGTTTTGTCCCATTTTGAAGAACGTTTCAAAACTGCAAATTATCCAGAACTAGAATGAGTTGTTTCATTTACTGTAACATTTTTCAGGGAGTAACAGGCATTCACCTAATCAAAAATGTAGCAGAAGAAACGTCAGGAACAGTATTTTGACATAGTAGGTAAAGACACACTGCAACACCAGCATCCTATATGGGCAGCTTCGGTCCGTTGATGTTCCAGCTGATCTACCTCTGATCCAGTTCCCTGTTAATGGCCTGGGAATGCAGAGGAGAATAGCCCAAGAGTTTGGGACCATGCACACGGGAGATCCAAAAGAAGTTTCTGCTTTGGCCCAATCAATTTCCATACGTTGTGGCCATTTGGGGAATGAGTTAGTGAATGGAAGATACCACTCTCCATTTCTGTTTCTCTCTCCCATCTCTCTAAAATAAATTAATACCTCTTGTTTAAAATGCTCTCTGTTAGCTATTTAGATAAAGAAAAAAGCCCCCATTTTCTCCTGTGGAATTGCGTTAGGGTCAGGTTAACAGTATCAACTCTGTTACTGTGTTATTGCACACTAGAAAATGCTGCTGGCTGCAGTGCAACGATTTTCTTTTGGAATAAGAGAGGTCAAGTATGCAGGCTTCAAGACTGACACAGCTGTTTCAATCAGAACATATTATGCATTCATTCATTATTTTATCTCCTCACTCATTACATATCTGTAATATGAAATAAATAGAAATATATGTATGTATGCTACTATATTCCAAATACGAGACTGGTTCTTGAAAACATCTCTTTTCCGATTTTTTGGATAAAAAGAATCAAGGGACTATCTTGGTGACTCTGTGGATTAAGCTGCCCCTTGGAAAGCTTACACCCCACATTAGAGTCCCAATTTAACTACAGACAGCTCCACTTCTTATCCAGATCCCTGCCAATGTGCCTAGGAAAGCAGCAGATTATGGTTCATGTACTTGAGTCCCTGCCAACCCTGTGAGACAAAAAGGTGGAGTTCTTGGCTCATGGCTTCAGCCTGACCTCACCATGCTGTTAAGGACATTTAGAGGGTGAACAAGCTGATGGAAGTTCTCTTTCTCTCTCTTTCTTTCTCTCTCTCTCTCTCTCAGCTCAAAAGAATAAATATCATGGACACATGGTCCAGAATGAAAGAGTCAATGCACAGGGCCAGCAAGAAGAGGAGGCAGGGTTTTTATTAGTTCCTCGTGAGACAGGAAGAAAGCAAGGGACATGTGCGATACTTAGAACATAGCCTGGCTATCGGACATGCTCCAGTTCACTACTATTGGATGAGTGAGTGCTGCCATGTGAACGTGACTTCTGCAGATATTGGATGAGAATCTCACTCAGTAGAAATCTTTGAAAAATATTTACAGGCATCACTAATGGAGCCTTTCAAAAATCAGACAATAAAAGGCTTTTGTTCAAGCCAAAGGAAGAAGTTGGCAAGAGTACGGAAGACGAGATCCTTTGAAGTACTCAAACTGTGACGTTGCGGTTTCAATTGGTTTAACAAACACAAAAAGTGGCAACCAGCATTGTTAAAAAGAAGTTATTTCACTAAGTGCTCAGAGAAATTTTGTATGATTCTTAAAATGACTAAAAGGAATTTACTATCAAAAGGAAGCACAGGTCATATCATCATGAAAATTCCTGAGGAAGTATGAACTACTAAAGACTTTGGCTTCTTGAGTTTTGAAGGCGATGTGGATATGAGAGGTACAAAGTAGTGACAGTGGGGATCATGATGATGGTGGTGATAATTAATACTTTCCTAGACTTCTTGGACTGCCAAGCAGTGTTATGAGTACTTAACATACAATAGCTCCTTCTGTTCTCATAAGAATCCTATGAGCCATTGCTATTATACTTAGTTTATAGATAACAAAGCTGAATTTTAGACATGAAGCAATTTGTCAGCAGTTACATAGACAGGAACCTGAAGCAAGTAGAAAACACAAAATGGATGCTGAAGACAGTTATCCACTCACCAATTGACATTTATTAATTCTAGCTGGGCACCAGAACCTAAGGTCAAGGTTAGACTTGGTTCTGAGAGGGAAATGTTTAAAGTGTGATTAAAATCAAAATCAAAATCAAGATATGAGCATTTGGTTATTGCAGGTTCATCAATATGGACACCTAGAACGTTCATGTAGTAAAACAATTAGAAGTCATATAATACAGAGTTGGGAGGAGAAAAAAAAGGTTTATAGCAGCTAGTTGTGTATATACTAAAATTGAGATGTAATGAAGTAGTTACAGGATGTGGTTAAGAACTTGAATTTTCTAACATATTGATCACTCAATACCATGCCAATTAACTTCATGATGTAAATTGTGGTATAGTGGCTTTTTCATTGGAGGAGATGACATTCCGCCAGCTCTACATTCAGACCAAGGATGGTCTCCCAATGAAACTGTTGAATTTATCTGGACAATAAGATGCTGGACTCTCCTCATGGTCCATACCCACAATGAAGGAATCATGACTGGATATGATCTGTACTACTGTAACAATATGGAGGAATTCAATATGGGGGCAGGGCTTGGGGAGGGGCTGGGGGAATCCCAGAGCCTATGAAACTGTCATAAAATGATATAAAATTTAAAAAGAAATAAAGCTTAAAAAAAAAACAGGAGGAGCCAGGAGCATCCCAAAGGTTTGGGCCACCCGCTGCTACTTTCCCCGGCCATACATAGGGACTTGGGTCTGCATTTCCAATAAAAATAAATAAATCTGGAAAAAAAAAAGTTCCTGGATCTTTGCTTCAGATCAGTGCAGCTGCAGCCTTTTGTGGTCACCTGGGAAGTGAATCACTGGACAGATGATCTTCCTCTCTCTCTCTCTCTCTTTCTCTCTCTCTCCTTCGCTCAGTATATATGACTTTTCAACAAAAATAAAAAGAAATCTTAAAAAAAATTTTTTTAAAGTTAAAAGTCATATAATACAGAGTTCTTATCACTGACACACAACAAATTAGTGACAACAATTTCATGATTCTATTAATTCTTAATTATATTTCCTTTCAAAATCCAATCAAACTTATTGAAACATACTATGTATTCAAGACTACCTGAGTGTCTCCTGTAGAAATTGTTGATATCTATCATTGGGCCCCTCAATTAAATCTGATTGACCCGGGGAGATGTCGTCATGGTGTATCAGGTTAAGCCACCACCTGAGATTCCAGCAGCATCAGATATGGGTGTTGGTTCACATTCCAGGTGCTCTACTTCCAAGCCAGCTTCCTTCTTACAGTCTGCTTACAGCAGTGGAAGAAGGTCAAAATGTTTGGGGCCCTCATGCCCATATGGAAGACCTTGAAGAAGCACCTGCCTTCAGCCTGGCCTAACCCTGGTTACTGAGGCCATCTGGGGAGTAAACCACAAGTTTCTTTTTCAGTCTCTCCTTCTCTCTCTGTAACTCTGTCTTTCCAAAACAAATAAGTCTTTTAAAAAATGCAGTTGTCCTTGAAGCACATTTTTTATAATCAAAGGGAGCCCTTGGGATTATCTGTTTAATTCTCTTTATTCAAAACATTAGGGAATTATAGCTCAATATAATAGAATAATACCTCCTAAATGGCCTGGTAGACTAAGAATTCCCTGTATCACAGTATACCCAGCATCCTTCCGACCTTAAAGACACAGAAATGTCAACTGTTGTACAGATGATGAGCTCCATGCCAGTCTAAAATCCAACTATTTATAAGGAAGGCATGCCTAAACAGTGTTTGTCTCAGCCTGTTCTGTGACTTCTCTGAACATTGTGCCCTGAATAATTGATAGAAAGCTCTCTGAAATATACCACTGTAAGATTAGTAACAGATCTCCACTACATAACTGTTGGTCCCATCGTATACCATGCCAGGACTTCTTAGTGGCTCGCTGTGGTCTCAACAGGGAAGCTGAAGGAAGTTGGGCCACCAAACATCTGTTTACTGATCGACTGAACTCATTTCAAACTTTTCATCTTTGCCTCCAACAACCCCTTCAAGTTGAGCTCCCTAAAGTCAGAAGTCAACAAGACAATGGCTCAAAGGCATCTTAGATGGCTGAGATGTTTTTTTTTCCGGATTAAGAAGAAGCTGAAGGTGGGAAAACAGGGCAACCCTCTAGCCTGAGGTGTGCTTAGTCACACGGGCAGCCCTTAAGGGAAATCCCGCGCTTGGTATTGAAGAGTTGCATTTTCAAGTGCAGAACACAAGCTGTGATTGGTCAGAACCCTGTGCTGGAGCAGCCCTCATGCTGGTAGATTAAAACTGTCTCCCGTCTTGTTGGACTCTATGCTTAGCATACACTTGCAAAGAGGGAATTTCAACTGAACTTGAACTATGGTTATGCAACAAGGTGGAGGAACCCACCATGGGAGGAGGGTCGGGGGAGAATCCCAGATTCTATGTAATTACAACACAATGTAATTAATGAATAAATTTAATAAAAAAATGTAAAAAAAAAAAACAACCTACTTTTCATCAGGCACTTCTGCAGGGGTTGCATCTGAATCGGGAAGGGGACAGCAACAGTCTGTAACAGTAAAAGCAAAAGGGATTCCCTCTGTAGCAGAAAAGTCTGTGTGGCTCTGGATCCTCCAGCTGGGACTGTTAAACTTGGCCTGCATCCTGGCACAGACCAAAAATCATTTGCCTCCTGTCTGCCTATTGCCTTGTTTCTTCTCAGCTTCATTCTTGACCCCTTTCTCCTACTTCCTATTTGTGCTTCACAGTTGTTGTTCAGACCGAGTACTTGGAACTCATGCTTCATTTGGGACTCTTCTTCTTCCTTTTCAGATATTACTGCTATTATTATTGCTGTATTTAGTATATATTCTACATTGAGAATATTCTATATGTCATGCACATAAATATGTGCTTTACATCACTGCTCCTATCCTTTCAACAACTCTGCAAAATAAAATGCATTGCATCCATTTTACAGAAGAGAAGACTGAAGCTTAGTAAATCTTCAGAACTAGAAAGTTGTAAGACTTGAACAAGTGTCTACCTCACTCCAAAATTTAATAATTTCACAAGATGCTATCTAATTCATATCCATCTTCCAATGACTCTACCCTTGGTTTCTCCAAGTTAACTGGTGTAACTACATCCCCTGGAGCTTTTTTCATTTGCTTTGGCAATAGCCTCTGTTGATATTAGACATGGAAAACACTTTTCAATTTCAATACATTTTACTTATTTATTTTTATTTATTTGAAAGGCAGAGAGAGAAAACTTTGCATGTACTGATTCATTTCTGAAATGCTTGCATTTGTGGGCAAGGCAGGTCAAAATCAGTGGCTGAAATTCATCCCAGGTATCCCTCATGAGTAGCACAGGCATGCAAGTACATGAACTATTATCTGCTGCTTCTAAAAGTGTGCACTGCCATGAGGCTGAGCAGAAAATAGAGGCAGGACTACATTTGGACACTGTGGTATGGGATGCAGGCTTCCAAAGCAGTAGTTTAACCTGATGTGCCATAACAATGGTCCCAGAGATAAAACACACTTTCTAAGTGTATTTTCTAGGTGAAAAAAAATTAAGCAATATATTTAGGTCACTTCTAGCTTGCCTTCTAGTCTTCAAAACTTTCTGATGTCTCTAAGCTCAACAGGGCCCTAGGACACTTGCTACTGCATCATGCAGATAATGGAAACAATGAGAAGTTTTAGAATTCTTAAGGACAAACTGTAGAGGTAACCAGATCCTGTCTTTCAGATACATAAGTTAATGTATTTTACAAATGTAGCCTGAAAAATGAAATGTACTTTGAAGGGAGATAACATTTGTTGATGATCTCCTTGACACAGAATAACATCCCTTGTACTCCATCTCTTCCTCACGCATCCCATTCCCAACATGTATGTGAAATAGGTAGTATTATCTTTGCTCTCCATTTTCCAGATGGGGAAACTGAGCCTCAGAGAGTTATAGAAGATTCCAGAGACCACCAGAATCCAGATTGTATAAAGGTGTGCCTGACATTAAAGCTGTTCTTCCCGGGCTACCTCCTGGAGAGCTTATGTTCTCCATGGACTGCAAAATGTTTCAAGAATCCTGCACGGAATCAGGAATGGATGCACCCCAGTGACTTCCATTGGTTGCTAGGTAATGCCTATTTGGCATGATCTGCTAGGCATCCTCATGGTTTTCCTGGCAATAGGAATTGGCTATCAGGATGGCAGCAAGGCAGACACTTGCTTGCAGAAGAGCAGATCTGGCTTTTATAGAAGCCACATAAGGATCTCTGAATGAATAGAATGTAAGGGTTCAACAGCTTTTCAATGACAGCAGAAATATTGTGTGCCGGATGGACAGGTACCAAATGGGGACGTAGCACACTACTGTGTAATGAGAAAGCTGCCATTTCCAAGGACTTCCAAAATAAATAAACACTGCATGTGCCAGAAGGAAAAGCTGGGAAAGACCTGTTCCAGCTTGAGATGGCGAATGCCATTTCTTTGGGAAGCTTAGATCTGACTGGTAGTGCTAGGTAGAGGGTGTGTCAAGGGGTTGACCTCCACCAATGGCTGCCCTGGCTTTTGGCCAGTTCATGGGGTGACCTGCTGAGCTAATAGAAGTCAGAGGCTTCAGTTGTGAAGCAAAACCTAAACATTTATTTCCACTGACTCAGGACAAGGTGCCAGAGGGCTGGGATAATGAAAACACTGCACTATGAGGTGTTGGAAACTGTCTGATCCAGCAGGAACTGTCCTTAGTCCATGACCAAGGAGGGGCAAACTGCCAACAGAGTATCTGGGTTGCAAACACGAATTTAACTTAGACCGTATATCATTGACTGAGTGGCTTATAAATAATAGAAATATATTTATTGTGGACTAGAGGCTGGAAGGTTCCAAAGGGGGCCTACTTCCAGGCCATGAGTTTTCCCAGCCAGTTCTCGATTCTCCTTGTAAAAGGGCACCAACCCCATGTAATACCCTCAACACTGAGTACCATCACAGTAAGATTGGGGTCTCAACATGGAAATTCTGCAAGGACAAAACCATGCAGCTCATTTCAGATCAACATTTAAGACTCAGTTCTTCCAAGCTATGTACTATCAGGTAAGGTAATAAATAGAACAAAACTATTTTTTCTCAAATTCGCTCTGCCATCTTAAAGTGTTGTGATAATTTAATAATACTTTTAGGACATGAGTACATCTTAATAACTATAATACACATTATACAATGGTACTTCAAAAATTCATGGAAAATGGAATTCAAAGATGATTATTTTGGTAGGTAAAGGTATAGTTAATGGAAGACTAGTTATAGAAGACAATGTGGGGATTCCTCAGAAATCAGAAAATGGATCTACCATGTGACCTAGTCATTCCACTCCTGTCTGTGGCCATTCCACCCTGAACATGTCCAATCTCGTTTGATCTCTGAAGCTAAGCACGGTCAGGCCTGGTTTGTACTTGGATGGGAGACCTAGTCATTCCACTCCTAGAAATTTATCCAAAAGAAATGAAATCAGCATTTTAAAGTTATCTGTATCTCCATGTTTATAACAAACCACAATAGCTAAGATATTGAATCAAGCCAGATGCCCATCAACTGATGACTAAAGAGATTGTGCTACACGTAAATGCATGTATATATGTATATGTGTGTGTATATATATATATATATACTATATAGGTGGAATACTTCTTAATCATTAAAGGGAACTAAATCCTGTCTTTCACAGCCAAATTGATACATAATGCCTAGCGAAATGCGAAATGGACAGCATCACGCCTAGTGGAATCAATCATTCCCAAAAGACAGATGTGTTTTCCCTGACTTGTGGTAACTAAAATACAGAAGACAATGCAACATGTATGAGTGAAATTGACAACTTGAGACTTTACTATTAATAGCCCTTGTCTATACACTCTTGACGAAGAGTCATTTCTTTCTACATATTGTAGAACTATTGTTTAAGCTTATGATTAAGTTTGTGATTATAAAGGAAATTCAAAGTATTTCATTGTGAAAATTAAAAGGAGGAGAGATTATGCAAAAGAAAAAGGTAGGGCAGGGAAACAGTGTGGATGAAATACTCAAAATTTCTTCCCCTTATACAAATCTTTAAAGGCTGATTTGAAAACAAAAACAGCAACAAAAAACGATTCTGTAATTCAGGGACAGACTTGTGGCACAGTGCTTAAGCAACTAGTCCTATATTAAAGCATGTGGTTCAAATACCGGCCCCTCTGCTTCTGAGCTTGCTTTCCACCAGCGTGCACCCATGCACCCTGGGAGGCGGCGCTTGGGCCCGTGTCACCTGCAAGGAGGCTCCTCAGTTCTGGGCTTCTGGATTTGGCCTGACCCTAACCTGGCTGTTATGGGCAACTGGGAAATGAATCAGTGGATTGGAGATTGTTGTCTGTCTCTGTCTTTATTCCTTTCAAATAAAATAAAAATAAAATTAATATGTTGTAATTCTATATATAGTTTTTTCACAATACACAATATCTGTTTATTTTTTGCTATCACTTTTTAATATCCTTCATATGCAAATATTTTCAAAATGATATCTTTAAAATATTGGAAAGTTAAACTTATAACTGTGAACTGAATGAATATGCTACTGTAATAATTAGAGAAAAAATACTAAGGGAGGTGGGAGGGAGGAACCCATATGGCTTCGAAATCTGTATCATGAAAAATGTGAAATCACTCATTTTATATAAATCTTAAAAAATTTAAATGCCAACATAAACTTATCTTTTAATCACATTTTACACAAAGCTTTCAAAGTGTCATGGTATTACAATAGGCATATTATTTACTAATGTGCTGCTGCTGTTGGTGTTGTTACTTATATTAGCTCTGACCAGAAGCTTTTTTAAGAAACAGGGAAGACAAAAAAGTCTGGTATTTCTCTCAAAGTAGCAATCAGTCTCTTCTAGCACATAGTAAAAAGGCAATTCTGTATCTCCCCAGCAATGGGGAGCCCAGAGATAATATGCTAGTGTAATTCATTTCATTATTGGACAGCAAAAAAAAAAATTTGCTAAATTCAGGCAGTTAGCTCTACTTAGGTTTCTACTCATTTTTTAAAAATGATTTATTTCCTTTTATTGAACTTCAGTATACAGAGAGGAGAGACAGAAAGACCTCTGTCTGATGATTCACTCTCTGGGCAACTGCAACGACCAGAGCTACAATGATCCAAGGCCAGGAGCCTGGAGTCTCTTTCGGGTCCCCATGCTGGTGCAGGGTCCCAAAGCTTTGGGCCGTCCTTGACTGCTTGCTATCCCAGGCCACAAGCAGGGAGCTGGATGGGAACTGGAGCTGCCAGGGTTAGAACAGGTGCCCATATGGGGTCCCAGCATAAGCAAGGTGAGGACTTTGGCCGCTAGGCTATGGTGCCAGGGCCCTTAGGTTTCTACTCTTTAGGCCCATTCTACACCTCAGGATCACCAAAAAGCAATACTGATTCTATTAAAGTCTTACAGGTGCCAAGCACAAGTCTGGACAATTTATTCATTATTTTTAATTCCAACAACAATTTTAGAAAGAAGATAATAATATCTTGTTTTTAAAAATTGCTGAAGTGAAGAAATCAAATCATCTCTATGTGCTTGGCATTGAATGGTGAAGTTTAATTAATTTTTCTCCCACTCCTTTAACTGAAATTTAGCAAATATTTTCAATGTTCAAGATTGTTTTCTTCTAGTTTCTAGAAATATAGAGGAGAATAATACAAAACTGCTCTACTAGGGAAATCTGGAAAAGCAACAACAAAGGTAAGACAAAACTTGGAAGAAAATATTCATAAAGGGCTTACCTGCTAAGAACTCACATTTTTATATAGTATAGAATTCATGCAGGAATTCTTATAACTTGGGGCCTGGTGCAGTGGCTCAGTGGCTGGATCCTTTCATTGCATATGCTGGGGTCACATGTAGGCCCTGGTTCCTGCCCCAGGTGCTCCACTTCCCATCCAGTTCTCTGCGAGGGCAGTGGGAGATGACCTGGGGGCCTTGGGACCCTGCACCAATGTGGGAGACCTTGGGGAGGCTTCTGGGTCATGGCTTCAGATCAGGTCGGCTCTGGCTGTTGCAGCTGCTTGAGGATAAACCAGCAGATGGAAGATCATTCTGTCTTCCCTTCTCTATAAATCTGCCTTCCCATTAAAAGTAAATAAATCTTTAAAAAAAAATCCTTATAACTCAGAAGAGCTAACCCCATGAAATGGATACTCTGTAAGAAACATAAATGCGACAACCACATGCAAAGATGCTGAAAATTATTTATTTTTAGGAAGATGTAAGCTAAACCCAGTGATATAATGATATTGCACCATAACACATTGCACTACCTAAAATTACGAAGATTAGCTATACTAAGGAACAGGAATAAATATGGTTCTTATATAATCTTAGTAGAAATTTAAATTCTATTACTACTTTGGAAAAAGAATCACCAATTCCTAAAACAAATACACACATATCACGCAATCCTACATCTTGGTGCATTTACAGTTCACAGAGTCAACAAAATGCAGATTAACATACTCTAAAACGGTTTTGCTCCTCAGTTGTTAACATATGGCTTCTTAGAGTTATAAGCCTGTTTGGACTATCCTGAAATTCACAAAGCTCAGTAAAAATCATGCTTGATTACTATAAGCTGTTAAATATAAATATGAAGAAAAAAGACACAAGACAGCTGAATAGTAGGCTCTAACCATCTTAAGGATTATAGCAGTCGGTTATGTATAAACTAAATTTTAAATGTCAATAAAGTAGTTACAGGATGTGGTTAAGAACTCACATTTTCTAACATTGGTCACTCACATTTTCTAACATTGAAGTCTAATTGACTTCATGATGTTGTAAATTTCCGTGTTTCTTCCTGTTATTGAAGTTGTGTAGTGACATCTCATTGGAGGAGATGATATTCTACCAGCTCTATTTTCAGATCAAGGATGGTCTCCAGGTGAAACTCTTGAATTTATCTGGACAATAAGATGCTGGACTCCCTGCATGGTCCATTCCCACAATGATGGACTTATGACTGGGTATGATCTGTACTACTGTAATAATAATATGTAGGAAATCAATATGGGGGAGGACTTGGGGAAGGGTTGGGGGAATCCCAGAGCCTATGGAACTGTGTCATAAAATGAAATTTTAAAATAAGAAAGAAATATTCAAACCAGAAAATCTAGGAAATCCATAAAAGAAAAACTTGAACTAACAAGTTCAGTTCAAGCTCAGCACTATGCCGATTCCATGCAAATGCCGTCAGATACTGCAGCTCTGCCTCCTTGCACGTCCTGTTTCTCTCTCTTTTCTTCCAAACTAGCTGCTTAAGCTTTCAGTGGTCAGGTCTGTCCCCCCAAAATCATTATTTTCTTGTACTTATTTTCTAAATTTTACAATGCAACAGCTGTTGCATACCATTTACAATGTATTAGGAATTGTGCATAATCCAGAGATTATGCAGGCTCTACATGAAAGCTCCACAATTTTATAAAAGGGAATTGACAATATGCAAGATATTCTATCCATGAGAACCTTGGAACTACTACCTCACTGACAATTAAGGATGAACGTATTTACCACAAGAAAATGAAACTATGTGTTCAAAGACCTGTAGACAAATACAGCTGCTTTAGTGTCTGACAATGAGTGGATAAGCTTTGGTATATCTGTGGAACAGAATCCTCATCAGCAATACAAAAGGAATGAGTTTCTGAAAAACATGACAACATGGATGTATTTCATAATAACTGAGAGAAGGAAGAATAAATTATAGTGAATGATTCTATTTTACATAAACACCCAGAAAGTAGAAACTAAGTGGATAGACAGCTGACTAGTAGCTGCCTGAATATGGGGAGAAGTGCGTTTGTTACAGCTGGATCGTGAAAGGAACAGGAAACTATTGCATATGGTAGGAATATTTTTTATCTTCTATCATGACAATGATTTGACAGGCACACACAGTGCATGCCAAACATCATCAAATTGTATACTTTTAATGTGTACGGTTTGTTAAACATAAAATATTCAGCAAGGAAACTTTAGGATCTTATGGGCTAGTCACATGTTTGATCCATAATTCTGATGTGTAGACTTTGGCAATTTTAACGGAATGGAAGCCATTTTACTTTATAAATTTGTTATTACATGCCATAAGGGATTTTTGGATACAGAAGCTGGGGATCCATCATTTCTAAAAAGGCTTTAAATTCTTTGTATGAGGAACAGAAGTTTTCTGGAAGCAGAAACTAGAGGTGAGAAGAGCATTTAAAGATGTAAAGAAAAATGAAATTTAGATTGTTAAATGACCCACTAGAGCAGACAGAAGAAAATGAAGAGGTGACAATCAAAGCAGAGCTAGGACCTGGATCACAACACAAGTGTGATAAGATCATCATTTATTTTTCCACTCATTCATCAAATGTATATTGGATTCCTACTTTATGCCAGACAGTATTCTAGATTTCAGAGATTCCGATGTGAATATGAGCCGAAATCCCTGCATTCACAGAGCTCACACTCCTGTGGAATAAGGCAGAATGTCGATACTCACATGATGTCAGGAGGTGATGTGCTCTAAGAAGGAAAAATGGGGCAGGGTAGGGAGGGGATATTAGTGAAGGGGGTTATTGGAATTGGATAATCTGTAAAATCCTCTGAGGAGCAGCCAGCATAGAAACCTGAATGAGCCAAAAGGGAACCATATGAGTAATGAGGAATAAAATTCCTTCATCATCAGTTTTTTGTTACTATATAAAAAAAGGAAGGAAAATAGGTTATCTGGACTCACAGCTTTGGAGGTTCACAGTACAAGACCAGGAAGGCTCTGTAGTTTGGTATCTGATGAGAATGGCAAGGCAGGAAGCAGAAAAGGAGGCTGCCCAATCTGTACTTAGGTAACCAACCTCCTGTGAGCATTCCCTTCCATGCATGCCACCATACTCAAGGACCTCCCAATAAACACAATACGCCACTCTTAATCATCTGTTATCATTGATCCACCATCCATTGATAGGATTTGGTGAACCAAGCTCTCAAAACACATGGGATTTAGGGGTCACTCAAACTATTTTTTAGAACATGCAGCATACTTTTGGGAAATAAAATATAATGGTTATTAACAACATAGAATAAGCATTCTGTAGTGGTATGCTGATAACAGTAACATAACCTCTTCTTTTCAGAATCTCAATGCTTTAACTCTCAGAAAAGCCCTATTAGGAAAGCATTGCTAGTGTTACTTTACAGTTGAGAAAACAAACTAAGTTGGTAACAAAACCCTGTCGATGGTTAGCCAAGGAAGGGACTCAGATACAATTTTTTAAAGATTGTTATTAAAAAAATTAAGAGAACAGACTTCATGTATTTCCAAGAAGATAAGCATAGTTTCCTCCTGTCTTCCTTTCTTCCTTTTTCCTGTTATTTTAATAAAAACATAATTTCAGTCTACTTTATAATCATGGGTTTAATGTACACTTCAGCAAGCAAAAAAGAAAAAATAGACTACAGTTCTACAGCAGTATAAACAATCACTAAAAACAATTAAATCTCAAGATATCTGTTTTATTCTGCACATTTTTTATCTTAGTTTATGAGTACCCAGTGAGCAAGTAAAAATGCTGAAGTTTGAGAAGTCTTCAGTAGCACAACTTGGGCGAATTATTGTATTTCATAGTGGTCTGCACTGTATTTAATTCCTTCTCTGCTTATTTCTAATGAAACGATGCTTTGAAAAGCATGACAGTATCACAGAATGATAAAAGACTTGGAAGTGCTCCAGAAAAATTGAATTTGACATTTATTTTCTTCAGATAAATCTTTTTTAAATGTTCCACTAAATGGAAGATTCAGAAGCCTTACAGTAGGCCACACACCTCTCCGGGTCTCATGAGAGGTCCAAGCTGCCATCACCTCTCCCCTAAGCTATACGTCTTCCCAAGCCCCTCTGTTCTCTACACTGTCAGAACCAACCACTGAAACTACTACTAAATTCCTGATTGGTTATCCAATCAAATTCACTCTATGCTAGTTACTCTAACAAGTTTACCTTTTGCATGTCAGTGGCTTAACCACAGAGAAGTGTGTTTCTTATTTGCAAAGAAAACTCATTTGTCTGGAAGAGTGTGCTACATGGTTTGTGGCTCTGCCATCAGTGAGGTCTCCGAGTTATATTCTTCCGGAAATTATAAATGTAAAAATAACTCAGAACAGGCACATCCCCTCTTCAAAATCCCATCCTAGAGACAACACACATCACTTCAATTCACTTCCCTTGGCAAGAGACAACCACACACAAAAACCTGGGAGGGAAGGGAGCCATCCAGAGAAAGTCCCAGTTTAGATCGTTGTGCTGTAAGGAAACATCCATATCACAAAGTGAGGACCACTAATTGTTGGTGAATAACCAGCTATCTCAGACATACTTCCTCCATTTCTCACTGACGGTCCATACAATAAAACTCAATTATCCTGAACACACCGTATTGGATCCAATGTAAATTGGCCCTGAGAGACAAATCCAGCTTCAAATCATGCCACTCTCCGTGTTCTCAATTTCCAGCTACACTGTTCTCTACATGTCTAAAAGTCAGCATTTCAGGTTCCTTGGATATAATCAATTTTTCCTGCCCTTGCCCACTCAAGTGCTGGCTTCACTGGCTTCCCTTTTATTTATTTATTTGGCTCTGTTTTGGTTTGTTTGTTTGTTTGTTTGTCGTGCTATACAAGCTGTTGCAAATGCTCATCACCTCTTTTCCCTCTATTTGCTACCATGCTCTCAGGACATTTCAACACAATCATAATTGCATGTTCACTATTGACAAACAAATGTTAGGGGCCCCATTGTGGCATTGCTAAATGACCCTCTGGGGCAGACGGAAAAAACATGAAGAGGTAAGATCCAAATTAGAGCTAGAACTTGGACCACAATACAGTGTGGTAAGATCAACATTTATTTCTCCATTCATTCATCAAATGTGTTAAATAAAGCTAAGCCACAGCTTCTGATGATGACACCCCATAAGGGTGCTGGTCCTAGCTGCTCCACTTCCAATCCAACTCTGATAATTGGCCTGGAAAAGCAGAAGATGGCATAATGTTTGGTGCCCTGCTGCCCACATGAAAGACTGGAAGACCAGGAGATTGCAATGAAACTACTGGCTTTCCTCTGGCCTAGCTCCAGTCATTATTGCAGTCATTTGAGGCATATAGCAGAATATGGAAGATCTCTTTCTTTCTTTCTTTTCCAATCTTTTCTTCTCTCTCACTCTCCCCTCTCCTTCCTATTTCTCCCTCCTTTCCTCCTTTCCTCTCCTTCTCTCTCCCTGTCTCTCTGTCCTTCCCCCTCAGTCTGGAACTCTACCTCTCAAATAAAATTTTAAAATATATTAAATTAACAGAAGTTAGAATCAAACAGTATAAACTCAAATATAGGTACACTATCTTCTAGTTATATAAATTTGGCTGTGAGATTTTGAATTTCTATTCTGATCCATTTAGTTACTGTGATCAATTCAGATAGACTAAGGAGCTCTTAAGCAACTGAAATGTATTCCTCATGGCTCTGGAGGCTGTGGAGTCCAGCAGACTAGACGAAGGGCTGCTTGCTGCTATAGAGACGGTCCCTTCTAAGTACTTCCTTACATGGGGAATGGACTAGCTAACTCTTTGCTCTATTATAGGGACCCCATCCCAATCACTAAAACAGAGGATTTTGATCTATGAATTTCATGTGACACCAACACAAGGCTACAACAATGTTTTGCTTCTATTTTCTCATTTGTAAAATGTGAATAATTATAATTCACACTATGATGAAGATTAAATGTGATTATGTATATACAATGTCTGACATAATTTTAAGGGTACACAATAAGCCATAACTAGTTATCTTCCTGATTGTTATTATCATCATTCCCCTTTACAGGAAGATAGTAAGCTCCAGGAGCCTAGCCTAGCCGTCATTATATCCTCAGAACTTATCAAACACAGCCTGGTCATAATGAGAACTCAGGAATAGCAGTGGAGAGAACCAGTGTTCCTTTCTACCTTCTGCATGTAGACTTCCCCAAGAAACACACACCTGTAATTTGTCACTCTTTGCTTAGATACATGCTCTTCTGTGAGCAAGACAGAACTGCTGCATGAGCATGGCTCAGTGCTGACAGTCAGGTCACAGCCTGGTCATTTCCTGACTCTGTCACTCAGAGGCACTCATGTCTTTCTTTTTCTATTTTTTCCTAAAATTTGTTCATTTTTTTATTGGGAAGATAGATATACAGAGTGACGGGGATACAGAAAGAAAGATCTCCCATCTGCTGGTTCACTTCCCAAGTGGCCGCATGGCCAGAGCTGAGCTGATCCAAAGCCAGGAGCCAGTTCTCTTCCAGGTCTCCCATGTGGGTGCAGGATGCCAAGGCTTTGGGTCATCCTCTACTGCTTCCCCAGGCCAAAAGCAGAGAGCTGGATGGGAAGTGGAGTGACTGGCATATGAACTGGCTTGCAAGGCAAGATCCCGGCTGGATTCACCAATGTCTTTCTTGACACCCCATTTTCCTTTACTGTGAAATGGAGGTAATACTGGGTGTACCTTATAAAGCACTTATGAGGACAGCATTATGCCTTCACTGAAGAAGTATTCTACAAATTATTTTTAAAAAATCAGTTTTGAGGATTTGTTGTTAGTGGCAGAAAAAGTAACAGATTTCCTTTAACGTGCTATGTTTTTTTGTTTCTTTTTCTTGGATGTGCTTTAAAAGTTCTAATATCTATGCACTCCCTGGGTCAAACTTTCCAGTGGAAGGAGACAGCTGAGAACAAGTGACATCACCAGGGGCACAAGTATTTGATCCTATGAAACAGCACTTGAAATGCTCACTGTTTCTTCCTTCAGGTCCCCAGCCTTTGCCTTTACAATGTATGTGAGAGACAAGTATGTGGGTACTAATGGAGGAATCATCATGTCTCCTCCAAAAGCAGGCCTTTACCTAACTGTAAAAGAACACATCCTGACTGTAGACAACAAATGGTGTGTGATGCTTCCATGAAGTGAGATGGATGGAGCTCTCCATTGCTAACCTGCCCATAACCAGGGTCATTAATCACACATGGCACACCCATTGCCAGTAATGGACTTCACCTCAGAAAACTCCAAGTCGTGGTGCCAATAGGTTAAAGGCAAGGTCTCGCCTGTTATGGAAATACAGGTTTCCCCTCAGGATGAACCCTGGGCATTCGCCACCACCCTTGTTCATTGAAAGGCCCTTTCAATTGATTTTGCCTCCTCTTCCCTCCAATCTGTCAGAAGTTACTGGCTAGCCCCTTCTGGATTTGCAGATTTGGCCTGAAGCCTGTGAATTACTAATAAGTGTGAGGCCACAAGGAATTTTGCTTCTCTTCTACCCTTCCTAAACAAGAAAAGTGATTAAACTACATTGGCCGATCATCGTATTTTGTCGTCCCCCACATCTCTGAACACAGACCTGGGTGGGAAAATGGCCCACAGCCTCAATTACGATTCAGCTACACTTGTGAACATGGTGTGGTATTTTATGCTCATTTCCTCACCATAATTAGTTCTGATAACAATTCTAGGAGGTTCCTAACAATCCATTTTTTTTTTTTTACAAACAAAAGAGACAGGCCCAGAGACATTACCTGAAAGATTTGTCCACAAAGGTAGTGTCCAAACAAATGGCTAGTCTTGACTCCAGAGTGCTCTGGCTCTTCTCTGGCTTTTCTGGGCCCAGCATCTGACAGTGCCTCATGGCCACAATTCCTATTTTTCCTCCTGATCAGTTTTAGTAAAGCAGACAGGTATTGGATGTGCTGGCAATAATCATGAAAAGTGGACTTTCATTTTAAAAGGCACTTAAGTTCCACCACACGGATTCTCCCAAGCCTGGTCCTGTAAATATTATTTAACTCAATAAAAAGTCTCTGACCCAGCTCTCGTACTTCATGATGCTCAGTGAGAGGAGTGTCATACAAGGTTTAGTCTAGTTCCTTTTCGCAAAGAACCCAGTGATTAGGTAACTGGTAATAAATTCCTCGAGGAAGGAGCCATAGTCCTCTTGGGGGGGTAGGATATTCTCATAAGCCCTGAGTGGCTCTGAACCAGAGGTAGAAAAAGCAATTTCAGGTCATCCCTGGCCTGTAACAAGAGAACTCCCACAACTAGACTGACCCCTGTTGTGCTGGAGGTCACTTGCAGCAGAAAGATTTTGCTGCTGCAAATTTGTTGCTGCATGTTGGTGGTCCAGAGCCACCTAACCTGGAAAAGGTATAAACAAATTCCCCTGGGTACTCTATAACACACACATACTTCCTGATCTGTCCCCTGCGTCTTGACTTATATCCAAAATGTTTCTTCTCTTCCATCTTGAGATATTGGAAGCATTCCCACTTTTCACCTTATATAAAAATCAAATCTAAATGGATCAAGGACCTAACCATGAATGCAGAAAACATCAAATTATTAGAGAAAAACATAGAAAGCACTCTGCCAGATAATAGGCATAGGTAAAGATTTCTCAGAAAAGTCACCAAAAGCATAGTCAGTCAAAGCCAAAATAAACAAATGTAACTAAACCAAACTAAGAAACTCTTGTACAGCAAAGGAAATCATCAACAAAGTACAGAAGTAATCAACAAAATGGGATAAAATTTTTGCATACTATACAACAGATAAGGAACTAATATCTAGGATTTACAAAGAGCTTCAGACACTCAACAGCAAAACAAACAACCCTGTGAAGACATGAGTGAAGGAAATGAGCAGGCATTTTCCAAAAGAATAAGTTCAAATGGCTAACAGACATGAAAAACTGCTCAGGCTCCCTAGATATTACAGCAATCAAATAAATACATTGAGTTTACACTTCCAGTGAGGATGGGCTACCTAAAATTACTTTCTATCACCTGCTGGCAAACATGAGAGGAAAAAGGTGCCCATTCCACTGTTGGTAGGAGTGTATACTAGTGTAGTTACTGTGTAAGTCAGTATGGATAATTCTCAGACAACTGAAAATTGATCTACTGTATGATCCAGCAATCCCATTCCGGGGAATATATCTAAATGAAGTGAAATCTATATATAAGAAAGGAACTTGCATCCCTATATTTATAGCAACACAATCCACAATAGTAAAGACATGAAAAAAATCAAATGCCCATCAAAAAAAGGAATAGATAAATAAACTATAGTACATTTACTTTATAGAACACTATTCAGCCATTAAAAATAATAAAATGCTACAATTTGCAACAAAGTGGTCCCAGCTGGAGATAATCATAATCTGAAATAAGCAAGTCTCAAAAGAACAAGTAACATATGTTCTCTCTGATAAAAGGCAACCTTCATACAAAATGCACAAAAAAATAAATAGATAGGTTAACAAGTGAATATATGAACTGCATAATGGACACTGGAATACCAGGAAATAAAGAAGCACTACAGTAAGAATGTCTACTCCCAATTAAAAGAAGGACAAACAATGAAACTATTAAGCATAACATGATGACTTGATACCAGATTCTCATCCATTACCTATACCTACAATGCCATGATATTTGTAAACAGTAAAATTGGAATTGTGACTGCAGCTGAAGGACTACATTATTGCAATAATATGGGGGATATGGTGTTGGGAGAACAGTATGGAAGGATGAAAGGGAGGGAAAAGTGAAGGTCTATACCTACAAAACTATACAATGAAATATAGTAATTAAAATATTTTAAAAGGAAGCATTTCAGATTCTTTAAGTATCTGTACAATGGTGGTCATTTGCTACAGTAGTTTAATACTCCAACTAGTTAAGATGCTAATTAAGTGTCCCACTTTTGAGTAATTCACAGGTTCATTCTCAGATGAAGATATCTATATTGAGCTCCTGATTTATGGATTTGGTCTGAACCAATCCCATCCACCTCAAGCCTTTTAGGGAGTCAGTTACCAAATGGGAGCTTTACTCTCTCTTACCCTCTCCACCCTCAGATAAATTTATTTTTTAAAAAACAGTTCTGTTCAAATATTGTACTATCCAAAACTAACCCTGCTCACTCAGATGGAACGCAGCTACCAAGGCATCCCCATGATTTGTTTTCTCTACTTTCCTTTGAGACAAAAAGCATTTTACGTTCAAAAATAGTGGTTAAGTAATAAGAGAAGAAATCATAATCATAGTAAGATAACATTTTCAATATACCTTTTCAAATATATCAAACAATAAATTAGACACTTTTAATGGGAACCAAAACTTTCTGCAAAAACTAATACAGTGTACTAGATGACATTGGCATGTTTGAATCAGAATCATAGTTCCATCATCTGCTAGCAGCAAAAATGTGGGAAAATGGCCAGTTCTCTCTGAGGCTATATCCTCATCTATAAAACGCAGCTAGCAATATTATCTCAAAAATCTCTGTCAGGGATTAAGTGAAATAATGGATTTAATGGGTATGGTTAAGCCCCAGGCATATAGAAAAAAGTAGTTCTATTAAAGTAAGAAGTCAGCTTGTGCTCATCATTGTTCTCCCTTTATACAGGTCAATACTGGCTACAGATACTCAGTAAGTTTATTTATGCATAATTAGAGATGGTGCTGCTTCAAGCTTGGAAATTCTTCAGGACAATTGAATCTTGTATTCTTATTCTGTAGTCAAAGAAGGCTAGTCTAAGTTCCTCATTTGGAAGAGGGGAGGAATGAAGTCTAGAGGGTGCAAATGATTTATCCATAGTGACACAAGTGCATACAGAGCAGAAAGTCACAAGCCACTCTGGCCCGCTAGCCTCCATACCATCTCAGGCCACTTCCCTTAGAATTCCAGAGGATCCTCTTCGCTGTCTGCAAAGTGGTGACAAGCGAAACTTACTTCAGCATGTGGGAAAGCTAATTAGAGCTAATTTATTATCTTTCTCAGAACAAGGATGCTGGGTAGAACCTGCTGGAAGTCTGTGCTGCAAAGAGAAATGTTTTTGATTATAGTTACACATCTGATTTGCCGAGTGCATGGAAACCTAATCATCACTGTAATAACATGCTTGCTGCCTTTCCGTGTACTCATCTCTGCCATGTAGTAAGCTTTCCAATGTGTAGCTATGCCTTTATTTAATTTTTCCCCTGTACTCTTCACAGACTATATTCTGCATAATTCACATCTTCTCTGAGGCAATCCAGGGAAGCATAAAGCATATCTGGATGATAATGAGAAGAACATTCATCCCCTAAGCCTCTGTTTCCTCCACTGTGAAATGGAGCAACAAATAGTCCCAGCATGACGGGATCCATAGAAGGATGAAATATAATACCCTGTGCCTGTAGTGTTGGCAACAGCAGGTGCTTACAGGAGGTGGACAGCATAGTCCTCCCTGCCTTTATCTGTATGTATAGGTTTATGATGCAGAAAATGCTGGCCCTGCCTTGAGTCTTGACAACTCTTCAGTGTCTATTCTTGGTCCTTAACTTGGAGCTAGAAAGAACTGCACCTTGCACATTGGGAAGATAGTTGAGGTACAGATGAAAGGACAATTTATTGATGAAAGATGGGGGAAGTTTTGGGATGTGATGGAAAAATCATGCATTTAGGCTTTATACTGACTTGTGTTTCCAACTCAGGTCTGGTCCTTTCCAGCTCCAGAACTTTGGGGATTTCCCTTAGTCTGAGCAAAGCTTTTTCATCTGCTATGGAGTAAGAGTCTTCACATAACTTCTGTGAAAATGAATTTGTGTCATGCCCACAAAATTTATAGCAAATCGTAAGAGTAAAACCACAGAGTGTGACCCAAAGACTCAGGATCTCAGGCTCTGAAATACATATAGCACTTAAATATATGAGATGAGTGAATAATGTGTGTAGAAACATGAGAAAGGACACCAGATTAGGAAGGAAATCACTGTATATGCTAACTTTGCCAGTTAGACAAAATGCCTTCTACCCAAGTCTCAATGTTCTCATCTAAGTGTCTGCCCCTAGGATATGATTCAAACTTGTCTTCCCTTTTAGGATTTTTTTTAATATCCAGGAAACTATCTATAAAATCAGGGTCCTCTATTAAACATTCTTCCGATTTTTCATGACTTTCAAAAGTATTTACTAACACGTGACCAGGATGTTAAAAATTATGATAAACACATTCTTGGTGCAAGACATGATGAGTCTTCAATAAGCAAAATATATGAGCATCAATGGGTGAAATTACTGATATCTGTTTTGCCTGCTTGCTACCTTTGATAATAACTAAGATCTCTAGTCTAAATTGCCCCTCTGACTAATCCTGCTTTTAGTCCACTCAACAGCCCCTGAAAACTGTCCAGACCAGTGGCTCTAACAACAAAATGTGTTAGAAGTGATTCTCTGAGAGCCTCGGGCTGTGACCTTTGGATGAGTGGCTCACAGATATATTAATCCTTTAATTTTCATTACATCCCTCTGAAATAGATGCAATACCTATGAGCTAATAGTAGATTCCTGGTTATCAGGTGCTGGTTCAAATATTTCAAATGAATTTTCCATTCTCATATTAGCTCTATGAACTACATGCACTTATTACTGTTCTTTTACAAATACAAAGTGATGCACAGATAACTTAAGTGTCTTTTCCAGCATCAAACATCCAGTAATCTTGGACTTTGGTTATCTTAATACAGGCTATCTGGTTCTAGAACCACCTGCCACACATGAATCACTAACATGAACATCTGGGGAGTAAGTTATCTTTTCCAAAATCACTGAGAGATTAAGGCATAGCTGAGAGATTATGGATTCAGAGAGTTCATTGACTTCAAAGTGTGACCTTAGCAGCCTACAAAACATCTAAAAGGTTATTATTCATACAAGTTTTATACTGCCATGGTCTGAATGTTTATTCCTACCCAAGCTCATGTATTAAAGCCTATTCACCAGTGTGTTGGACTTAGGATGCAAACTCTTCCTCAGGTGACTAGCACAGGGTGTGCAGCCCTCAATAATGGGATTAGAATGTCTCTCCCCTTCTAAAGTATGAGGACAGGAATCCAAGGCACCATCTGTGAACCAGGAAGTGACTTCACATCAAATAGCAAATCTGTTGCAGCCTTGACTTTGCACTTTCCAGATTCCAGAAGCGTGAGTTATTTTTGTTCATCAGCCATTCTGTTCAGTATTCTGTTATAGCATCCCAGCTAGATTAGGACAATTACATACTAGACCTTGTGTTAGAGTCTTTGAATGAAGCAAGAAATAAGGCCTGTCCCTAACCATAAAGAGTCCACAGTGATGGTTAGATCAAATGCATCAAATGACATCTGTGGTGTGGAATTGTAGGCATTGTGACAGAGGTGATGGTTTTGGGGGAGCACAGAGAAGGGACAGACTGACTCCTAGATTACCAGAGTGTGGTCAAGCAGACAGCAGAAAGAGGACCACTGAGTGTTTTCACTGGGCCACAATATTTGGAAAACATCTGGGCAAGGAGAAATGTGGAAAACACAAAAAGTACCTTAGGCAGAGAAAAATATTAAGCAAAATCATGATGTGGTATGATCCTCCCTGGGTGGTTTCCAGTAAGTACATATTTTTGAAGTGCTGGATTTGGGGGATGGAATGGGGAATAAAACAGGAGCCAAATAGGATTGGGAGGGAGGCCTGCAAAGATGTTTGAGGTCAGATCACAAAAGATTATAAACATCCAGTTAAGGAGATACCTTTATCATATAAGCAGGTGAAAGTGATTGGAAAGCACAAAACCCCTAGTATCTATTGATGAACTCGTAGATATAATTGGTAATGTAGAAGAGACAACCAGATTATAGAAATGAATAAGGTTATCTATTTCTATCTTACGATAAGGTGACAGCAATGTCTACTTGCTCTCTATCCACCACTGCAGATAGCACTTTAGCACAGCAACACAGAGGGTACTGAATGAAACCTTGCACCTGAATGGATGGATAAACGGGACATAACCACTGTATTGTGATATTTGCTGAATGAACAAATGAACATCTTGAAGGTGGAGGAGGGCAGGTTGTTTCACAAAGTTGGAATTACCTAATCTTGGTATGGTAAAGAGACACTATCTAGCTTTACAGATAGTCCTAGTGCTGGGACCACGGCACAGAGAACAATGTCACCACCCAGTATGTATTATAGTGGTGAGGAACATGCATTCTGGTGTTCAAGTAAGAGACCTTTCATTTAGCTGGTGGGGGATCAGAGCATATTCCTTAACTCTCTGAGTCATAATTTCTGTTAAACAGGACAGTAACAGCATTTACTTTATAGGATTAGTATATGCAGATGAGGTGCTTACCACAATTCTCAGTTCAGGATAATCTTTACCACTTGCTTGCCATTATTGTTTGCTGTAAATGTGGCCATAAGTAGGGCTCGGTGCTGTAGCCTAGTGGCTAATGTCTTCGCCTTGAACACCCTGGGATCCCATATGGGCACGGGTTATAATCCCAGAAGCCCCGTTTCCCATCCAGCTCCCTGCTTGTGGCCTAGGAAAGCGGTCAAGGATGGCCCAAAACCTTGGGACCCTGCACCTGCGTGGGAGATCTGGAGGAAGTTCCTGGATCCTGGCTTTGGATTGGCTCTCTCAGTTCCAGCTGTTGCAGTCACTTGGGGAGTGAATCATCAGATGGAAGATCTTCCTGTCTGTCTCTCCTCCTCTCTGTATATCTGACTTTGCGATAGAAGTACATAAATCTTTTTTAAAATGTGGCTATAAGTAGACTGAACACTCTGGAGTCCTATTACATTTCAACTGGTTCTTTCTTAGTATATTACAACTGAACAGTCTTTGTAAGTCTTTTTGACACAAAGTTGCTTTCCTATAAATGAAAATCACAGAGGTTTGGAATCATATATAAAGAGATGACCCAATGACTAGACAAAGTTGAAGAAGGAAGAAAAGAACATACTGAGTGCCAGGATTTAGAAGTGATTGTTACAAGCTATTAATGAGTTCCAGGAAGTTCCAGAGAAACCATGTCAACGCTTTCAAAGATAGAGGAATACCTGGGGACCACCAAAAAGTGTGATGATAAAGAAGGAATGACAGTGCCCTGAAGACCTGCACCAAGTGCCACAGGGAATAAGCAACAAGGTCAGAAGAAAACATTGTGTCTGTTAAGTTCCTTTGTGAGGCTTGAAATTGGCAGTGGCTTCCTAATAGGATAAAGCATGATTCCAACTATTACAGGTTACTCAGAAGCACCCTGAGGGAAATGGATAAGCACCACCTTGAAGAAAAATATGGTCCCCAGTGTGATGCACTTTCTATAGAGACTTCTCTGGATGATACCCAGGCAAGGCAGTGCCTGTCCTTGGTGCAGTTAACACACTGTTAGACCAGTCAAGAAAATGCCAGCATGTGAGTAGAATGAAGTGGCTACATCACAGCTGTCTGTTTGTAAAAATCAGAGAGGATGCAACTATAAATCATCCCAGCCACAGTGTCCACTGAGTCATGTTCAGGGGAGTTCGAGGGAATTTCCAACCTGTGAAATCAAAGCTGATAGATCATGTCCCAGGGGTTGATGCCTACATTTCCCCAGACTGGCTTGGAGATTCCAACAAGATGAAAATGATCTAAGATGTCAGCACCAACAAACACAAAGACAATTACAAGAACTTGGGAAATACTAGCTGCGAAGCACTCAGGAAGATACTAGTAAATCAAAGGTGATTTCACATCCTGTTGCCCAGTGTTCCATCAGAACTGAAGCTACAACAGGACTTCATAACAAGCAAGAGGATCCAGTCTTGCCGAAAAACCTATCCCTTAGTTTTGGATAAATATACCAGAATTCAAAATCTGTTGCTTCTTAGAGCAAGCACATTGGCTCTACTAGTCTGCCTCTCTTAGAATAGCGTCTAAAGGAGGTGAACTCTGGTCAGCATCTATTTTATTTCTGGATCTCCACTCCTAACACAGACCATAATCTATTCAGGTGAGCCATATGTTCTGTGCTGAGATCTGTCCCTGAGAAGACATCGAGCTTTCAGGTCTACTCTGCTCTTGATGGATGCCCATGCTCCTTCCATTCATTTCTTGGATATCTGGAGTCCCATCTTCTGCCTACCCACATGCCTGAACTATATTTAAAATATCACACATCCTTGCCATTACACATGCTGTATCCTCAACACTTAAACCTTTTACCTTATTTTTAGCTTAGCAAAGTTATCTTCAAAGTTTGCTTCACAATTCATCTCAAGGTCCATCCCATTCATTTTTTCTGATCATTTATTCATTTAAAAAGAACAAATTATGGATAAAGTGCCTGGAATAAATGTTTTGAGTCCTGCCTCCTACTTCCAAATACCTTACACTTCCCAGCAAGAAAACATGCCACTCTGGGCCAGGATTGTTTATTGATATGCCTGTCTAGCTCATTAGATTTTGGATTCCTTGAGGGCAGATTGTGTCTTGCTCACAGTCTAGCATAGTTTCAAGAAGTGAGCACATAGCAGGTGCTCAATAAATATTTATTAAAGGGTGAATAAAGAATAAATAAATGAATTGCATTTCAAATTATATCCTGGTCGTTGTATTCTAAAGGGAATTCTCTAAGCCATCAAGCTGGCCTTGAATGAAATGTTCCCATGTGCATTACTTAATAAAAAGAGCTCTGGGTCAATTGAAAAATTTAAAGTCAATATGAAATTGATCCTCATCAGCACTTTCTCCTCCAAACATATAGACAAAGGGACATTTCTGAAACATACATATTAGTGTTGCATTTTCTGCTCCACAGACTCAGCGATTGTTGTCACCTCTAAGTCCAGCTCCCTTTAATTTATGGGGCATCCAGGGTAATCAGCAACAGCGTTCTTAGTGGAATAAATTGGAGCCTAGAATTGGTGGGGATTGGGAGGGGGGTTTATAGCATTCAGGAGAGAAAACTCCTTTCAGTCTTTTCTATTACAAATCACTAGGCACTATTTCAGTTTAGCAGTAGACTCTTGGATAATCAGTCTGATTTCTCTACAACTGTGTTAGGAAATAAGGCGTAGACAACCAAAATAATACATCCACATTATACCTTTTTCCCAAACTCCCATCCTGTCTTTGCTCAGTTAACAGCCATAAAAATTAAAATTCTCAGGAGGAGGAAACAGAGGAATAAGATAAAATTCATAAAATAAGAGAAAATACAAAGTAATGGAAAGCCCGATGCAGCAAGTGTGATAATCTTATGTGTGATAATCTTATGTGTGATAATCTTGTGTATCATATCTTGTGCTGATCTGCAAACTGGTGTCCAATGGAACTGGGAAAATGATTCAGGGCCCCAAGCTCAAGCAGTAAGGAATGAAATCGTATCTCCTGGGCAGCTTTCCTCCGTTCCAATGTTCTAAAATGCTTTCATTCCATGCCTAAGTATGCCATGACTTAGAAACTTTTGATAGGAACCCATAATCTGCTGTCTTTGAAAATCTACCTTAAAACAGTTAGTTTAGGATCCTTCATATTTCTCCTTCTTGATATACAGGCTAGAAATAGAGTGGTCCTTGCTTTCCTGAGTGGTAAATAAATCTCCAAAAGAAGAGGAGAACAACGTGGCAGGTGAGGGTCTCAGTGTCAGAAATTCCCCTCAGCCTGTGGATGTGTGTGAAATCATTGAAAAAGGCATCACTTTTACTGCCACAGTAATACCATAAAGAAAGTGGTATTATTTTCATCTTACAAATGATGCTCAGAGTAGGCAAGACACGGTGCTAGCAGCTCTATAGCTAGCAAGCAGAAGAGTCAGGATCTTGATTTTATGGATTCTTAATATTTAAATCAGTTCTATAGTCCAGTTTTGAAGTCCACCTTAATGATATTCTCTGGTCTCCAACATACTGCTTCCTCTGCATTTGACACACTTCTGGGTCATGACTTACACACAACTCATGTCTGTTTTTGTCTAAGAGGCATGGAATAATTGTCCCCTTATATGTCCTGGCCCAAAGTCATCATTCCTCTTTCTACTTCAATTTTTAAAATATTATATATTATATGTTATATATTATATATTATATATTATATATTTGCATACATACATTTCAGGAACAGAACTATGGAGAGAGATGAAGAGACAAAGATTTTGCATCCTCTGGGCCACTGCCCAAATGGTTAAAATGAGTGGGGCTGAGCTGGGCCAAAACCAGGAGCTCAAAATTCCATCTAGGTCTTCCACACTGGTGCAAAGGCCCAAGAACTGGGGCCATCTTCTTCTTTTTTTCCTGCATTTGTTATTTTTTTTTTTTACATTTTATTATTATTTCTATCATTTTATGATACAGCTCCATATTCCCTTATCCCCTCCCCAATTCCCTCCCCCCCCCCCCAGTTCCTCTATATCATTACTAAAATATAGTTCTTCATACTCAGTCATATGTCCATCATTGTGGGCATGGACAATGGCAGAGAGTCCAGCATCCTATTGTCAAGATATAGTAAACAGTTTCATTGTAAGTCCATCTTTGTCTGGAAGTAGAAATGCATACTACACTGCATCCTCACATCTGGATGTTAGTCTCCATTTCACAGCTACTGTACATCCCCTTGAATGAAAGGTCATGATACAAAATCAACAATAGAAAGAAAAATAGAAATTTACAATGCCATGAAGTTAAATGACATGTTACTAGATATGACAGTCTCCATTACACAGCTACTATACATCCCCTTAAATGAAGAGACACAAAAGAAAATCAACATCTGGGAGAAAAAAGAAATTAACAACACCAAGAAGTTAAATAGCATGCTATTAAATGACTAATGTGTAGCTGAAGAAATGAAAATCAAGAACCTTCTTGAAGAAAATGATGCCACTGCATGATCTATGAGTCATTAAATGATTTAATCAGAAGAAAGTGTTTTGAAGAGATGAAACCAAAAGAAAACAACAAAACCCACGTGATATCGTTTCCTCTGATGTTTGTTGAAGTGTGTCTCCTCCAGACAATAAACAGATGGGATTTAACTTTTAATCCAGTGTACTAATCTATGATGTTTGATTGAGCTTAAGCCATTTACATTCAAAGTTTAATATACATGGATGTTACTTTGGTCCTGTCATTTTAGGAATGGGTTGTTCATTGGTTTAGTCTTCTGTTGTCATTTTACTGGGATGTTCTTCCCGTTTGCCTTTGGTTTTGGTAGGTGCTATTCCTCTTCTCTGTCAAGAGAACATCTTGAAGTATCATTTGTAGGGCAGGTTTGAAAGAGGCAAATTCTTTTTGCTTTTCTTTACTGTGGAAGAATTTTATTTCATTTTCAAAGACGAAAGAAAGCTTTGCTGGATATGTTATCCTAGGCCGACATTTTTTTTTTCTTTTAGAATCTGGAATATGTCACTCCATTCTCTTCTTGCCTGTAGAGTTTCCTGTAAGAGATCTCCTGTGAGCTTAATTGGCATTCGTTTATATGTCAATTGATTTTTTTCATGTGCACATTTAAGGATCTTTTCCTTATGTTCAATTGAAGAGAGCTTGAAGATCATATGTCGTAGTGAAGATTGCTTTTGATCAAGCCTGTTGGGAGTTCTGTGCCCCTCCTGGATCTTGTTTCCCAATTCTTTCTCTAGATTAGGGAAATTTTCCTTTATTAATTCTTTAAATATATTTGCAAACTCAGCTTCTCTTTCTGAATCTTCTGGGACTCCCATAACTCTTATATTTGGCCTCTTAATAGTGTCTTTCAATTCTTGAATACTTCTTTTGGCCTGCTTCCAGCTTTTTGGTTGCTTCCCCCTGGTGACAGGAAATATCTTCCAATTCTGAGACTCTTTCTTCTGCTTGGTTCATTCTATTGTGGAGACTCTCCACTGTACTTTTAATTTGCTCTACTGTGTTCTTAATTTCTGATATACCAGCCTTGATTTGCTTTATTGCTTCCTTAAATTCTTTGAACTCTTGCATGAGCTTCTCATTTTTTATCAGAATCTTTAAAATGAGTCTTATGGATTCTGTGTCCCCCATTTTCTCGATGTCTTCCTCGGTTAACTCTGGGGTTGGCATAGGGTTTTGCTCCTTTGCAGGAGAGTTTTCAGTAATAGTCACTATGCCTTTGTCTCTTCTTTTGTTCTTGATCATTGTACTTCTGGTTAGCAGATTCTTCTCCTAAGGTTTCTAAGCTTTGTTACCCACAGGTCTACAATGCGATTTTACTTATTGCGGTTGGTACACAACTTTTTGCTTCCAACCACTTGTGCCACCACCTCCAGCAAGTCCCAGGTCTGGGTGCTTACGTCAGATTTCCACCGTGGTCTCCACAGCCTCAGCTCTTGGCTCACCACTCTCCACCTCCTGTAAGATACTGTGTTGAGGCTGCACCGTTGTCTCTGTAACCTTTCTCCAACTTCCGGTTGGAGCAGGTCCCAGGATTAGAGAGACACCAGGTGTCCTCTAATATAGTTAGGTTGTTGGTGGCACTGATCTTGTTGAAACCTGTTGGACGTTAGGTCTGGGTGCCACACGGACCTATTTTAGCCAGTACGATGCCACAGTCGGTATTATTTTTCCGCGGGACCAGTGCAATCCACTGATGTCAGCAAGTTCTCGCGAGCTCAGCACATGCGCAGCTCACTGTTGTCCCCTGCAGTCCTAAAGCTATTGCCACAGTGCACAAAATGGTGCCTGACGTACCACCACTACAGTTCTTGATCTGCTGGCTGTCAGATCCGAGGGCTACCCAGTCCTGCTGCAGGTGGAATCCATAGAATGCCACGTTGCTGCAGTTCACCAAGTCAGAAATGAGCTCACTTCTAGCTCAGCGCATGCTCCATCCTTTCCCTTGCCTGCAGGCCCCGGTCTCCCAAGGATTAACTCCACAGCTTAGCTTGTTTCTCAGAGCATAACAGGATTGGCAATTTTGGCCTGATACATCTAGCCACTGGCTTAACCGCAAGTTCCTGCTTCCTATTTGTCAAGTTATCTGCCAAGGGATTGGATAAAACTCAGGGATTTAGGGTGGCCACTAGAGGATTGGATAAACACTGGGAGGAACTCAAGGGATTTAGGGTGGCCACTACTGGGAGGAACTCGAGGATTTAGGGTGGCCACTTGAGGACTGGATAAACACTGGGAGGAGCTAGGGAGAGTATGAAAGAAAGCCTGGAGTTGCAATAAAGATCAATCTGTCATCGATCGGCATTCGGTGTACTGCGTGTTGTCTTGTGTTGGCTCTCTGCGTATTGTCTTTTGTGTAACCCTAGTCCCTCTGCTCGGCTCGGGGTGCGTGGCGACACGGGCGTTGCCAACATCTGGAGGTCTCACCGAGATTGAGAAAGAGAGGATACGACGAAGGGTCGTCCCGGGAGGCTGGCCAGCTGATTCAGGTAAGTGGGATGTATTGTAAGTCTCTCCTAAACTGGTAGGAGAGGGAGTTTCATTTTGAAATATAGTCAGAATTTAGTTTTATTTTGAAATATAGTTAGGTTTTAGACTTATTTTGAAATATAACTAGGTTTTGGATTTATTTTGTAAGTTTTCGATTTATTTAGAAGTATAGTCAGGTTTTAGATTTATTTTGAAGTATAGTTAGGTCTTGGTGTTTAATTTATCCGGTGAAAAGGACGATAAAATGGGTTCTGCCTTCTCCCGGGATAAATTGGCCACCGAGATTGAAGAACTTCTACATCAACTGGGGATGCCAGTTAAATTTAAAATGATTAGAAATTTTGTTAAAGCCATTCAATCTAGTAGTCCTTGGTTTATTGTTTCAGGCAACTTGAGTATTCCCGATTGGGAACAGGTTAAGGCCAATTTACAATCCTGTTTACAAAAAGACCCAGATAATTTCCCCATTGTTAACTTTTCTTTGTGGCCCTTAGTCCGTGATTCATTATTTACTGATAAAGTGAAAGTTGAGAGACAGTTAAGAGAAGTACAGACTACTTTTGAAGCAATCCAGGGGTGGGAAGTTCTACGATCCTTGGAAGCCTGGAATGAGGCGGCCTCGAGTGAGGCCACCCGGAGTGAGACCTCTTCTTTAGAGAAGAGTGAGGTCTCTTCTTTAGAGGAGAGTGAAGCCTCTTCTTCAGATGAGAACGAGGCCTCTTCCTCGGAAGAGAGTGAGGACAAACGAGATGAGGTTTTCTTAAAGCGGAAAATTAAGGATAAAGAGAAGGTTTTCTTAAAGCGGGAAATTAGGGACATTAAAAGAAAGTTAAAGAAAGCAGGAATAGGTGCACATTCCTCTGGCAAATTGTTCAGTTCCAGACCACCACCATATGTCCCTAATTTTGTGACCCCTACCGCTCCTCCTGAGGAGGAAGCCACAGGCCATTTACCCAATAATTACCCCACGCGGCCATGGAGTGACGGCCTCACTGATCAGCCGGTGGGTGGGGTTCGATGCTTCCCTGTAATAGAGGTCCCAGTTCGAGGAAGTCCCCCTTGCCGGGAGCATCAGCCCCTTCAATTTAAAGACCTCAAAAATGTAAAGCAGGCTGTTAAAGATTATGGTGCCCAGGCACCCTTTACTCTTGCACTCATAGAATCCTTTTCGAGTTTGAATCTTACTCCTAGTGATTGGATGCGATTGTGCCGCTCTGCTCTCGGTGGTGGCGACTTTCTCCTATGGAGAGGGGACTTTCAAGATAGGTGCAGATTTTTTGCTGAGCAGAACGCGGCTGGGGGACATGCAGATCGAAGCCTTGAAATGCTTACTGGCACTGGACCTTTTGAGGGCATCCAACAACAGGTTAATTATGACCTAGGAGTTTATGCACAGATAGCAAATGCAGCCCTTGGAGCCTGGAAGGCCTTGCCTAATGCTAATACAGGAGACCAGCTTTCCAAGGTCTTGCAAGGCCCTACAGAACCTTTTCAAGAATTCGTGGACCGTATTATGCAGGTTGCTACTAAGATCTTTGGTAACGTGGAACCAGCAATGCCAGTAATTAAGCATATAGCCTTTGAGAATGCTAATAAATATTGCCAGGATGCTCTCAGGTCCCACAGAGATAAGTCCCTGCATGATTATCTGAAAATTTGCAGACATATTGACTCCACCCATGCCCTTGGGCAAGTGATAGCAGCCGCTGTTCAACACCCTCAGCCCCACCCTAGGGTGCCTCCCAAAACCTGTTTCAGATGTGGACAGCCTGGACATTTTAAAAAACAGTGCCCCAAAATTCCGCGACAAGGAAGATCACCCCCACAATCCTTGCAGGCCCCAGATCTTTGTCCAAGATGCCGTAAAGGCTATCATTGGAGCAGTGATTGCAGGTCCAGATATGATGCCCAAGGCAATCCCCTATCGGGAAACGGGGTCAGGGGCCCGCTCTGGGCCCCTCAACCTCAGGTGTACGGAGCCCAGCAGACACCTGTAACTTCTGGAACAGCGCAGACTCCTTCCAGAGTCCCTCTCCCACGGCGAGGAACACCGACATTTCAACCCTCCTCAGAGTAACACCAGGTAGCGCAGGACTGGACCTCTGTGCCACCTCTGGAGAGGTATTGACACCGCTCCTGGGGCCCCAACGGATAAAAACAGGAGTCAGGGGCCCCTTGCCTAAGAATACCTTGGGCCTGATCCTAGGAAGAAGTAGTGCTACTATGCATGGAATCAGAGTACTCCCAGGAGTGATAGATGAGGATACCCCCGCAGAAATAGAAGTTATGGCAGAATCAGCCAAAGGCACTATAATCATTCCACCAGGAGCTAGATTTGCCCAGCTGATCTTGATCCCCAAGGTTCCAACTGACAACCCCATTCTTAAGAGAGATAGACAAGGAGGATTTGGACATTCTGGCCCCTTGGCATGTTGGGTCTCCGACATGCAAACCCGACCCACCTTACAGTTAGAGATAGAAGAGAGAAAATTCACAGGTTTACTTGATACCGGGGCTGATAGTACAGTTATATCCCAGGCACAGTGGCCAAATTCCTGGCCATTAGAGGCCACCCCAACCGTTCTCCAAGGGATAGGAACTTCTCAGCCACAGAAAAGCGCCAGGTTGTTAAGGTGGAAGGATCAAGAGGGGCATTCAGGAGTTTTCCAGCCGTATGTCTTACCACATATTCCTATCAATCTGTGGGGACGAGATTTGTTGAGTGCCATGAGTGTTGTATTGACCTCTCAGCCTGTGCCAAATATGCTTAATAGACAGGGATACTTTCCTGGAAAAGGTTTGGGCAGACATCTTCAAGGTAACCTCCAACCAGTCTGTGACAGGGTTAAAAATTAGAGGCTGCAATTGAATTGGTAAAGGAACAGCTTGAGAGAAATTAAAAGAAGCCCATTGTTTACAGGACTTTGCCTATATTTTAATATAACTCACAAAACAGGCATCCCTTATAATCCTCAGCGTCAAGCCATTGTTGAACGTGCTAACCACACCCTTAAAGTTTATCTAGAAAAAATAAAGAAGGGGGATGTGGCAGAGCATTGCAGCTCACCCCTTTCCTTACTGGCATCTGCCATCTATGTGCTAAATTTTTTAACTGTCACTAATGATGTAGCTCCTGCAGAGCGCCATTGGCTTCACCCTGCTAATGAGAATAAAGGCCAAGTAAAATGGAAAGATCTGGCCACAAATAAATGGCAAGGACCAGATCCAGTACTAACGTGGGGGCAAGGCTCTGTTTGTGTTTTTCCCCAGGATGAAGAAACACCTAGATGGGTTCCCGAGAGACTTACATGACAAATCTCCTTGGCTCCAACTCACCATGATCCCACTCCTAATGATGTTCTTGCAGGATAGGAGACCTTGACAGCAGTGGTGCAACTTCCTGGTATCCTGCCCATGGGAAACGCAGATCTCCAGCTGCTCCCCGATTTACCATCATATATGTGTCACCCCTGTGAAATGGCATTTAACTGGCAGCATGGATGCTTTAGGAACAAAGCGGAATTTTGGCCAGGAGGCTGATGGTCGTAGCCATGATTGCAGTACTGTTCACTCTTCTTTGCCGCCTATGCAGGCAACAAGCCTGGGAGCAGGTCATTATCTGACAAACCATGATGGCTTTAGCTGTGGAAAATCCTAGCGCTCAAGTTTGGTTGAACATTGTGTGATGGGCAGCCAGAGACGGGTAAGATCTGGCAGCGCTGATGACCAACCTAAGACAGGGATTCCCCAGGTGGGGCTCCCCATGACGGGTAAGGCATCAACTGACTGCTGGACAACCTAAGACAGGCGTCCATTAAAAAAAACAAAAAAAGGGGGACATGCAGGCCCCGGTCTCCCAAGGATTAACTCCACAGCTTAGCTTGTTTCTCAGAGCATAACAGGATTGGCAATTTTGGCCTGATACATCTAGCCACTGGCTTAACCGCAAGTTCCTGCTTCCTATTTGTCAAGTTATCTGCCAAGGGATTGGATAAAACTCAGGGATTTAGGGTGGCCACTAGAGGATTGGATAAACACTGGGAGGAACTCAAGGGATTTAGGGTGGCCACTACTGGGAGGAACTCGAGGATTTAGGGTGGCCACTTGAGGACTGGATAAACACTGGGAGGAGCTAGGGAGAGTATGAAAGAAAGCCTGGAGTTGCAATAAAGATCAATCTGTCATCGATCGGCATTCGGTGTACTGCGTGTTGTCTTGTGTTGGCTCTCTGCATATTGTCTTTTGTGTAACCCTAGTCCCTCTGCTCGGCTCGGGGTACGTGGCGACACGGGCGTTGCCAACACTTGCCCTTTCCCCCTTATGCAAAATGGCACCCAATTCAGCTCTAGGGGGCTGACTGGGCTGTGAAATCCACCCTGTTCTCACACTGCCCATATGTGATCTGCTGCTCTGTCTCTGCTCCATGTTAAATCAAACGGACCAGCAGAACAGACAGATCTTTGTCTGGGTTCACTTCCCGAGCTCCCAGTGAAAGTCCCTTCCCACCTGGTTGCTGGTGGAGTTCCGGCTGCTGGTGGAGTTCAGATAGCTGTGCTGGAGGATCAGTCACTGCAACATCACACTGCTGTGTCTGCTACTTTCCTGTGTCTGTCAGTCTCTAGGTACCCCTCTACTGCTGTTCTGTCCTTTCCTATTTCCTGAAATATGTCCTCTCTGCTTCATCCTGACTAAATGTTTTTCCGTCTGTTTAAACGTGTCCTTACCCTATTCCACCATCTTGATTCCCTGAGGCACATTCACAGGAAACTGGCTGAGAAGCAAAACAGTCTGGACTACAACGTTGCACACAGCAGCCTGACTTACTATACCATAGGAGAGACCCCTAATGACTTACTATACCATAGGAGAGACCCCTAATTTGTTTTTTAAAACATCTATAAAAAGCATACTCATTATAATACCATATTTTTTAAAGAAGGCAAAAGCCATCCTTAGCCTGATATTCAGAGTAATTCACTTTTATTTTTAAGAAAGATTTATTTTATTTGAAAGGCAGAATTAGAGAGAGAAAGGGAGAAATTGAAGCAGAGACATCTTCCATTTGCTTGACTGCGCCCCAAATGTCTGCAACACGAGGGTTTGTCCAAGCCAGAGCCAGGAGTCAGGAGTTTCACCCAGGTCTCTTACATGGGTAGCAGGGGCCCAAGAAACTGGAGCATCTGTTCCCTTTCTCGGGCCATTAGCAGTAGTGTAATAACTGGGACACTAACTATAGGTTATATGGGATGCCAGTGTGACATATGACTGCTTATCCCAGCATAATGTAACACCAGCCTCAGAAATTCATTCCTTTAACTATGTGTTTTATTTATACAAAGGGAACAAATTTTATGTACTTCATATAGACAGTTTTAAGAGTAGAATGATACTTCCCATTCTACCCTACTTCCTTTGCTCACTCTCACTCGCTGCCCTCCTCACCTTACTTTATTTGCAATTTTTATGACATGCTTTCAATTGATTTCGTAGTTACAAACTTGACCCTCTACTAAATAAAGAACTCAACAATTAAATAGAAAAAAAAGTTTTTCTCAACAGAGAGCTATGAGAAATCATCAAATCTCAAAATGTCAATTTCACTCATATATTCACTTTTTTCAAAATTATATTTTTATTCTTTTTCATGATACAATTTTATAAATGCACATATTCTCCTCTATACCTATCCTTCATTCCCCTTCTCCTTAGTCTTTTTTGGCTGACTATGTAACTAAATATATGTTTGCAACAAAATTGGAATCACATTGAATATGCAGTTGTAAAGCCTCACTTCGTGCCCATCTGTTACTAAACACATTAAAATTCTTCACCAATGTGTTATTTAACAGCTGCATTATTTGTCTAACTCTTCTCTGAAATCCTTTCCCGTTTTGGTTGAAATTTAAGTTGTTTACCCTTTTTCAAAATTGCAAGTAATGTGAGAATACATGCCCTTATTTACGATTCTTTATTTATATTTAGGGTAGGGTACTAGAAGAGGAATTGTAGGATCAAGTGATGAAGTTATTTCATATGGCACTAGATATTTCACATGGATTATATCATCACCAATAGAGTTCAGCCTACATTGGGAAAACATCTTCTGAGAAGAGGTTCCTTAAAGTGGCAGTGAAGAACAATCCTACACCTGTTTGAATCGGAACTGAATTTAAGAGAACATACTAAGGCTGTATCTGTGTAATTTTAATCCTGAGTACATGACTAAACTACATTTTCCAGTCTTCTAACAACTTCATTTGATCACATGAATAATTCTGGCTAACGTAATATGAGTAGGGAATATGTGTACAGTTTTCTGAAATGGAGTGTTTAAACATCTTAAATGTAAAAGCATATATTTTTTTCTTTTTCCTTAAGGACCTTACAGACCATATTTTGAAGATGACAGTGATGTACTTTAGAAAAAAAGGATTCCTTGAATGACTACATCCTGTATAATAACACACACTGGTGTTAAATCTTTACTTGGGAGAGACTGTTGGTTAAGGCTGCTAGCATTATTCATCCCAGCTAATGTAGTCAGTGTGATTTCCTCAAACCAAAAAGCCACAGTTAGCCCTTCGCAGCTCCAGTCATCTCTGGCTGCTGACGAGTACACCTGCTCATAGAGACACACAATGATCCGTAGCTCCTCTTATCTCGTCTGTGTAGACTCATGCTTCTAAGATGAAGGAAACCACACAAGAACCTGGTGATTCCCATTGGCTGACAGTTAAGCCAGATCCACTCTGCCATCTACAAAGAATCAACAGCTGATCTCCGCCCCGATTGTACTTACGACCATCACCACCATACCCTCAATAAACCCAAAGCAACTGCCCACAGAAGCTGTCCACAGCCTCTTATATGAAAATTCCAGTGTGGGGAGAGGCTCTCAGAATACAGGCTTTGTGCAAAGCAAGTGGTATCTCCAGTGCAGTCATTTCCCACCCCTACTAATGTTAATTACAGATTGCTAAATGAAAACTGGGGAAATACTTGCCCACTCAAAAGAACTCCAGAAATGGGTTTGTTGCCTTCCTGGTAAACTGGAAGGTGGGAGGATGGGGGAGGGGGAAGGGGGGAGTCCATGTAAACCTTTTACTTTCTTCCTGATACCTTTGGTGAACACAGAGGGACACTCAATGACAGGAAGATAATGCAATTTCAACTCTTCCCAGTCTAAGACCCTTTTGCTGTTTCTTGAAAAGCTGAAGGAATGAAGTGGAGGCATGCAGAAGATGAGGTCTGGTTGGCAAGTGGGTTAATCAGATGTGTATGCAGCATAAGGAATACAATTACACAACTAATTATTGAAACAGTGAACTTGAGCTTCAAGAAAGGGACTCCATTCATGGTACAATCATTTTGCTACATAGTCATTCCTTTCCACCATTAAGCATTATTTATTGACAGTGTCTATTAAAAGCTTTCTCTCTGTAGGACATCATCCAGAGTCCCATTCTCGACGGCACTTTCCCTGTTTAAATTCTCCAGTTGCACCCAAACAAGCAGATCATTCCCCTTGGTTATCACAGAAGGTTGGCGGGGGCACAGGGGTGTGTCTCTGCTACACTATTTTCAGTGTCTGGGTCTCAGTTATCAAGTGTGAGAAATAAGGTTTCAAATATGCTTTCAAACTTCAAAATTCCATTTGTCAATTAGAATTATACCTCAATAAAGCTGGAATCATTATTATAGAGGAACACTGATACCATGTCAAATAGATCTTAGAGATATTTTAAGTCTAAGGGTTTGCAAAAGAATTGAAACACAGCACAATAACCATTATTAATGCTCTGTATATTTCAGAGAATAATTCTTAATAATAATAAATAAATGGCCTTTCTCCAAGGTGCTTGTAGCAACACGGTAGCTTTGACACCAGAAAAAAAAAAAATGTATAAGTATCAAACCAGTTGCTTCTAACTGAATGAATGCATATTTTTTCTTCTATTTGGGCCTCAGTTTTCTCACCTATAAAATGGCAGAGGTGCTGATACAACTTACAAGGTTGTTGATTACAATAGACACAGCATACATCAATAATGATGTATCAATAATGCACTTTATCAATAATGAAATGTTTATGTTAGTGAGTTCCTGCTTTAGGGGGACCGCCATCATCAGTGGATCAAACATAAAAAGCACACATCTCAGATTCTCAGAATCATACTAATAATCTTCACTATCTCTCTTTCTATAAAATAATTATCTTTCAATAAAAATCATCAGAAACTCTAATTAGCCATAACAACTTCAGCAAGCCATAACAACTTCAGCAAGCCTTATGAGTACCTGCCTAGTAGTATTTGTCATATGAACAGAATTAAAGAAGTAGACAGACTTATGGTCAGACTCTGATTTTAAAACAAATATTTGCAGGATCTTGAGAAAATGGTTTCATTTTTGAATCTCAGTTTGTGTCTACATCAGATATAAGGTTAATATTCAAACATTGCTTTGAACAATAAACATGTGAAACCCAGTTAAAGCATACAGGCTTCACACCTGGTGCAAAGCTGGTGCTCAACAACCATTGCTTCTTTTCTTTTCCTCCTCTTTCTCTTGAAGCACCCAGACCTGGAACTTCACACTTTAAAATCCATATAAACAGACGAGTGGGAGACAGTGGACAGCCACTAGTAGATGACAGCAGGGAGAGATTCAGCCAGACTCTCCACTCCAGTATCAAAATCAGGGCCCTGCCTAAGGCTCTCCTGAATTGCGCTCATCACTGAAATATTTTACAGATATTTTTAATATTCTTTAAAAAAGATCATTACCAACAATGCATATGATAAATACACTTTCTTTAAATCTTATAGAGATATTAAAGGTTTTACAGCTTGGCATTTGGCAAACTTGTTTAATCACTTCTACAGAGCATACTTAGGAGGATATGGTTGGGTTTTAAAACTCTGAAAGTATACTTTGATAAATGGAAGGAAAACAGAGACAGAGACAGAGACAGACAAATTCTTGTCCCATACAAAGTAGAACAGGAAGTCCCAGAATGTGACGGTTGGAAAGGGAGCGAGTACAGGGAAGCAATGTTTTCACCCCTGTCTCCTTGGGAGGAGTTTTTCGACGAATGGCACACAGGCAGCCTGACCACAGGACATTCCTTTCAGATCAAAACTGGCTGACATGGGGAGTGGCCAGGGAGCAAAGCAGGGTAGACCAACAACAGCACAAGCTTCAGAAAAGAGAGTACACTCTTGCCCCTTCTCCCAGCCTTCAGCTGCCTCCTACCTGCTCCCACACTCCCCTGGGCTCTTTCCTGCACAATGCGCAGCATTTCTCCCACCGGATTCCCAGCTTCTCTAAAGAACAGCAAATACCTTTGGCTACTTTCTCCTCAGCACCTTGCTCAGCTCTTGTAGGCCAGGGTACTTAAACCATTCATGACATAATCAAATTAAAAAGATACGTTGACATTTATTTTAGTGCCCAGGCATTTTTTTAAAACCCATGCATAGACTTTATTATTAAATACATTTTAATGAACTTTGTGAAGACTTTAGTATGTGTATATTAAATGGACAACATTGGTATTTAACAGATCTTTGATGAAATTGTAAAATAGCACACACAGTAAATTAAAAAGCTATTTAAGAACAATGATTTCAAAAATTAACAGTCTACTTTCCTCTATCTCTTACTACAAAAGAAACAAATTTCAAGAATAAACTATTGAGAATTGGTCTAAAACTTCATTCAACACTTGTTGAGTGCTACTATTATCCTAGATGAGTTGGATATGGTTCCACTACCTGGGTGAGAAGACTGAAGAACATTGTAGAAAAGATTACTATGAAAACACATGTGGGAATTATGCAGGACAAAGGAAACCACAATGATTCCCATATTTTGTTGTTTATAGGCAGGTATGAAATGTTGAATAAGCTTCAAGAATGAGTGGCAAACACATCAGCTGGGTGTTAAAGAGCAATGCAAAGGGAACCAGGGAAGGATATATGCTGTATTACGCTTAGTTTTCATCTGTGAAATTCCGTGGCAGCTCCAAACACAACATTGCTCTACTAATCAACCTCCCACACAAAATCTCAAAGTGTCAGCCCACTCAGCTCTGAGGATTCTTTGACACACAGTAAAACTCCAGCCCTGACCCCTACTCTGTTTTTATGGAAGCATTTTCCCAACATGAAACACCAACAAATTTGCCACAAGATATTACAGGGGCAAAGGTGTAATTCAATTATGTGACTTAATCAATTCAAATGGCTAATGTACAGAAATCTCAGGATGTCATCCAGCTTTCAACTCAGGGTGAATAATTGTTCTATAATTTCTTAATTCTCTCACAAGACAGTTTAAATTAAAGGATGTCAATTTGCAAAGCCAGACTGCATTGTATTCTTAAATTGGGCCTGAAATAGCCGCAAGATGAAGGGTAATAAGGCAGAGAGCACAGCCCAGAGTGCCTGGTGCTGTGCAAAATTGTTTAATATGGTCAGACCCTTTAATCTTCATATCTATTGATGCAGAAAGCAGCATATTTCTGTCACTTATGATAAGAAACATTACTTTCTAAATTCCTTGGTGAGGCCGGCAGATCTCAGGCAGCCAAGATAGCAAGATTCTCTATTTCTGTGAACATTTCTTTTTTTCTCTTAAATTGGTTTTATTCTAATCTATTTAGTCTCCAACCTAAGTCAAAGGCAAGTGACTCCAAATGGAGCCACACAGGAGGAAGACAAAGACAGGCGCATCTCCAGTTCTCAGATTCCAATGGTTACCAGCTTGCTGAGTCAGCCTCGGAATGTTAACCATGGGCAGGCAGTGAGTTCCAGGGAGAGAGAGAGAGAGAGAGAGAATGGAAATAGCTTTTGAGAGAAACAAAAACCTTGCTCCAAAAGTTGAGGTTCCCAGGAGAGCGAATGATTTCATGCAAGATTTTACTTACCAGAACCCTAGAAAGCGGTTCCTTCAATGTGTCCACGCGGAGTGGTGATGACGTGGGGAAGAGAGGACCCAGAGTCTGGAGAAAAACTGGATGATGCTTTCCTAAGATCACCAGGGCCACAGGGCAGGAATCGTCATACAGAGGAGCCAAGGAAACAGCTGCAATAAGAAACAGTCACTGTTAATGCTGAAAGAAAATGAAACAAGGGAGGAGTACGAAGTTGGTCATCCAATGGAATCTGACACGAATGAATCAGAATGAAGCATATGAAATACAAAAGGCACAAAATACACATGCTTCACTTGTATGAATCTATCGGATTATTTCTTGAAGTAGAATTTCTAGTAAATAAAATGTATATTTTTAATTCTGATAGATGTTATTAAATTACCATGTATAAAGCTTGTATCATTTTACACTTCGCATCAATATGTGAAAAGATATTTTTTCTGTGCATCAACAGAGATAGCCACATTTTTTTGTCAGGAAAGGCATAAGATGGTGGCCATAATAATGAGAATAGTGATGCTAATAGTCAATAAATGATAGTTGCATTGTCAGAAGTTTTTCAAAGCATTGTAAGTATTACTCCATTTATTTATAAGAACAAACACCAATGCAGGTACTCTTCTTATCATCATTAAACAGACTGTGGAACAGAAACACAGAGAACTTAGCAAACTTGCTTGTGAGCACAGATGTGAATGTTAGAGTTAGGATTCTAGCCAGGCAATCCAGCAGTATTTCTCAAAGGCCATACTCTTAAAAGAAAAAAAAAAAAAAGCATGCTTTTACTTGAAAGGCAGAGCAAGAGAGGGAGGAAGAGACAGAGAAATGTTTTTATCCACTGGTTTATTCTCCCCAAATGCTTGTAACAGCCATCACTGGGACACACTAAAGCCTGGAGCCCAGAACTCCAACATCTCTCTTATGTGTGGCAAGGACCCAAATTCTTGGATCATCATCTGCTGCCTCCTAAGCACCATAAAGCAGGGTTGAAAACATGGGAATAGCAGGGATTTGAACCACTTTCTTAGGTGTGTACCACAATGTCTGCCTCTAAAGCCCACACACTGAACCATTACTTCTTATTTCAGCTGATGGTATATTGATGGGATGTATGTTAACAGATTTGCACAAACAGAAAGCACATGTGTGTGTTTGTGTGTGTGCATGCATGTGTATAGGAAGTCAACCAATTGGATACATCTTCCCAGTTTGATGAAAGGAGACACAGGTTTAACTGGGGAAATATTGGGCTGTAGTGACTGATACGTAGAACCCTTAGAACCCTAACAACAAATTAACACATGTTTCTTTCCTTTTTTTCCTACCTGTGACTAGGAAGACGTTTGTGCAAATGCTGATGATATGTTAGAAAGATGAGATTTAAATGAAAGTGCCATGTGGCCAAAAGAATATCTAGCATTATATTTAATTGTATTCCAATATATTTTTATATGTATAGGGATTAATCAAATCCAAGATCTATCTCAACCGGGTGGCCTTAAGAAAGTTACATAACTTCTTTCAACTTTACTTTCTTCAACTGAAAAAAAAAAGACAAAAGGAATCTATAACCTTGAGAAAATTTTCCTTGGGTTATAGACTCCTTTTTTTCAGTTGAAGAAACTAAATGCTGAAAAAATCAGTCTCTGCATGTTTGATCCTGCTGTCCATATTCCTCCTTACAGATGCTCTGACTTGCTCAATTTACTGTACTTTCCTTAAACCTGACAGAATTTTTCTGGCTGCTCATATTTCTGCATCCCAATCCATCTTGCCAAAATAAGCCCTTAATCCTCAAGTAAAATTTATAGGAATGTTAACAGTAATCCTTCTAGATGTACATCAGTGACACCAACTCCACAAAGCATTTCTTGGCTAATGTCCTCCCAGGTAAACTACTGGCATCTGCAAATTCCCAAGTGCCACCGAACTCTACTACTTCTAAGACTTTAGGCACCACAAATAGAGTCAGGAAACGCTTTACCATATACCAAGCACTGTTCTAGGTACTCTGTGTACTTTCTATCTCATTTAACACTCATATTTTTATTAATAGTAATATCTAAGTGTATATAGAAGATTTTCAACAAAGGGCTTTAGTCAGGACTTGGCATACGCGCTTCCATCTGCCCGTATTATCCTTTCTTATCATCACTCATTGTTGCACTGCCAACGTGAAGAACTCAGGGTCCAGAGCTCCAAGAAACAACTGTTTCTACAATTTCTTACTCTACAAAACTTTCCTCTCTGATACCTTCTGGAAGGAGCTCCCTTTGTTGCACCCTCACTCCCTCTATACCCAGTCCTCTTGCACCGCTCACCCTGCTGTGCTGTGAAGCAACTCACAGTTACAGTATCTGTTGAGAACTCTGTGCTCCATAACGATAAGAACTGGGTGTTTAATCACTAGACCCTAGTACTCAGCCTGGGTGATTACTAGGTGCTTTTTAACTTAGAATACAGAAGAACTGAAAACAAGTGTCCGAGTGGTAAAGGGGAATAGTCACCAAATCTGAATTCACTATTATCATTCACAAAAAATTTACTCACTCTAATGATCAAAGCATAGGAAAGAAACTGTACTAAAACTAAACATTTCACAAATAAACACAGGAGAGTAAGCGACAAATCGCATTCCTATCAGCCACTTACTCATCCTCACACTGCCAAGCTACTGATTCTATAGTGGCAGGTATTGCACAAGGATAGATACACAACAGTGACTTTAAACTGGGGACATTAACAGGCACTCTGTTTGCCTGCTTAGATACAAGCAGAACACTATGGAGGAGGAATAATAATTAACTCATAAGGAGAGGGGCAAGTCAGCATTCTATTAAAAGGGAAAGAGAATCCCAAATGAATATAATCTCCTTCCATTACATACTAAGCATTAACATTAATGGTGTTGGTTTTTCTGTGGTTTGGATAGTCATTGTATTTAACAAGCTGAAGTTAACTTCACAGGGAAAAAAATAAATTAAATGTGCCGGTGTCTCAGGAAACTTCATTTTCTGAGTGAATAGCCAAGTTGATGCACATCACCAGAATGTCTGACAATCAGTTTTCCATACTGGTGTGTTCTAAATGGGAAAAGAAACCAACTCTTCATTTAAATTATATTGCAAATCACTTCTTGCCTGCTGAATGGCATTCAGCTGCAATAGGTGGTTTTCACCGTAGGGCCCAAACCACGACACTGGATGATTAATGCTAATTTGAAATGTTTTCTTTCAGGGGGGGATGGGTACACTATCTTGGTGCATATGAGGCTGAGGAAATTTTATGGTGGCTGACTGACTCAAAGGCCAACAGCATATTTGCCATCAGATAAAAATGCACATTCACAAACATACCAAGACAAGACAATTATTCCCCGATTCACTATTCCCTGGGAACCTTTGTGTACAGAAACCTATTTATACTCCCCATCAGATGCATACACAGAATCATAGTAAACAAGCCCCCGATTCTACTATTCTATATTATATTTCCCAGGGCATCTTCTATTGTGGAAGTCATTAGTTTGGTCTCTTTGTTCCTGATTTATCAAAACAGACATTTTGCAAGGGAGTTCAATTTACTCCTAGGCACCAAACAGAAGTCACAATTTTTGACCATCTAAAACAAACAAACAAAAAAAAAAGAAACAAACTATGCTTTTTAATCCTTTGGTGAGGATGACTACGAATCTGTGCTTCTGTGTTTATGAACGGTTTCTACAGAAACAAAAATCAGTATTCAAAATAGCTTATTCTTTTCTCCTTTCCGTTGAGTAGATCAAAGAAGCAAGTCCATCCTAGCCTTTCATTCAGTGCAGTACACTTGGGCCAAACAACGCACAAATCAGGAAGTCAGTTTGAACTAACATTTGAAAAAATAAAACAGAAATTTACATGAGCCATCAACTTTCACTTGAAAAATCAGCACTATTCTGTAAAGACAAAATAATTGTCAGCATGGGAAAGGGTCCTAGGACAGATGCCATTCTGTACCATGTGGCACCATTTTCGCCTATTCACACAGAGCATACCCACTGCTGGCTGTAGGCATTAATGGGAAGGAATGTGTGGTGCAGATGTAAGAATGTTTGAATCCTGATTGCCTGGAATAGGATCCTTGTTCCAGTAGCTTGCAAGCAACTAGATTATCCTGGGTGAGATCCCTTCCTTATATCTCTTTGAGTTTCCTATGCTTCTAGGTTGTTGGCGATGCTTGAAGGCAAACTCACCTACAGCATAGTGCCCTCTATAACTGAGCACTATAATTGCAGTGTCTTTAAAACAAAATCTACTTCTGCATTTATTGGTATTTTCCTACCTTCCCAGTGCTATGATCATCAGTGAGTAGTACTTGAGATATCACTTATCAGAATATCTAATGGACTAATTTATCCATACATAAATAGCCAGAGTGCCATAGGATCACATTTTCTGTTTTATGTGTTTAAATCAATGCATTTCAATACCTAAAAGCTAATTTCCATGTGGTACTTTGACCTTTAAAATTACTGAATGTGCTGCTCAAGTGACAGGATCCTTTCCATACCTGACACTGATTTGCAAAATCAGATGTCCGGAAGGCTAAAACATATTTTTTATGAACAAGACAACAGGGTAACAACACAGGAGTATGTTGTAAAGCCTAACTACAGCAAAGTCTTAGGGCTTATCAAAGGCTCAGCAATCACTGCTTCAGGTTTCCAAAGAAGTTCAAGGTCTTTAGTTAGGGGAACCTTAAGAAGGCTCCCAAGACTGATGGGTACATCTGGCACTCTGTACACTGAATGGCTGCATAATGAAGTCAATGGGAAAGATTGAAGTATTTTTAATCTGGCGGCTCTCCTTGACCTCTGAGTCCCAGACGCTCTGCCTGGGAGCTGAACATTAGCAAACTTTTAACAGGTCCACCACATGGTAGTCCACACTGTGAAAGAAAAAAACATCACTGGCTTGAGGACTGTTCTGAATGGCTGGTGATTTTTGTAACTGGCGATCTGAGTCTGGCACAATGGTCTAGTGACTAAATCCTCACCTTCCACATGCCAGGATCCCATATGGGTACCAGTTCATGTCCCAACTGCTCCACTTCCCATCCAGCTCCCTACTTGTAGTCAAGAAGAGTGGTAGAATACGGTCCGAAGCCTTGGGACCCTGCACCCTTGTGAAAGACCTGGAAGAAGCTCCTGGCTCCTGGTTTTGGATCAGCTCAACTCACTTGGGGAGTGAGCCAGCAAGTGGAAGATCTTTCTGTCTCTCCTTATGTCTGCAAATCAATAAAAATAGGTTTCTTTTCATGAGAACCCTGAAAGCAGGGAAGAAAAGAAAAACACAAGAAAAGAGAGATGGTTGCAGAGTAGTAATAATAGGATATCATTCATGGTGGGGGCAGGAAATGGCAATTAAGTATAATGTAGGGGTAACCCTAGGTTCTCAGAGGATCTTAGAGGTGAGACTGAGAACAGTGTTGAGACTAGAACAAAAGGAGGTCTACAGTCTATGGCACAAGAGATTGTACAGGAGCTGTGGATACATATAGCATCTCTCCAGTCTTGGTGGTACAACCCCTCTCTTGGGAAACTAAGTAATGGAGAATGGAGAATCCATAGATGGATAGTGCAAAGAGAGTCACTTTAGCCACCAGATCCTAGAGCCAAGCTTCGTACGTTTTACCATCACCCCCATCCTCTTCATCCGTGCATGCTTTCCATCTTCTGTTCCTTCTGCCTAGCAAGCTTTTCTTCTCTCCATGTTGCCAATAACATCAGATGTCACCTACCCTGAAAAATCTCCCCTGATTATTTTGGCACAGTGAATTTCTATTCTATTTAGGCTATCAGCATTTCTGAGAACATTTTGACTTTTGTCAAAATTCATCACATTATACTAGTCTGTTATTTATATGCATACTCTTGCATCCACATGCTCAGTACTGACAATTTCCTGTGCATTCATCTTTAGTCTCTGCAGTGAAACCTAGCCTGTGCTGTACTGTAGGAGACATCAATTGGTTTGGTCTCTATAGAAGCCTTATTATACTTAGATAATCATCCACCTGGCCAATTTTATCAGATTTCAGGGGAGTTGTCAGTAACCATTTGCCCTCTCGTTTGGGGTGTGGTGTGGGCACATGAGTTAACCAGGGCAATTAAGAGTCCTCCATAAGAACTCATACATGATATGGAGGAAGACAGCTCTCTTCACTTGAATGGAGACCTGGGAATTGTCAAGTGTTCTTGTTTGCTATAAGGATAGTGCCCTTTCTAACATGAATGAATATGACTGTAGGTTTATGCATTTAGAAACACAGACAGCTAGAATCAATGGAGGAAAACAGAAAAAAATGAATCTGATACAATGATGTCATCACCTGGATACAGCCTTTCCTGATACACCTCCATCACCCCTACGCATCCCAGTTACACATGCGGAGAATGTCAGAATTTCATGCATATTCTTTTTTAAAAAAAGTTCATTGAACAGGAAGATTTACAGAGGAGAGACATAGAAAGATCTTCCATCCTCTGTTTCACTCTCCAAATGGCCTCAATGGCTGGAGCTGATCCAATATGAAGCCAGGATCCAGGAGCTTCTTCTGGGTATCCCATGCTGGTGCAGGGTCCCAAGGCTTTGGACCATCCTCTACTGCTTTTCCAGGCTATAAGCTGGGAGCTGGATGGGAGGTGGAGCAGCAGGAACATGAATTGGTGCCCATATGGGATGCTGGTGTTTTACAGGCAGAGGATTAGCCAGTTGAGCCATTGAGGTCATGCCATGTACTTTTGTTAGATTTCTGTGAATTTCAATAGAAGCAATTTGTACATTCTAAATAGTACAATAATAACAATGATAACAAAACTCTAATCATAAAACCAGTTGATTCCTTTACATACAAAATCAATGATATAGAGAATAAGTGTATTTTAAAACCATGGTTTCAAAATTGGTCAGCAGGATGCAAAATACCTGTGGATTTGTCTCACAGACCATACTTTGGGTAAATTAAAAGGCACATTCTGGAACTTAGCTCTTGTTTCCTTTTCAAATAAGGTAATTTGATTATGTTTAGGGTTTTATTTGAAACAAAACAAAACAAAATGTCTCAGTATTAAAAAGAAAGCAGAATAAAAGTACTCTATGCCCTAAAGTAATGCTTTAAGATAATCTTCAAAACCAGTACATTTTAAACAAAATAATTCTGAACATAGAAAATGAGCTCTCAGCTGAAAATGTGCTGGCCTAGAATGACTCATTCTGTAAGAAATCTGGGAACTGAAGTTTTGTTATAATTGAACAGACTGCCAGAGACATTAACAAAGATGGAAGAACATAATCAACTTTTCTGGAATGGGATAGAACACTTTGTCTCCAAAATCTTGTGTGTCAGGAAACAAAACCAAATGCTTGCAGAGCATGCTGCAAGAAATTCCTACATTGATAGTAATAAAAGGGCCTTTGTTGGTCAGATCTGGGAAAGAATAGAAACCCCCAAGCTATGAAGAATAACATACAAGGGACAGCTTCTGAACGTTAGCCACACTGGACTCCTCCACCTTTCCCTTGCCCTGCTTGTCTAAGTCACTTGCCTTTTATCCTGAACACTCATTTCTTCCCCTGCCTTCAATACTCTGCATCCCTTTTCTCCCTAGTGGCAGTTTTAGGATCTTCCTGGATTCTTGTCCTTCTCCACTATGAACTCCACTTTCCCAGCACTGTTTGGCTACAGCCTGGGCTTCCTTGCTTCACACCTGCTACTGGTAAAATCAAGTTTCTTCCCTTGGCTTTAATTATGTCCATCTCTTCTACCACTTCCTACTTCAGAAACCCAGGTATTCTAACTCTGGCCCACAGAGTATCAAGGCACGGGAAGGCTTCTCTACAACCACAGTTCTCAGTTTTCTAAATTCATAGGGGACTTAGGGATCAAGAGCTGATGTTGCTCCTGGTATTGAATCAGCGAAAGATTTTGAGCAGCCAAGTTCTAAATTGGAATCCACTATCAACTACAACAGTAATCTTGCTGGAATAGCCATCCCTCATTCCTTCATTCCAAGAAAGAAGACACATCTGACAGCCTTTTGGTTGCAATCAAATGGTAGCAATAACAGCAATTATTGAACATCTAGTATGACTTACATACTGTTTCAAGTGTTTCTCATAGCCTAACTCATTTAAACATCACAGCAACCCTGTGGAATACCATGTGGCTTCCATTGTTATCATGTCATTTTCATTTCTAAGCTGGAAAACTGAAACACAGAAAGATGAATGGATTTACCAAAATCATATAGTTTGTAAACAGTTGAAGTTGACTTATGCAAATTGTCTCCAAAATCTCCACCTTTTTTTCTAACCTTCATCCAAGAACCCTCAACTGATAGAGTCCCTTTTGTGCTGCCTCGACTACTTTTATTTTCTTCTACTCTCACATTTACATCAAAATATTACAATGGACTATTTGATGATGTCTTTTCAGTTGACCAAGACTTTTTTGAGTTTGCGACCATGTTTGGTATTATTGTCAATACCAGGCACAGCAGAAAAATCCCATGGTCTAGACAAGCAGGTAGTTCAGGGTCATGACACCTCTGGGAGCACCCGCATCTCATATCAAGTATTTTGGCTCTAGTTCCAGTTCTGCTTCTGATTCCACTTTCCTGCTAAGTCACACCCTGGAAGGAAGTAGCAGATGGCCCAAGGAGCTAAGTTCCCATCACCTACCAGGAGCAGCTCGGGGCCTGGCATGATGGCCTACTAGCTAAATCCTCCCCTTGTATGTGCAAAATTCTATGTGAGCGCTGGTTTGTGTCCTAGATGCTCCACTTCCCATTAAGCTCCTGCATATGGCCTGGGAAAGCAGTAAAGGATGTCCCAAAGCTTTGGAACCCTACACCCACCTGGAAGACAAAAAAGCTCCTGATTCTTGGATTCATATTGGATCAGCTCAGTCTGATCGTTCCAACTGCTTGGGGAATGGGCTGGCAGATGGAAGATCTTTCTCTGTCTCTCCTTCTCTCTATAAATCTGCCTTTCCAATAACAAAAGAAACAAAAAAGAAAGAGAAAGAAGAAAAGAAGCACCTATACTGAGTTCCTGGCTTCAGTCTGGCCATGGCCCAGGCATTGGGGGGGATTAGATAAATGAACCAATGGATTGAAGAATTCTCACCCCTCTCTCTGTAAACCCCCACCCCCCACACCCACACACCCACACATACCTTGTAGCATCAGAATTAGCTGGAAGACCTATGCAAACACTGATTTACAGGCTAACTTCTAAGATCGCTGCTTTATTAAGGCTAAGGTAGCACATTAACTCATGAACATCTAGAAAGTCCCCAGCCCTAACACGTGCTTAGCATGTGCTTTGGAAACGTGCAGGAGGTCTGTGTGTCTGACATGCAGCCATGAGGGGGAACTTGAACTTCACAGGGGAGAGCCTGGCTTCCAAGCTCAATATGTTAGGAAGAAACTGAAAGGGTTGAGGCAGAAGCTTCATGTGTGATTTGCATCTGAAAAAGATCAGTCTGGCTGCCCCATGGAGAACGGTTTGCAAGGGACAATTAAAGAAGGGGAAAGATCAGTCCTCCACACTGTGAAAGATGAAACACCAGGAGCTTGTGAGGAGGTGGGGGTGGAAAGTAGTTCATCACTGCAGCAATGCCAACTTCACACTTGGAGTGCACACAGAGCCAGCTGCAGCTAACCAGAGCAAGCTGCTGCTGTGCACACCTGCAGTTTCCTGGGAGTACCCCTGGAAGACTTGCACTGCTCATGCCTTTCCCAGAAAGTTCTGTCACTCCAAGGGTTGTTGACAAAGCACAGTGGCCTTCTGAAAGCTGAATGAAAGTAAATAGTGAAACATTGTTTTTCTTTCTTACAAAAATGCCCTTTTCAAATTATGAATGAAGTTCAAGTCTTGGGATGACTCTCAACAACAAAGTCAACACTTCCATGGTGCCCAGGCACCAACCTCTATTCTTCTGTGCAATGTGTATTTGACTCACTCAATGTACATAGAAGACCCATGAAGCAGCCAGTGTGAATAGGATAGAAGGGAAAGTTGAGAAAGTAAGTCATTTGCACACTCCATCAGTGTAGGAACTCAGACTTAAAGCAGTCTGGCTAGAGAGCTGTGGCCTTAACCATCATCCTACTGGTTTTAGGAAATCTGCAAGTAAGAGGTTACTGTTCTCTGGGAGGGAGACCATCACATGTAGAGCTGTGTTGCATTTTTGGCAGGATTCCTGGCATAGTCATTTAGCTCTGTCCATGAAGCTAATACTCAGCTTCAGTGTTGGCCACTGCAGGGAAAAGAATTAACATCTAAAAGAGAGATGGTGTTCTGAGAAGAAGTCTTCATGCCAGGAGCATGCAGCTCAGGTATGCACCTGGCTTTTTCAAACCTTCTCACACTCTCAGTGAGATTTGCTAGAATTTCACAGAGCTTATGGAAAGCTCACAAAGTCCAAAGAATTAACAAAGAAAATCACATTCGAAAATAACAAAGAATATTTGGGAAGAAAGCTTATAGTGATATTAACTCCTGGCCTAAAGGCATGAGTCCTGATTTACACAAGCACATCCCTAGTTGAGGACAGTGCCTGGCCCAAGATCCATGATCTAATGCTAGCTGAGTGGGATGTGCTTTTGCCTTGAAGTCCCTGCTTCATAGCTTGCTATTTGTGTGACTTTGGTTACATCACTTAACCCTTTGGGTCTCCATTTATCCATGCACAAAACAAGAATGATAGGTGACATCATTATAGCATAGCAGATAAAGCTGACACCTGTAAAACCAGCATCCCATATGAGTAATGGTTTGGGAGCCCACTGTTCCATTTCTCATCCAACTCCCCACTAATCCACCTGAGGACAGCCCAAGTGCTTGGGCCCCTGCACCCACATGGAAGACCTGAATGAAGCTCCTGTTCCTGGGATAGCCCTACTATTTATGGTCATTTGGACATTGAACCATCAGATGAAGGATCTCTTTCTCTCGCTGACTTTTCCTCTCACCCTCTCTCTCTCTCTCTAGAACTCTGCCTTCTAAATAAATAAACATTTAAAAGAAAAAAAAAACACCAAGAATTATATTACCTGCCACACATACCTATCCTGCAAACAAGGACAAGTGTGGAAGTCCCAGATCAATACATCCCCAATGTAAATGTTCACTCACTTGATTGCTATCAATACCCTTGTCATTTATTACTCTTGGTATTATTACTCATACTATATGTTTTGTGACTTAAAATTAGTATCAAATCCATGCATGTTGGCAAAAAGAAGCTGTCCACATAAAGCATGTCAACTCTTCGAGAAATATTTTACAGGAAATATGTTCTTTGGCATTTAGCAGAAAATACTGAACCAACTGATCTGATTGGAAATTTGAGAATGACTTCTGAGTACTGGTTTGGCTCAGTCCCAACTTCACCACTTCCTAGCTGTATGATCCTAGGCAAGCCACATAACACTTCTGGGCCCCAATGATTTCATCTCTAAGTCCTCGTATCTGTTCTGAGAGAGAAATGTGAGAGAACCATTTCTCATAGGAGGCTGTATTAAGTGAGATGGTATACACAAAGCATTTATCAATTCCTACCATCCATTCAAACATTCAATAAGCAGCAGCTATGACAATTACCATTTTGTTGTTTTCCCTGCATGTGTGCATCAGGCACAATCAGAAAAGGCTAAAAACATGAAACACTGAACTCAATGCTCATCTCTGCCTGTGGCCAACAGTGAAATCTACTCCAAAGAAAGGCGAGTTGTAGACACTCTCATTATATTACAGCACTGGGACAATTCAAAGATGCTGTCTGGCAATCCCAACAGCCACAGGCTGGCTAGTTAATGACTTACAAAAACAACAAGAAAGAGGGACCATGATTTGATGCCTAAAAGTTACAGAAAATGAAAGGGAAGAGCTGGTGTGTAAAAAAGGATTGCTCCATTCCTCAGGCAATTAGTGTAATCAGGACAGATATGGCAGCATGCTGGCATATCCAGGCATTTCTTTTCTTCTGTTCTATCAAAGGATAATATATATTTTCACCTTCAGAAAGGTTAGGTAATTATAAATGTATTCTCCTTACTCATAATATTTTAAGCAAGTAATTGTTGCCCATGGGAAAATGTTTAATTATTTCTGATGAACAATTGTGGCACAGAAACAAGAGAACAAGACAGGCAGAGCGTGGAAACGATGGCCCGATTTTTAATTGTGCTGGAATCTTGTCTTTTCATTGCAGGAAAAAAAAAAATCTGTATTGATTTTTCTCTCAATTGATTTCACAAAAATTCAGTTTAGCAACACTGAGTTCCTGCAATTATCTCATCTTCTCATTTCTGTGTTTAAAGGCTGTTTCAGGCCTTCATGACAAAAAGCTTGGACATTTTAGGGGTGGGCTGCCTAGTGAGTGCTCCTTCCTTGGACATCAAGCCTTGGAACTGTCTCTTATTGCTCCCCTGGCTCAGTGTTTTCAAAGAGGCTAAAGGCACAGGAAGGACACACTGCATTGGGGTGGCACAAAGGTGAGTAGCAACAGTTTTGCTCATTCCCAGTAACACCCACACTTTGGAGGAGTTGGGGCATTCATTGGACACCTTATGGATAACAGTGCCACCTTTCATGGTGCACAGTGAAAACAGACAACCTCGGGAGGTGGCTTTGCCAAAAGCTGCACAATAAAGGGAACTGAAACAGAACATTCTTTTTTTCCATAAGTGCAAGTCCAGTTTCTTTGGGCAGGGAGAGAAAAGCCTGTTGAACTGGAATGACAGAGGGCTGGTACTAACAGACTTGACATGACAACCTGAAAGAAATGGATTCCAGACAAAGTGGGAGAAGAACCGGGCTCTAAAGATAATTGACAGGGTATGGAGGGCAAACCCCATGAGTCACTCTTACAAAGCTGGCATTGATACCTCTTCCGTCCTGGGTGGCACACAGATGCTAACAGGATGTAACTTAGCAATCAGAAAAACCTGACTTCCGACCTGCCTTTTGCTAACAATATAGTGAAATCAGCATTACCACTGCATTTTACATGTTTAGGAAATTGAGACTTAGACAAGGCAAAGGCTGACTAGGACTGTGGCCCATCTTATTTTCAAACCTGCTATTACTGAGGGCTAGGATGCATCTGCATAGCTACCTCCTGATCTGGTCTCAGTTTTCCAAATCCACACCCGGAAGGGTGGCACTGTTAGATCTATACGGTACCCGTCTAAAACTGATGTTTCTCCACCTCAGACTTTCATTCAGTTCTATATTACAAAGCTGATTATAGACAGGCCTGGTGTTACTCAACACTTTTTATAGAAATTTTTATCGAGCTAATTACAGATCTACACGACATTGTAAAATATAGTAATGAGGTCCCATGTACATAATCGTCAACTTTTTGATGAAGGTTTTATATCAAATATGGAATACTTTAGACTAAGGGGACTTCATAAGAAGAAAAACATCACACTAGGTACCCATAAATATATACAATTAGAATGCATCAATTTTTAAAAAAGAAACATGATATCAACCAGCAAATACAGTGAACCAGGCTACAGGCACGAGAGCTCTATATCAGGAATTACAATCCCAGCATCCCTCTTCTCAGCTTCATGATCCACCAGTGAGTTATTTAGCCTGTTTCCACATTCGTTGAAAAAAAAGGCCATCATCATACCCTCAGCCTAGAAGGCTTGTTGTGGGATTCAATGAATTGATACAAAGAAAGTACCTAAGAGATGAGACCAGCTAATGTTTTACATTCCTGGCACATAGCACTAGTGTGTGTGTGTGTGTGTGTGTGTGTGTGTAGACTAAGGAAACTCACTCAATGTTTTCCCATATGTTCCCTGTCATTTACAGGTAAGGTGGAGGTAGCATAGGATGGGGACAGAGAATGGTTGGTTCCAGATTCAGAAACGAAAAAAAAAAACAGTTTTTTTCTTTTATCTAAAGAACATTGATTATAGCTTTCTTCATTTGCATCATCATTAAATGTGTTCCTTTATATGTGGGAAATTTAAGTTTAAAAAAACACAGATTTCCCTGTTTATGGGAGATATTCAAAGACACCAACAGCTTCTTGCAAATGTGTGAATTTGTATCCTTTTCTTTCTTTTGTGAAGTCTTGAATAGAGAATATATGATAAAAAAAATTCCTCATGAAATAGAAGTGATTTCCTAATTACATCTGTGTGAGAAGTGTGCCTGTTCTAAACCCATAGGGATAGGAATTGTTTTGGATCCTTGAGGCAAAACAAAGAGCATATGATCTGATTCCACTGTTAGATGTAGGAGCCCTTAGAACATTCTCATTGCATTCCACAGAGGGAATACCTCCCGGTAAAACACGAAGAGGGATAACAGGCACTGTGTAGAATAAGAACAGATTAGGACAGATGGAAGTTCAACAGAATAAAGGTCAAAGGAGTTAAGGAAATCATAAGCATTGCTGGGTTCTATTCCTCCTTCCAGATCTATTACTTCCTACCCCAAATCAGGCAATGGTCATACCATTACCTCTACCACCACATGACAATGAAGTCAGGTCTAGGTATGACTCATCACTTTATACAAAATCACTCCTGGAGTGAAAAGTGCAGACAAAAGCAGTCCTTCAAAAGCCTCATGTCACTTACACTGCCATTTATTTTAACCCCACAGCATTTGTTCCTGATCCTGTCCCTAGTTTCCAGATGTGTATATTCCAGACTGGGTCAAGTCCAGCTCTGTTTCTCCATCATTGGCTGCTCAGAAAATGACTGTAGGGAAGTAAGGGTAGACTTTCTGTCTCCCTGACAGGTACATGCTAACCTAGTCAATTCATTAGCTTCCAGGAGTCCTCTTTTTCTAGGATGGCTTGATAAAAGAGGGTAGAGAGGGCCCAGTGCAGTGGCCTAGCACTGACGTCCTCGCCTTGAACGCACCAGGATCCTATAAGGGCTCCAGTTCTAATCCCACTAGCCCCGCTTCTCCAGTTCCCTGCTTGTGGCCTGGCAAAACAGTCAAGGAAAGGCCAAAGCCTTGGGACCCTGCACCCATGTGGGAGACCCGGAGGAGGCTCCAGATTCCTGGCTTTGGATTGGCTCAGCTCCAGCTGTTGTGGTCACTTGGGGAGTGAATCTTCAGACAGAAGATCTTCCTCTGTCTCTCCTCCTCTCTGTATATCTGACTTTGCAATAAAAAAATATATAAATCTTGAAAAAAAACACAGAGAGCAGAGAACAGTGCCACTCAGAATAGCTGTGCAGAAGAGTTCTTTGGAAAAAAATGCAGGCCCCAATCTAACAATATGGGGCACAATGTCCCATGGAGAGTTGTGCTTGCAGTGACCAAGAAAGGATGCTCTGTTGGAGGATCTCCTACTGCATCTCTCCTTTATAGGGCACAGAGATCACCTGAGCACTCTAGAGGGAAACATGAGCTTTGTAATGAGGGTGCCAGCCTTGCAAGAATAAGCAGAAGCTGCTCTAAGATACTAGCTGGTTCCCAGAGTTTATACAGCACAGCATTTACAACCCTGATGACTATGCTTAGCTGACTGCTAAGCTACTTGGGCAAGCCCTAGCATGCCTCTCTTCCATGGGAAGACATAATTCAACCACCCTTAACAAATACTCAGATCTTCGTCTGTTTGATTAACCAGGGCCAGCATTTTAGACTCTGACTCTGACCTGCTAGTGATGGGTCTCCTTCATGATATCACTCCTATCAGAAGGTCTTCCCTTACTCCATAGCCAGACCTATATTGTGCCTCCAATCGTGGCAGGTACAACTAAGTGCATCTGTAACTACAGTTATCCCTTTGTATCTACGGATGACTGGTTGTAGGACCTCACAATCAGACGATGCCAACAAATAGGGGAAGTCCATGTCCTTTTTACAAAACTGCTCAACATTCATGTAAAATAAACACCTCTTCCCATATACTTTATTTTTTTATATTTTTATTTTGAATTTTTGAATTATGTAGTACAATTTCATAGACTGGGAGTACCCCCCAAACTCACACCCCCGACAGATTTTCCACATTTTGCTACAATGCTATAGTCCTTCATAAGGAATCATAATTCCATCAGTCTCTTGTTTAAGTGTACCCTGACGTTGCTGGTACAGACAATGTCAGACACTCCAGCACCCCATTGTCTACACATGTCCAACAGTTTCATTGAGAATTCAGCTTTCGTCTGGAAGCAAGGATACATGTTACATTACACCCCTACATCTGGATATGGTAGACCCCAGTACTCCATCACTATACATTTCCATAAATAAGAAACCATGAAGCAAGGTCAGCGACTGGCTCTGTCTTGATTACTCTTCATACCTTACACAATTCTAATGCTTTATCAATAATTACCAAATTATTTAATGGGAACATTGATGAGTTTTAAAAAATGTTCAGTTCAGATATAATTCTTCTTCCCTAACTCTTATAATTTGTGCCAATACAGATGAAATTTTTTCCTTAATGTTTTTCATTTAGACACCTGCAGATACAGAGGGCCAAATGTAATGAGCCAATGCCCTATACCATTCTGGACTAGTAGCTGTGTTAGGGAAGGGTCCAAATCTCCAGTTCATTGCTACCTGTATTGAACCTGGTACAGAATAGGCATGTAATAGATGTTTCACAAACACTTGTTCAATAATTGTTCTCTTGAAGAGAAACATAATACACACGTTCAGAAAACTTATAAAGCTGATTTTTCTGCATGTATGCATGCACTTGTAACTTAGCTCTTACAATATCAATGGTAAGGAAAATTACTATTCTAATTTCTTCAATGTAGTCAACTCAGGCTTGGAGAGGTTAAGCTGTTTAGTAGCAAGGCTGAGCACCAAAGTCAAGTCCATCCAGCTTTCTTGTTTCCCTACTATCTGACCTTCTGCCTGGCTTGCCCAATTCACTTAATAATCACCTAATGCCAAAGATAAACATAGCATCATGAGCACTTCCCATCCCCCACATCTGCTGTGGGAGCCCAATTAATAACTGCAGAAAGCATTTGCTATTGTTCTGAGGAGCTGGGAAATCAATGTGTTCATTAGCAAGCTCCCCTCTCTGCAATCAGTAAGAAGACGAGGTGCTGGGTCTGTTCTCTATTTCTCTTCAACCATCTGTGACTAAAAATGTTCTTTGAAATTCATTTTCCCCAACTCTCACAATTATAATCTCACCACATCTCCATCTCTCTTCCCCACACTAATTACATCAATTGCCTTATAAATAGAAAGCTCAGCCCCGTCCCACCCTGTGTACCTACTTGCTGCTGCTGCCCAGGCTGCCCATGGTTAGTCAGAAAGGGAAATGAATATAGCAGGCAGCCTTGGGTCTCCATGCTGGTTTAAAAGGTAAGCAGGCTTTTATCCTCAGCACCTGGTCTGTCAGGCATGAACAACTGCCTTAACCGCTCTGACACCCCAAAGAGAAGAAAAACGGTGGAAGGTTCTGGCCTGAATCAGCCTGTAGAACACCAGCTTCTACCCATTGCACAGCCAGCCCTGGGTGTCAGGCCAACTGTTAGACTCAGGTGATTCACAAATGATGGGACCTTTTGGAATCTATCGTGTGTTCTAAACTTGGTGTGTAAAGAATCAGAGAAGGAAAAGCATTTATTTATTTTGTCTTTTAATTAAAATACAGTTACAATTATGGCGAAAAGAATACCCAATTACTCTACCTAGATTCACCAACTGTTAAATTTGACACATTTGTCTATTGCTCTGTATATACACTTTCTCTTTTCTGAAATCACTTGAGAATAAGTTAGCAACGTTGATATCTTTTATCACCAAATTTTTAGCATGCATCTTCTAAGAGAAAGAATAAATTTTTCTATCAACCACAACACTATGGTATCACTTGATAATCAGAGAATTATTATTGTTGTTATTATCATCATCCTATGTGTGGGCAATGCTGCTGGCCTGAGGACCATGTTACACTGTTTGATATCTGTGTGTATTTGTAAGTGCTTTCTTTGCCTCAAATCCTTATCTCTCCTTGAGTGTCTGGAAAGTTCCTCTTTGTTCTAAAATCTTGCTTATGGGTCATTGCATCTCTTCCAGTCATTAGGGTTCAGGTGTGAATACCTACTATATACAATTCCTGTTTTAAATCCTAGGATCTTTGCCACTCTAAGATAGACTCTTAAACATTCTGATTTGGAGACTACAAGCTAACAAATATACCAACAAAACAACAGAAACACACAGAGACACAGTGGAAAATAGAGGGGGAGAGGTACCAGCGCAGGGACACTCCCTGGAGTACATGTCTAGGAGAACCATTCTTTTAGGAGGTAATAATTGAGCTGGGTTTGAAAAAAGAGAAAAACCCAGTACTGCAAACAGCTGGAAGTGGGATAGAGCATCCCAGGTGAGGAAAGAACACAGGCCTCTCCAGAGGAAGCCAAGAGGCTGGAGTGTTGATGATCCTCAAATAAAGTTATATAGCTTAAGAAGAGTAGGGCCAGCAACCTTGAGCTTGGATGGCAGGAATCAAGGGCCAGGTGGCATAGCACTTTTGAGCTTGGTAATATGCAAGCACTTCATTGTAACCAAAAATGAGAAATCACTAAGACTCTTAAGCACAAGAATGGTAGTATTTGATTTATGTTTTCAAAAGATCACCTTGGCTGCTTCAAAGAAAACGGATGGTAATACCAGCTGATGATACTCGCAAACACATAAGTGATTGTGATTATTGCACATCAGGCATTGCTTCGAGTTGCTGGCTATTTTAATTAATTTAATGCTCACAATGACCATATGAAAAAGGGGACCACGATCATTCTCAGGTTAAGGGTGAAGAGCTTGAGAACCAGAAACCTTCAGAAATGTGCCCAAGTCATAGAACTAACTTGTATTGGGGCTAAGATTGGAACCCAGGTGGTCTGACTCGAGCCATTGGTCTCAGCCCCTCTACTTTGCTACGATTTAAAAAAAATGGATGTGAAGAGACACCCTGAAGGGAATTGCAGAGGTCAAGCGGAGGGATGCTGCTGGTTTGGACTACAGCAGAAGAGGACTATAGAGGAAGAGGGTTACCAAGAGTGATTCTTTAGGAACACACATCTTCAGGTAGCTATTTGATATGCTTGTGTGGATGCACAAATAGATTTGAGTCTGAAGGTCGGGGAGGGATTTTTGATTGAAGGACTGAAGCTGCTTTTGGAGCTTCCAGCTCATGTGGGGTATTCCGTGCTACAGAGTGAGGGTAGATGGAAAAGGCAGGAGATTTATTCTGAAAACTGAAGCTAACCGAGATTTGCAAGAAGAGATCCCAGCAGAAACATAGAAGGACAGTGGGCCTACATAGGAGGTCATCAGGGGAGAGTGTATGGTCAGACATTGCAAGATAGCCACATATTCAGGAGCGAGATGAATGTTCCCGTGAAGGCAAGTGAGAGGAAGATGAAGAATCCATTACATAAGCCCCACGATGGAATAACATCTGCCACTGACTGAAGAAATTCTAGTGTCACTTCTTCCTTAACAATTGAAAGTTAAGCGAATAACTTCTGTTTTCTTATAGATACAAATGTCTGTGGAATCAGACTCAATAAATAAACATGTCCTGAGAACATTCTGGAAAGAATCCTCAATGGATCTTACTCAATCAGAAGAACCTCATTTGCCCTAGAATATGAATTGGATGGTTGGAGTCCCAGCAGCCACAGTGCATAGAAGAGTTTGTTCAGTAATGCAGAAAGTCCAGGAAAAATAAACACAACTGAATATGTACCTAGATAGCCTGAGGCACCATTCTGAACAACTTATGTATTTTGAATTCTTTAGTTCTTGAACCAATTCTATGAGATAAAACATAGTATCTATCTTCATTGCATATGAGAAAAAGAAAGGCACAGACAGGTTATTGAGTAAATAACTTGCCCATAGTCCCATGGTAACAACATTGCAGTCTGTTTACAGATCCAGGCAACAAGGCTAAGCACGTAGCTATTCTACCATATGTCCTGAAATGGAGATTTGTGATCATGAAGAACAGCAGGCTGCTCAACTGCAGGCTGTCATATCCCTATATGCAAGTGGGCCGGTGCCAAGCAGAGGGGCAAATAGGCTCTGCAGAATGGTGGTCTGGTCAGCCCAGCAGGATAGAGCAGGAGAGGACAAGCTACTGAAGCCTATTATGAAGTGATTCTAAAGATGGACAATGAAAGCTAAATGAAAAGCAGGGAGGACCTGGGCACCTGAAGGAGGATGGGCCTTGTGATGTTAAGGTAAAAGATTCTCCCTTTGTGAATGGAGAGCCCTGGGTGGTATGACTAAGACTCTTTCCATTCTAAAATCATACACTTCATTTGGTTTTTGACAAAGATTTGCTAAATGAATAAGTGAAAATATGTGTATGCATCCAGGCAGCACATATTTTCTTGGCAAACACACATGGAATAAAAATAGTATACATATACATATGTACTAAGGAAATAAATATTTTAGGTAAAGCAAGCACTACCTAGATCCTGAGAAACTGAAGGAGAAGCACATACATGTATATGCCAATCACATTATTTTATAATTGCGGCACAAGTAAATAAAGCCACAGCACAAGCGCTCCATGTCATCAGCTATTCCACATCCAAATGGTTAGGGATATTCCATATGTCTTAGAATGTTCTGCGAGGATGGAAGCAGCGCCCTGAGTTTCTTCACTTCTGTGGCTCTCAGCACTCAGGTATTGCCATGTGTGGGGAAACTGTGAACAACATAGCCCTTATATCTGGTGGTCACAATTCATTTACAGTTTCCTCCCATGCTACAAAGGTGGGAGGTGTGATGAAGACACATTGTAAGGCAATAAAAAACAGCAGGTCTACTGCCTCACCAGCAAAGGTAGAAACGCAGGATCTGGATGCAGCTGCACTGAAAAGCACTGGCACACAGGTGCCCAGGTACCTGGTGTATCACCCATTGCCAGCCAATTCATAACACATAATAAATGCTCCCAATTAAGAAACATGATTATATACTAGACAGTACTCTAAATATGTTCAGTCATGCACCGCCTAATCATGTTCCAGCCAACAATGGACCACATATTCTACGTGGGGCCCATAAAAAAGATGCTGAAACTTAAACATCCATTGCCCAGTGACACTGTAGCTGCCCTAGTGTCAAAGCAGTTCACATTACTCAGGTGTGTGGGATGATGCTGGTGTCAACAACTGTACTGACAATTGTATAAATGGATTTCACATACAGTTATGCATAATGCACAACACCAGCACCTGATCATTTCTTTTTTAAAAAAAATGTATTTCTATTGGAAAGGCGGATATGCAGAGAGGAAGATCTTCCATCCAATGGTTCACTCCCCAAGCGGCAGCAACAGCTGGAGCTGAGCCAATCCGAATCCAGGAGCCAGGAGCTCTTCTGGGTCTCCCCCGCGGGTGCAGGGTCTCAAAGCTTTGGGACATCCTCAACTGCCTTCCCAGGCCACAAGCAGGGAGCTGGATGGGAAGCAGGGCCATTGGGATTAGAACCGGTGCCCATATGAGATCCTGGCGCATGCAAGGCAAGGACTTTAACCATTACACTATCGCACTGGGCCCGCACCTGATCATTTCTAACAAACAACTGTGTTGCTGGCTTATGCACTGTTATATCACTTTTTATTTTAGAATGAGTTCATTCTATCTATAAAAATATAAGGCAGTGTGCCATGCTATGCCATCAGCAATCATGTATATCTCATGTTTACCTTTCCTTTGAATTGCATTGAATGTTTGACCTATACCACCCTGGTTTCTATAAGTGCACTCTATGAAATTTGAGCAATGATAAAATCGCCTAAGGATGCATTTCTCACAGTGTATTCAGTACTTAACCAATGCATGACTGTATGTGTATTAGCTCATGTAATCCTTTCTTCAACCCTATGAGATAATTGTCTTCCCAGCATCACTGTAGTGGTAAGAAAGTTGAGGCTAAATGAAATTAACTCTAAGTTATAGTTTATATGGTATCTGAGCCCTCCATTCCTCCGCATCTCTACTGGCATGGGACTCACAGGTTACAGGATTATCTTTTGCTCCCTTTTACACTTTCTTGGGATTTCTCTCCCGGAAGCCCCCGGAGCACCTGCTCTGATGACTCCAGGCTTCCTCCAGCCCCCTTGCTTGCAGCGATGATGCCCGCTCAGAGTTACTCATCCTTGTGCTCATACATTAGCTAAACCCATTAACCTGACAGGACAGCACCACAGACCTTCTCAACAAGCAGCCTCACAGGCGATTTAACCAATATAGATTTATTGCCAGAGAGGGAGAGAGAACTGGAGTGCCCCCTCCCCCACAGTGATGGAAGCCAGCTATCCTCTCCTCCAGCAATGACTGATGCTAATTAGCAGTTTACTGCCCATCGGAGCTGAGAGACTGACACAGGCACAGTCCCTGCCTACCCTATTCTGGGCACAGAGTCCTTGGGAGAGGCCAATGTAAGGGGCCTGTCTGGGTAGAACTTGACAACTCAAAAACCAAGCAGATTGGAAGGTGTGGAGGAAAAATCTCGAAAATAACTTCATACTCAAGAGCGCATTCTGCTCCCACCTCCCCATTCTGTTTTGGCCGCTGCCTCCCTCCATTGGGGCCCTCTGACCCAAACATACGAGTTATCACAGAACAAAGCAATTGGGATGCTGCCATCGCATGGCTCTTCATTTCAGTGAAATCCTTTAGGACCCAGATTTATTTCCCTCTCTCCACCAAACATGCCTACCTTTCATGATCTATAAGAATGTTCAAGTTCAGAAAACTTCACTAATGAGGGTGGAGGAGGCTCCTTGAAAAGAACAGGCAGTTTCTTAAAGAGCAGCAGGTGGTACGGCAGAAAAACAAGCGTGACTACTCAAGGGTTCCAGGTTCCAGGCTTGATTCAGGGTTCCACATGTTGTAAGATGTTGTATGTAAGAGGCTCATTTCCATTGTGAGCCTCCGTGACCATTCTCAAAAAATGAAGAAGTGCATTAATTCCCACCTGGCTATGCCCCTCAAGTTGAACCACTGTTTATGTTAAGAAATTAAAACAATGTCAATTTCTTTTCTAAGATTTCTTTTACTTTTATTGGAAAGTCAGATATACAGAGAGGAGGAAAGACAGAGAGAAAAGATCTTCGATCCATTGATTCACTCCCCCAAGTAGCCACAATGCCTGGAGCTGCACTGATCTGAACCCAGGAGCCCAGAACTTCTTCAGGGTCTCCCACATGGGCACAGGATCCCAAGGCTTTGGGACATCCTCAACTGCCTTCCCAGGCCACAAGCAGGGAGCTGGATGGGAAGCAGAGCTTCCAGGATTAGAACCAGCGCCCATATGGGATCCTGGCATAAGCAAGGCAAGGACTTGAGTCACTAGGCTACCACAATAGGCCCAACACTATCAATTTCTAAACTAAACTGCTTTTTTGTAGCAGATTTCTCTGTAGAAAAATCATGAATATACTCTCTGTGCTTAATTTTTAGTGTGAAACTGAATCAGGTCAAAAGACCTGATACCCCTGAATCTAAAATGTCAACAAAATCAACTCTGTGACAGTGTATCCTTTGGTTAGACTCAGAGAAACAATTAGGGGTTGAAGGAAAAAAGCAGGTTGGAATTGCAATTGCCTATTGCAGCTATCTACTGAGTAATAAATGTTGCTGAATCTGTGTCACTTAGCAAAAAATACTGTTAAGAAAAAATATTGCAGGTTTAGTATCTTAATTATGTAGATTTTACATTCAATGAACTCTTGCCAAAATAAATTGCGTATATTATCTAAAAAGCAAATGTTAATTAAAACTGTATCTTGATAGCATGCTTGGTTCGCAAGACATTCTGAACATATGAGATTATATGGCACACATTAGCTACAATCAACCCAAACTAAAGGTCCAGGTCATTTCAATGATCCACGTGAAGCCAGACAGCACTGGCTGGTGGTGGCATCTGACAGAAGTGCTTCACATTTATATAGAAGATGCAGCTTGATCCTGACTTATTTTTCCAGATGAGCAAAGAAGTCTGCCTGCTCCAGAATCTCATAAATAAGACAGCTGACTTCAGTTCCCATTAATTAGCTGTTTAACACAAAGCCACCCAGTGATCACAGCAGCCAGGGTACAAAAATAAAAATCTCAGCAAGAAAATGAAATTGAAGCACAGAGAACTGCAGGTCACCAGATTCATCACTTGTCTCTTTCTCTCGCTACTCTGAGCTTGGCTGTCCCCCAGACCAGATCATCACCCTGATAGGTGTGTAATTGCATCCTTGAGCCACGGCACCAGGGCTTTTGGAACATCTTCACTGTTGAGCGGTGTATATAAAGAACAGGATCAAAATGGTGTCCAGTGATTGTTCTGCCCTCTGCAAGAGGCACTGCTCCAAAGTTGGGTTGATTATATGTGTTTAGATTTACTGAGATAAATACCTTGGAAACAACTGTTCCCCAGTACTGCTCTGGTAAACATGTACTTTCTCTCCTATTTTCCCCCCATTTTCCATTTTAATAGTTAACTGTGTGCTGCATGCAAGTGATCTGTAATCAACAGAACACTAAAATGTCACATGCTAGAAAAAGGTCAGGGGAGAGTTTTTAGACAGGAGCCTCAAGCCACATTGCGGCCTTGAATGGCAAGGCTGTCAGTTCCACTGGCCTGCCAGGGTCAGCTAAACTTCGAGGCTGCTCTCAACATAACCTAATAGACCCTTAGGGATGTCGAACAAACCACCTTACACCTGCACCTGTGGATTACTGAAGAATGGCCTTTTAATATTGGCTGACCACAGTGACATTTCTAAGGGAGCAACACCTATGGAGGCCAACAGATGTGGAATTAGGTTTCATCACTTAAGAGGTGTGTGATCATGAGCATATCAACCCAACCCTGATAGGGGAAATATGCTGCCTACCTGTAGGGGCATATGCAATGGCTAGATGAGAGAAGGAATGTAATTCAGGGTCACATGGTTAGCAAAATGCAGGAGCAGCTATGAATCCTTCATCATCCAAACACCCATCCACATCATGCACCCATACTGACGCTTGAAGAGTGTTCACTTTAATCATTTAGATTAATATTATACAAAAAATAGAATAAAAACAAAGAAATGGATGAGAACAGGGGAGCCTTTGAATCGGTAGGCACTGAGCTAGCCTAATTCCCCCAAGGTCAGGGTGTAAAGGCAGTAGAGGATGGGCACAGGTGAAAGGCCAGCCCCTTTGTTTTCTGGTCATATACTCTTTGTTTTCTCTTCTCTGCTCTGGATCTCCAAATGTGCATCCCCCACTTCCTCTTGCCTGATGGCTTTTATTTAAGTTCTATCCCAAATTCTGGTAGGAGACTGTAAGAAAGGAGGCAGGAGAGGTGGGCCTCAGGATGGGGCGCTTTGCTCAGATCCCTACTCCAGCCACCATGTGTACGTGGTGAGCTGTCCCCGGGTCTGCCTGGGTTCGGGGGCTGCTTCCTTTGGGGTGAGTACACCGATGGGGGAAGTCTCTGTGATGGGGTAGGTCCAAGGCCCACCCACCGCCCTCATTGGGCAGTGAATGGGATTGGGGAGGGGCACGACCTTGGGCCTGGGGGGTTAAACTTCCAGCAGGAGGCTGCCGGTGGGCCTCAGGATGGGGTGTCTAGCTTGGATCCCGAATCCAGCCACCATGTGCACGTGGTGAGCTGTCCCCGGGAGGCCAGTGCACTACTTGGCACCAGGCTCTGCCTGCTGGCCGCCCAGCCAGGCAGCTCTGGGGTTTTGGTTCTTTGAATCACTGCTTAGGTAGTTCCAGGTTGATCCCACTGTGCTCCTGGGATCTGAGTCAATCCTAAAGATTCCCAATGACAGTAACTCTTCCTTTGAAGAACTTGTAATCACATAACAATGCTGAGCACTGAACACCAGTTCATGCAAAAGCTAAGGGTCGGGGCTTGTCCAGCAGGATATCCTATTACCTGACATGATGCTGGATCAGGAGACTGGTCACATTAGGCAGGGCCATAACATTACTAGCACTCAAGAACCATATCCGGGGGTAGATTCTGTGGGGGATGTGTTGGCCAAACCCTGTGGAAATTCTAGCCCCACTGGTTAACTCAAGAGTTTGGGTGGTGATGGACTAATCTAGGTGTAACCAAGGAGCCTGCCATCAATCACAGGTAAAGGGACCCACAACAGTCTGGACTGGTCAAGGCAGCAGCACCCGAATGTGCATCCTGAATAGGGTGTGGGGTGGGCCGGGCTGCAACATTCACCAGCTCATATATGGCCAAATGGAAGGCCAGACTGCGCCAGGCACTGGCCTAAAACCCATTGGCATGAGAACTGGTTTTGGGAGGGGATCAAGTGTAGGAATTTGGGAAACTCCCCTGGCGAGTCATAGCTCCCACTGGTGAACATGTAGTGCAGACCTGGGGGTCGGACAAGCTGGGCAAAATACCTCCAACAGTTGGCTAATGTGTAAATTGGTAATGGAACAGGATATACAGGGCAGGACTGAGCAAACCTTTGCCTACCAGCGAAACTAGAAACCAGGATGGAGCACAGGTCATGCCGAGCTAGGCTCTTGCACCTACTGGTCTATGTGACTCAAGGACGCTAAGCCACAGTGTCTAAGGCAGAGGCTAGGACATCTGAGGGACTGAGCCAAGCTGAGTCAGAGCAACCACTGGCACGCGCGTGATCTGTGGCTGGGAACAGGCCCAGTTGGGGAGCTAAGGGGACACCCTAACTGGGTTGAGGTTCCCACCAAGGGGTGCATGTGCTGGAATGGGGGCTGCGTTCTAACCAGCAAACAGTTGTAGTCTCCCTTGGCACTAGTGTGGACTGGGACTGGATGCACCAGGCCAGGCCAGACCCCAACACCATCTGGTGTCCTGGAGGACCACGGTAGATGTGGGACGGACTAGGCTAGGTCTCAACCCCTACTGAGCCATATGTGAGCCATATGTGGGTATGGATGAGCCATGGCTGGGCTGAAACATCCAACAGCAAGAACCAGAATGGGGTGAAAGCCAGCCAAGAAAAGGCACTGTTCCTGCTAGGACAGGAGGTGAACTGAGTAGGGCTGGCTTATGGACCCCCTGCTATGCGCAAAATCTGGCATTGGGAAGGGTTCTGATGGAGGAGCCTGGGCAATTCCTCTGGCAGGACACAGTCCCTGCAGGTAAGTACAAGAAGCATGATAGGAAACAGCCCACAATAGGCCATGAAAAATTTCCCACTGGCATACATTTGGCAGGGGTTGGGGACAGACCAGGCTGAATCAGTTCATGTCATCCACTGGCAAATCCGAACACCAGGACAGAGTGTGGTTTGGTCGCGACAAAACCCAGTGCACAATATGGAATGCCAGGGTGAGGTTGCCTGTACTGGATGTGACTGCAGCACCCAACCGCGTGAGAACCAGAAAGGGAGGGGGCAGAGCCAGCAGGGGGATTAAGGAGGTGGTCCCCCTGCTGGACAGCTACTCCCACTGGAGAGCGTGAGCTGGGATGGGGCAGACTAGACTAAGCAGAGCTGCAACACCTGTGGGCCTCATGTGGACTAGATCAGGGAAAAGCCTTGCTGGGCTGATTGTTCTCACTGGTGCAAACAAAAATTAGAGTGGGTGAGGGTTGTTTGGGTTTAGCCACAGCATCAACTGGCAGAAGCTGGCACTGAGGACTAATTTTGTCAAGTCAAATCACAGAACCACCGGAAAAGTGCATAAACCGGGATTGAGAGAGACCTGGGAGGGAAATAGTGGGCTCCTCCCTCTTGGGTTACTACTCTCACGAGAGGGCATGAAAACTCGGACAGGGGCTTGGGTGGCTAAACAGAGAGGCACTCAACAACATCCATGAGGGCTGGATAGTTGAGCTGGTTAGATGGAACTAAGCTTTAATACCCATTGACATGTACAAGAGCCAAACGGGATATGGGACAGACTGGATTGATCTGCTACACATACTGGCAAACCAGGGTAGGGGGCGGGCCTCGTGGGGGTTATTGTGGGTCACTCTGACTAGGCTGTATCGGGGTCCCCCGGGGTCTCCCGTACCTGCGGAAGAAATTACTCGACATTCCAGGCTCTGTTTCAAGAGCCACTTTACTTCCAACCAGTCTTTCTTCTTCGTCGTCGTCTGTCCCGTCTGTCTGTCCACCCGTCCTCTGTAGCTCCCTGTAGCTCTCTAGCTTGCCTACAGCAGGCTGCTTATATATCCTTTTTTCCCGTGGGTCCACTGGGTGCTACCTGATTGGCCAGGCCCTGGAGAGGAGGCAAATTTGCCTCACCTGCTGGCAAGACCAGCTCTCGTCTCTCCACTTTGCAGAGCAGCTGCCGGTCCTGTGTTATTGGCCACAGCTGCCACTACGGGTCTTTCTTCAGCAACCCGCTCCCCACAGGCTGCAGCTCCCACTGGTTGATGTGAGGGCCGAGTACGTGCTAGGCAGAACCAGGCTGGACTGTAACACCCATTGGTTCCAGTGGAAGTCAGGACTGAAAACAGAACCAACCCAGCAATTGAAACCACCAGCTGATCGTGGTGATGGACTGTGCCAGGCCCTGTGCTTGCTAGAACATACAAGAATCTGGTCTGGGAATACCTCAAAGTTTCTTTGGGGATCTCCCCAATGAAAATGCCGGACTCAGAACCCTAGCCAAGAAAAGACAAAAGAAAGAACAAGTCAATCAACCACCTCAGCTATATGTTGGCAGCAAAATACTGGGCAAATGGAGACTCTATGATGGACTATGTCAATCAGTGGATTCTTCAATGACCTCATCATGTTTGGAGTGGCGAGACTGACAGCAATTCATAGCTGGTGAACTATCAAAACCACTTGAGCAAGTATCTCAGAGGCTGCCCCACATCCGGGTCTTGGGGTGGGTGGGAAATTGGGTGGGAAACTGGGTGGGGCTTCTCCCTTAATATCGCCCTTTACCTCAGATACATGAAGGAAACAATATGGAAATAATAGTCTTACCCACTTTCCTATAGCGCTTGAACCTTTTTACCATAATCAACTATGTAAAAATTGTCAAAAATATAATAAAAAAAATTTTTTAAAAAGGAGGCAGGAGAAGGAACTTGCCCCATGCCTCTAAATTTTTCCAGCATTCTTTCAGCATCAGTGGGAACTGCAGGTATGACATCAGTTGACCCCCTCATCTCAGCAGTCACCCACATGGCCCATTGAGACCCCAGCATCAGCCACGTGTGCTTGCTCAGCAGCATCATCACCACCCAGTGGGTTCCTTAGCAGTTCCAGCACTGGGACAAGGTAATCATAGTGCCCAGCATGAGCCAGGACATCTCTAAGGTCACACATGCAGCCCCACAATTAGACACAGGCCAGTGAACATTCCCAGGCCCCTGGCAGTGGGACTTGGAAGTGTCGCCGACCTGCAGTGACACTAGTGACGAGGCGTACACACAAAGATTGGAAAAACAACAACTGCCCCCAAACCGGAACCTGAACCACCGCTATTGCAAAGAGTGGGCTGCTTATAGACAGCTCTCCACCAGTCACTTCTCCTTGTAGGTCCACTGGGCGCTACCTCATAGGCTAGTAGCAATGGCATAATTGCAGCGAGGGCATCAGCCTATCCCCATGATTTCCTGTTTGCCTAATGGCAGGACCAACCCCACTAGGCCAGCTGTCATCTTGCGATGGCCCTTCATATGCATGGTGGTGGCTCCGGTGCACCGCTCCCCACAGGAAGCATTACAATTTTCTTCTGTTCTCTCAGCCCTGTGTGTGAAAGGTGCTGCCTGTGCTTGCCAATCTGTGTCCACAAGCCTTTCCCTTTTGCTCTTTTCACTCTTCTGTGTTATTACTAATTTTCAGAATCAAAGGCCCTCTGTATAACATCCCTAACATGTTGTGTCTTCCCACCTGGACCCTGCCTGGTAGATACCCTTCATGATTGGATGTGGACACTGAAGCGAGATTAAAAATTGAAAACTATTCTCAACACTAATTCCCATTTATCCAATAATTCTACTTCTGCAGATCTTGAAGGTGATAGCAACTGACTCGGACTCTTCCTCCAGTTTCACTTTCGTATGGCTTCTTCCAGAAGCATCTGTAGTCAGCACATCCACTTTCTTTGCCTCCCCAGAGCAGTTGGAACCTATCCTTTACATCATTCATTGCAATTCACAGTGCTCTACATTTGAGATTTTGTTTTCCTTTCCCTTCATTAGGCAAAAACTAGGTAACATGAAAATTGAATGTGTCTGCTCGCCAGTTTTTCCAGCACCTGGAATAAGCCTTACCTTCAAAAAAAATTCCTTTGGAAGGATGAATAAATGAATAACAAAAGGTATTCATTTGGCAATGTTCATTGTGTACAAGCTACACATCTAATATGACAGAAATGGATGAGTCTGTGAAGTCTACTCAGTAGGTCACTGTGAGCATGGCACAAATATCTATGAAACTGAACCACATGCCTCAAATAATGCCAAGACTACATTTAAAAATTTTTTAAATACATTCCAAAACATTCTTCATAAACAGTCAAAATTGCTTTGTATCTTAAAACACCCCAGAATTTTCACAGGCTCTTCCTCTTGCAGAAGCTTAGAAAATACTTCCAGAAATGTATTTACTCTGGTATTGGGCTAAGCCAAAATGAAAACAATTAAACAAATATACCATAGCAAGCAAAACCATACAATTAAGTAAGATAAACAGATTAGATGTGTAGCAAAGAAAGAACTTTTTTCTTCTAAAAATCAAATAAAAGAACTACAGCAAAGCACAACAAGCCATTTCTTTCTGGAGAAGAGCAAATTTACATCTTTGTCTTCTTATTTCTGATTTTTCAGAGTTTCTGAATTTCAGAAGATGAGCATGTAGTTTGTAATGAAGCAAATCTGAACCGAGTTATCATTCAATGAGAGAGAAATAGATCAGATCACCTGTTCCAGTTGAAAAACCCCTGGTAGGAGTAGCCACACTGTCCTGGGCTGCTTCTCAGTCATTGTTCATCACCCAAAGGGTACACCGGCTGGTCATTTCCTCAAATCTTAACCCAGATGCACAAACTAGAGCTAGGTGGCCAGGAAGGAGTTAAAATTTCATACTTCAGACATCAAAGCTGGCAACCTTGCTTTCAATTCCCCCAGCTCATCTTCTTAGCAGAAAGATTTCTCAACAGCATTTGATCCCTTGAAGTTATTGGGTACTACTTTTAAGCCAAAGCCTGCTCTGGACGGAAGCAAGGTCGGAGAGAGCCACCAGCAGGATATGAAAGGGTTGGATAGGCATAGGATATGAAAGGGAGGAAGAATCCTAGCACTGGATCAACTCAGAGCCTCCTGAGTTCAGCACCCAACAGTGTGTGCAGTTACTGTCCCAAGAGGAAGCAGGAAGATTAAAAACATGACAGGAATTCACTTTGGGACCCATTACAACAAGCCTGGGCTCTCTCATTATTCATAAATAGCCCAGTGTCTGGCTACTGGACTGTCTCCATAGAGAAGAATTTTGGTTGAGTCCTTTGACATCCACAGAATAGAATCCAGCTCATCAGGGCTGCAGGTTAGGGCCGATGCTCCCCACCTGCTACTATGTCCTGAGCTTAACTATGGGCAGAGATCCCAGCACTTCTTCCTTACTACCCCAGACAGTCACACCTCCAAGCAGGTGAATAAAATGATCCTTATCTCCCATAAAGTAATAGGCAAAAGTACTGTGAGAGAAAATTCAGGCTTTAACAGGCAAACTACCAGTTTAGAGCACACAATTTGATAGGCACTGGGAAAGCCCAAGTGCAGGCTGCAATGCAGCCCTTCTGTCTGCTAGAAATTGACATTGCCACAAAGCACTTGGCAGCTGCCAGATCTCTAGTCCCTTAGCTCCTGGGCCCCTATTCCTTTAATCCATACTCGCCCAAACCCAGATTTCTTCAGGCTTAGAATGCAGGGGCAACAGGATCAAGTGTAACTTCTATTGTTTTGCTTTATTTGAATGACAGAACATGAGATAGAAAGAGAGAGATAATCCACCTGCTGGTTCACTCCCCAAACAGACAAAGCTGCAGCTGAACCAGAAAAGTGGCTAGAACTCAATCCAAGTGTTCAAACTTGGTGGTAGGGACTCAACAACTTAATTCATTACTCACTACCCTCAGGAAGTGCGTTAGCAAAATGCTGCAATCAGAAGCTGAGCCAAGACTTTTACCCAGGCATTTTGAAGTGAGATGTGGATGATTCAACTAGCTTTTTAACAGCTTTACCTGAAGGGAAGTTTTTAGCCTGATATTCAATCCCTTTCCTAATCTAGTTCTAGCCCACATTTCTAACTATTTGACAAAGTAACCAACATGTTCTTGAGGACTATGTACTAGTCAGTACTTGTCAAGATTTATAAAAACAACTGTATCATTCTGGATTTTAACCAGTATTCATATGGGATACCAGCACCCCAAGTGGTCTCTTAATGGCCCCAATTTGTATAATTTCATCTCCCTCTATTCAAAAGAGACTTTAAAATCATTCTCAGCACAAAGCACAATAGTAGGCACACAGTCACCGACAAGTACTGGTGAATGATCATCCATAGAAGTGTGTTACAGCAAAAACTAAGTCTGAAGTAATAACATAAGCTAGAGCCCAGTATGGTGCTGAAGGTGTGCTGAATGAATAAATGAATGAATGAATCGAATCAGCAGTGGCACTGACTGAAACTGAGTTTCCACATGATCCTCTGTATAACAAGGCTAAGACATGAACCTCACAAAGTTGCTACGAGAATTTGGCAGGCAAAGCATGAACATTTTGGGTCTTCTACCAGAAATAGGATGAATAATAACCACCTTGCAAAAATTAAATGTTTTCATAAGAATGGAGAAAGTACAAGCATAGGCTACTTTGTACTTCCAAATCAAGCAAACACAATCTAAACAAAAGTGAGAAGAATGAGAATGAAATACTCATCACAGGCAAACAAGTGGGCATCAAAGTCGAGGGCTAATGGGCAGCTTCCTTCCTATGTCCTATTAGCAAGTACAAAGTGTGTTAAGCCAGGTTGAATACAAATTTAAAACATCAAAAAAAAAAAACCAGGAAACCATTGCACAGCTCTTTAACTCTTTTTAATTCAATTTCTTAATATGTTCTCCATTAAATCATGTTGAGCAACAAATGAGCACTGCTTTATAAATCAGCCACTTTGAAGAACGAGCCATGGAACTCAAGGGGCTGATTGTGTGATAGAGAAACAATTTGAACCTTAAGTTACTTTATTTGTACAACTTCCCAGGGAAGGATCAGATATTGCTATCTCAGCCTCACAATCTAACAAGCCAAGGGATACACCTTTATTGATCATGAACTCTGACTCTGGATCAATCCCTGGATCTGCCATTTCCTCACTCAAGGACTTGGTGTGAGTTACCCATCTTCTCTGTGTACAAGTTTACTTATCTGATGGATGGTAATGATTAGTCCTTCTCCAAAATGGATTAAGTTAGTTCATGTAAACTTTTAAAATAACAAAATACTTGACATATATGACTCTCATTAAATGCCTATCATCATCATCATCATGAATATTTTTATTCTTAATAGTATTAGTATCGATGGATGTACATCATAATGGGATTGAGGGACATTTCTGTGAAGTCAACTATCTGTGAACATTGTACATAAAATTGGGTTGATATTCAGTAATATGGGTCTGGATGAAGCTCAGTATTGTCATCTCCCATTCTGTCTAGGAATTAATAGTCATCCCACCTCTCATTAGGGATCTTTATTCCCTACTTCAAAAGCAAAAAAACAACATGGAAAGCACCTGTCACAGTTAGAAAAGCATGTGTTGAATTGAGGCCTGTGATCTTTGTAAACTTCCACATCAGTCATTCAGGCCTAGGGACGACAGGGAGAAAATCTTGTCCTTCCATGTCATGAGAGCATTTCAGAGACCTTAATTATATTCTGACTGGTCTCTGGGATTATTAACAACTAAAATTTCCAGCATGAAATGGGTCACGCTTGAAATACATGCAAGGTGCGTGCAGAATTTATGGTAACATGGCTCATCCTAAGCAAAGGGGATGTGCCATTTTTATTCACTCAGCATCCATCAAGCCACATTTATGTGTCAGGAACTGGGTTAGACATGAGGGCCAGAGAGACCGAGACACAGTCACTGCTGTCACATAGTTTTAAACTAGAAAAATGCTAAAACCCTTTGAATAAGGATTTAATTTTTTTCTTCCTTCTAATGTATATACATCACTCAATTTTGCTATTTTCCAGAGGGACAAAGTGAAATTTTCAAATAGAAAGTGACTCACCCAAGGTGATCTATTAGATAGTAGCAGGTGTGACAAGATTTTCAGGCTATCCAGTGTTGGGAGGATACCCTTCCCTAGTCTCCCAGGATATTCTCCAGTCTTAAGTAGAAATATAAGCGTGGGAGAGATACCACCATTCCACAAGGGATTATAGTGCAGATTACAAAAGCAAGTGCTCATTGGGTTTTAGGCTTGATAGAAAATGGTCTCAAGTTTGCCCTCGGTTCACCCGATTTCCTTTTGTCCATGGATTGGGGCTTATTGATGTGTATCAAAGATTTTGTCTGGGATGACCATTTCAATCCCTGGAACAGTTCTTTGGAGTATTTGAAAATATAATAAACAATGTGATATGTGAAGCATATTTTTCTGGATGGTTATGTGGGTGTCACGCTCCATTTCTTGTTCTGCCACTGAGTGATGGATGGCATGTATGCTAGTGACCTGGGCCAAATCGCTTAATGTTCTCCCTCCTCTGCAGAATGGCAAGGACAAAGGGAATTCCCTGGCACACTGGTCCATTGTAAGGATGAATTGCTTCCTATCACCCATAAACCTCTTTGAATCCTGCAAAAAGAGGCCCAATCATTATGATCTTCTTGGGAATTTCCCTTCCTTTGGAACTAATGTAGAACTGTACTTTATCTCATTAGACACACATTTGATCATGATCATCTACTATAAATTTGCATGGTTTGCTTATAAATTAGCCTGGACCTAGAAGCCTGGAACCAAAACAGGATCAAAAGCAGGTGGACTACAAACCATGCTGAACAAGGAGTCAACAGGTTTGTGTTCTCAGTTTGGCTCTGTCTCTATCCCATTTGTAGAATTAGGCTGGCTGCATCTCATTCATTCTCTATTCCCTCACCACCCCCAACCCCATCTTCTTGGAGAGAGTAATTTTATTCTGTTTTCCCTGTCCTGGAAAACAGCCAAACCTCATGGGAGTGTCAAACAGAATGAGCATGGGCACAGATGACCTCTGACTGATACACAGCTTGTCTGAAAAGTTGGTGACAAATTAGGCTTAGATCCCAGGACACCACATATCCTCAAAATTAAGTTAAGCATGGGGGTTAGGTCCTCCTGTAAGTTTACAGAATCCAAAAAATTGCAAAAAAAAAAAAATACACAGATAAAGGTATACCTTCCATTACATTCCATAATCTTCAACAGCAAGCATTTCGTGAAAAAGACATTGTGGATTCCAAGTGCCCTAGAAGACATCTCCTTTTCCATATGCTTTCAGCAACAAGTCGTTAAAATTTAGGAAACAGGCAGGCTGGATTCTAATCTCTCCTGCTGCCTAGTTATGCAATTACAGGCACAAGGATTAACCTCTCTGGTCTTAAGTCTCTTCATTTGTCAAACAAAGCCAATTATGGCCACCTTGCAACCATCAAATAAACTGACAGTGAGCACCACTCAGGACAGTTTCCTTCCTGTATATGAGAACTTGCTGGTTCTGTTTACTTGCACAGAGAAGGCACATCGCCGAGCTCCACAGCAGTTAACTGCTGAAAAGCCTGAGATTTGAGAATTGAAGACCTCTACCTCCAAAATGAGAGTTCCCGGCTCGGGCTACCTCACAGACTGCAGAACAGTGAGTGGATCATGGGCATCAGACTCAGAGGAACCACCCTCTCTATGTCAGGCTCACCTCATTCAACAACGAATCACACTCAAGAGCTTACCTAGTGGCAAAGGATTTTGAACTGCTATTTCAATTCTCTCAATCACATTTCATTCTTATCCAAAGTGACTAGACTGGGCTTACAAAGTTAAAATTTAACAACAAATCTGAAAGTGTGTTCCTTAATGGCTTCATGTATTTGAAATTTCCATAGGACTGTTAGAATTACCTCTTTATTTGTAAGGTTGGAAACCATTTAAGAAATGACTATTGTTAAAGATGCAATCTATCATCTATCTATATCCCTCTATGTTCTATTTATTTGGAAGTCAAAGTTAGAGAAAAAGAGAGAGAGAGAGAAAGGAAGGAAGGAAGGAAGGAAGGAAGGAAGGAAGGAAGGAAGGAAGGAAGGAAGGAAGGAAGGAAGGAAGAAAGAAAGAAAGAAAGAAAGAAAGAAAGAAAGAAAGAAAGAAAGAAAGAAAGAAAGAAAGAAAGAACCTCTCATCTGCTGAGTCACTCCTTGAATAGCCACAACAGCCAGAACGGGATCAAGAGGAAGCCAGGATCTCCATGTGGGTCTTCCACATGGGCAGCAGAGATCCTAGCACTTGATCCATCTCCCGCTGCTTTCTCAAGTTATAAACAGGAAGCCAGATTAGAAGTAGAGATGCCAGGGCAGAAAAGAGCACCCATGAGGATGCTACTCGCAGGCAGCAACTTTACTCACTACACCACAACACCAGTTCCAAGAAGTAAAACATTTTTAAAAGATTTATTTATCGTTACTTGAACGGGAGATCTACATATAGAAGCAGAAGCCGAGAGAAAAATATCTTCCGTCTGTTGGTTCACTCCCCAGATGGCTGCAACAGCCAGAGCTGAGCTGCTCCAAAGCCAGCAACCAGGAGCTTCCACAGATCTCCCACAAGAGTGCAGGAGTCCAAGGACCTGGACCATCCTTTACTGCCCTCCCAGGCCACAGGCAGGAAGCTGGATAGGAGATACAGCAGCCAGGACATGAACCAGCACCCATATGAGATATCAGCACTTGCAGATTGAGGATTAGCCTGTAGAGACACCACACCATCTCCAGAATAAAACATTTTTAATCCTCCTCTATCCCAACACTTTGAAAACATTCATGTATACAAATTTTATAATGAGTACTCACATACTCATCACTTAACATTTACCACCATCTATCCATACTCACTGCCATCAATCAACCCAACTTGTGGTTTGATGCATTTTAAATTAAATTGTAAATTATATGCACTCTTCTCCCTTGCGGAGATAAAAAATTAGATACAATCTTATGCACATGTTTTTGTAAAAATTCTTGCCAAAATTAGAGAAATGCATACACATGTATAATAAAAGTCCTTATCACAGTATGTCATACTGCTTTCACCTCAGAAAGTTCCTGAATCCCATTGCCATCAGGATTTCCCCCCATTTCAGAATCAACCACTATTTCAATTTTTAAAACTGTTTTTAGAGAAGTTTTAGGTCCACTGGCAAAGATACCCCATATATCCTCCACCCCTACAAAGGCCTCCAACTGCAGGCTCTATAGGCTTTGATAAATGCCCAACAACATGTATTCTTCATTATAATTTCATACGCAGTTTCACTGCCTAAAAGCCCTTTGATTTCAGGATTATAACCTCCCCAAGAAGACATCTCCCTCCCAGCACCCTGAAAGCACAGGTGACATGAAGTTAGTTCTGAGGCTGACTGATTCATGTCTCATCTCTACTTGTTCTTTCTTCCCTCTCTCCTAAGCCCTGACACCCACTGAACTTTTTACCATCTTACAGTTGTGCCTTTTACCGAATACCACTTAGCTAGAATCACAAGGCAAGGAGCCTTTAAGATGGGCTTCTTCCACTTAGTGCATTTTTGCTTCTTTTTTGTCTTTTGATGGATTGATAGTGAAATCCTTTTTAGCACTGAATAACATCCCACTGTTTACATGCACCACTATTTATCCATTCATCTACTGAAGGATATCTCGCTTGCTTCTAAATTTTTGGTAATTCTGAAAACAAAAATCTGCTATGAGGCTACATTCATATAATGTTGGGTGGTCGGTCATAAATTTCAGCTCATTTGTCTAAACAGCAAGGACCATGATAGCTCCATCACATGGTATGTTCAGCTTAATGAGAGAATGTTAGACTACATTCAAAAGTGCTGAGCATTTTAAATTCCTATCAGATGTCTTGTTGTTCTTCATCTCCAGCATTTGGTGTTGTCAGCTGTCCTGGCCCATTTACGCTGCTGTAACACATACCACAGACTAGACAACTTATAAAGAACAGAAATGCACTGTGTACAGTTTGGAGGCTCGGGAGCCCAAGTGCAAGACATCAGCTAGGGTGGCTGGTGAGGGCACTGCATGCTGCCAGGATGGAACCTTCCTGCTGCAGCCTTCACAAGGCAGGAGCGCTGTGTCCCCACCTGACAAATGGGACAAGTAGCACCGTGCTTTAATGTGGCACGGTGAAAAGGCAGAACAAAAAGGGTTGAATGCTTGGGAAGCTTGTTTCAGAAAGACATTAATCTAATTCACATGCTTTCAATTTCACTGATTTCTCTATTGATTTCCTGTTTACAATTTCATTGATTTCTGCATTATTTTTCCTTATTTTCTTTTTTCTGCTCACTTTGAACTTCCTTTGCTCTTCTTTTTTTGATTTCCTAAGGTGGAAGTTTAGATCATTAACTTTAGATCTTTCTTCTTGTTTAATGCATTCAGTCAGTGAAATAAATTACCCTCCAAGCACAACTTTTGCTTCATGATACAAATTTTGGAAAGTTGATTTTTTTTAATGAAGTTCAAACTTGAGTTCTAATTTGTCTTGGAACTTTTTCTTTGATATATGTGTTATTCAAATTTATGTTATTTAACCACTATGAATTTTGGATTATATAGCTTTCTGTTATGCATTTCTAGGTAACTGCATTTTGAAAACACAGTATTATTTTACTGTATCATTTTAAATTTGCTAAAGCATATTTTATAACTCAGAATGTCAGTTATCTTGGCTTTATGTGAGCTTGAGGCAAATGTGAATCCTTCTATGGATGGATGGTGAATTCTGTAAATGCCAATAGCATCCAGTCCCTTGATGTCTTTGAGTTCAAATAATTCCTAACATTCTGTCCACTGACTCTGCCTATTTCTGAATGAGAAATGTTGAAGTTTATAACTACAGCAGACTCACCACTTGTATGTCTCCTTTGGTTCTACTAAATTTTATCTGTTTAAGCAGCATGATGTCTTTTTAAACCAAAAGTTATCTATCATTCCATAGTAGCTTTGATTTTCTGAAGCATTTTTGTCTTGAACTAATAATAGCTATGTCTACTTTTTAAATTAGTATTAGCATGGTATATCTTTCAACATCCATCCATTTGTATCTCACATATTTGTGTTTTTGTATTTAAAGTGGGTTACTTGTACACTACAAATCGTTGGGTTTTGTTTTATGGGCTACTCAAATTCTATCTATTCTTTAATTGCTTCATTTAGAGCAAGTATTTGTTCTCCTAGTTCATTTTCCAAATGTCCTCAATAGCCAACATCAAACCAGGCTGAAACTGGGAGCTGGATCTCAATCCTGATCTTCTGTACAGGTGCCAAGGACCCAACTGCTTGAGCTATCACTTGCTGCCTCTGTTTCTGCATTAGCAGCAAGCTGGGATTGAGACCTAAAGGTAGAACTTGAACCCAGGATCTTTGATGAAAGATTTGGGTGTCTTAATTAGCATCTTAATTGCTAGATAAAGTCCTCATTACAGCATAATGCTTTTGAGATCAATCCATCATACTGCAAGTATTAATAAATTCTTCCATTTTAGAATTATGTACGAGGTTCTTTGCTTATTTCTTAACTGATTTTTTTTTTAGTTTTGATTGTTTTTTGAGTTGCAGATATATTCTGAATATCAATCCTTTGTTAGGTAATTTGCAATTTTTTCCATTTTATTATATGTCCCTTCATTCTACAGACTGTTCCGTAGAAATTCTGAGTTAGATATTACACTATTTGTCTAGTTTTGCTTTTCTTGCCTGTGGTTTGGAAATCTCAGCCAAGAAGGCATCTATCACATATATAAGTGTTTTGCCTACATTTTCCTTTCAGCAACCTCATGCGTAAGGTCTAAACTTGACACATTTAATCCATTTTGAGTTGAACACCGACTAGCTAAACACCTATCCTGAACTTGATCTGATTAAATCCACCACTCTGCTGACACTGTATTGAGTGCATTTTTACACAGATCAAGAATCTGATTTGTCTCAAACCAGTGGGTGCTGGTGCCTATATCTGAACACACGTCACTCTCACTGTATACCTGGTGCTCAGGGTCTGTACTACTTGACCACGCCACAGGGTTATTGCATGGCAGAAGACCAACTGCACCACAGAGCCTTCTGCCTGCCTTTTCCTCACTCTTCCAAGGCTCTTTAAAGTTCCCAGGTAAGCAGTCTGTAAGGTATGCTATGACCACTGCTGGATCAGCACTCCTCCAGGGAAAGAAAATGTCCTGTGACCCAGAAAGCAGTCATAGGGCAAGTCATTTCTAGGTGTTTCAGTTTTATTCACTTTGCACCTTCTGAGTCTCAATCTCTTGTTCATTCTCTGCAAGTTAAACTCAAAGCCTAATTGAGACAAACATATCCTACCACCAGTATAAGCCCTGATGAGATGCTGACTAAGGTCTGAGTTTAAGGAATGGGAAAATTTGGCACTGGGAATAGCATTGCTGGTCTTGCCACGCAAGGCCAGAGGGCTCAGTGGTTAGAAGCATCTGTTAAGCAGTCATCGGGGACTGGCTGTGATTCCTGGCTCTACTACCTTGTGGCTGTGTGATCTCCAGTAAATTGTATGGTTTTGCTGAACCTCCAGTTCTGCATCTATAAAATATGAGAACAAATCCAAACAGATACCTCATGGTGCTTTCCTGAGAATCAATTCATAACATATGACTGCATACTACATGTCACTGTCCATGGCCTAGTACTCAATGCATGTCAAATGTTACTGGGTAATGCTTATTAGGGTATTAGTGTATATGAACCAATGATAGGAAGTGAACAAAAGGAGAACTACCATTAATTCAACACAAAACAACTGCTGGATTCCTTACATTGAATCTTTACAATAATTCTGGGAGGAAGGAGCTTAGTGTACTCATTTTAAAGAAGAAGGAAGGAAGCCACAAAATGATTAAACAGCATTCACAAGGACAGCTGAGCTGTCAAAACAAAGGACCAGAGTAAATTCACACACAGTGGTCGCAGGAAGATAATTCCTGCCAGTTTCCTAGTAGCATGGATTGCCTGTGGCTGCCGACAATACCTGAGGCAACTTTGCTTGACTGGAAGAGGAAACATAAGGGAAACTTCAATTTTTTTCAATGGATGCAACATGGTATTACAAATGATGTATAAAAGGCTGATTAAATTATCAAAAAACTGCTTTGTGGCTGGCATTGTGGCATATCAGTTAGGCTGCTACCTGTGATGCTGACTTCCAATATGGGCAACCAGTTTGAGTCCTAGATGCCCCACTTTTGATCTAGTTCCCTGTTAATGTGCCTGGGAAAGCAATGGAAGATGGCGCAAGTTTTTGTATCCTGCAACAAGAAGGTCTGGGTGAAGTTCCTGGCTCCTGGCTGCAGCTTGTCCTGACCTTGCAATCACAGCCTTTTGGAGAGAGAACCAGCAGATGTAAGATCATTCTTTCTCTCTCTCTCTCTCTCTCACTCTGTAAATCTGTCTTTCAAATATACATAGATAGATAGGTAGACAGATAGATAGATAAATTAAAAAATAGACACACATTTAATCTTAGAATTCTTATCTTTCCACAGAATGGATCACCTACAACTTAGCTTTCTCACCCAGGCCATGGGAATAAAAAAGACACCTATTAAATGAAATACAAAGTTCTACAAGTTGGTTATTCCAAAGGTGATGAGAGCCCTTAAATAAGCAACCTTGTGAATGGAAGGCTCAGCAGCCATAACCCAGGTGGATACTAATTCATTTTCCTTCTGTGATTATCAACATGTTCCAACCTCAGCCACATTTGACTCAGAGTATTTTCCAAATCAATCCATTCCTTTGCCTCTCTCAGTTCAAACCATCACCTGTTCTTTCCTGGATCAGTGAGTTAAGGCCCAACTGGTCATACTCCTTCATCTCTGATTCTTCAGCCCCCTAAAATTCAGTTTACTTTTAAAATTGTGAAGCCAGTCATGGTACCTACAAGAGCAAAACCCATGAGTGCTTGCTAATGGCTCTTAGAAGTAAATTTAAATTGCTAGCAAGAGTAACATGTCATCATGCTTGGGCCCCTGCTAAGCCCTCCAACCTCACCCAGCACCCTCTGCTCTACTTTTGGGAATCTTTGCTGCAGCTGAACTGGCTTCTTTTTATGTGACTCGTGGACCTATACCCCCCTCAGGACTTTCACATTAGCTCATTCTTCCTTCTGGTCCTAATGCACTCACTCTGAACCTCTTTATCACTGCCCAATTTCCCATTTTGTATTTAGTACTGGCCCAAATAACTTCGCTGAATGCTAATTAATACCTTCCACCCAAGCTGCTCTCCATTTGGTTGCCTTTTCTATGGTTACTATTTGAAGCTGATACTTTAATATTCTGATTGCTTATTGGTTTTCCACAGTAAGTATTTGTAGGAGGTACAAATGTATAATAACATTTGTGGTCACAGAGGGAAACCCAACATGCCTTCTCCTAGCTGCTCTCTTTCTATCACTGCTGTGGATGTAGTAAGAGGGACAGTGAATTCAGCCTTCGAGCAAGCTGATCAGTTATACCTGCCAAGCCAGGCTAGCCTGGAGTCATTTTTATTCCAAGTTTTGAAATTTGCACAGTTGATATTTGCTCTTCATAGCAGCAAGAACTTAAATGAGAATTATGAAACTTGAGAACACTTGTATTTTTCTCCAGGATTTAAAAAAATCTTGTCTCATACTCAAAGACTACATTCAGTGTGGGTCAGGTCCAACAGCATTAGCTAGAATGTGGTGGTTAGGGACACCCCGCCCCGGGAGGAATGCCGTCTGAGTAGAGCAGCTGCTGGGCAGGTTGGGACCGTGCCTTCATGGTCCGTGCCAAGCCGGAACCCCTGGCCCCAGTTGTGTCTTCCACCTCCAGCATTCTGATCAGCAGCTCGCCTCACGCTAGCAGGTGGCACACCAAAGTCGGACACACCTCCTCTCCTGCTGGGCAGCCAGCAGTACAAAAACTGAGGTGTGGAGAGAAAATTTCTTCCTCCCAAGTCCATCGAGTATCTGAACATTAGGAAGAAATAAAGGTGTCCAACAAGATTTCTAATTAGTTCATTGATCACCAAGCCTCCAATGATATAGTTGAATCCAAGGATAACCCAGGGTAAGTACCAGGCCTTAAATCGTGTTCCAAACCAAAATGACACAATCATGTCTCTATTCAGCTGGGCCCAAACATAAAGTACTGACATGATCAGAGGAATCATCAGCAACTGCATATCCATTGCTATGCCAATAATCACGATGCAAATCCAGTTAAAGAGCAGCATGAATAAGAAGCAGAGGAAAAGACAGACAATGTGACAGAGATCCCATTCAAGGTTTTTTTATTTTCTCCAGATGCCCCTAGAGGCTGGGGCTTGGTTGTGCCAAAGCCAGGAACAGAAACTGCAACCTACATCTCTCCTGTGGGTAGCAGGAACCTGACTACTTGAACCATCACCTGCTGTCTCCCGGATTAATGAGCTTAATGTGGCATCAAATATAGGAAATCCAATATGGGATATAGGCATTTATTTAATCTCTAAATCAAACAATTGCTTCATCACGATTGAGCTTTTTATAAGGTCCCTGGTCAATTAAAGTGATCCACAAAAACAGCATCCACAAGTAAAAAAAAAATCAAAAGCTTTGAAACTTATGGCCAGCCAGGCAAATGTACCCCAACTAGGTCTCAAGGATCCAGATTTTCTCCTGCATCTGTTTCCCTTCCTTAGCAGTCTCCTGAAGCGTTGATGACAAGTCAGCAGACCCCACAGCTTCCTTCTCTGATTTGCTCCCGAGTGCTCTTTTCTCTTGTACTGGGAGAAAGCAAGTACTGGGCCCCTGCCCACCAGCATGCCTCTTGTCTAACTTGTTCCGTATCTGTGCCAACTGTGTGTGATACTGCTCACGGAAAGGGAGGCACTCCTGTTCAGGTGGCACCCAAGTGATGCTGCTGGTTGTGTCATGTTCAGGAAAAGTCTGGATGTCTGACAGTGACCCGAGCTAAACAGAATCAACCAATTCCTTCGGCCATGTAAACTGCTTTTCAAGTGATGCCTTGGATTTAGAGTTAGGGTCATTTGGGGCCCATTCTTGGTTGAAAGAAGCCTTTCTGGATGTCAGCTGCTGCTTCTATTCAATAAGTAAAGCACATTTTGTAAATTTACTTCTTACTGTTCTGGTGAGATGTGAAGGTCTCCACAACTGAGTACATGAGAAGGGTTTTGGGATACTGTCCCCAAAACTGTCTTCTCCTCTGGATCATTTCTTTCTTGATGACAAGAACAGTGTTGGGCATTTGATGAAAGCTCAGCACTGAGTTTTCAATAAATGTAAAACATGGTTCCCATTAGGCTTGCTCATAAGTAGTGTGTATTGGTAGACCCGCCATCGTCCTTGTAATACCGAAGCATTTTAACACTGTTGGCCAAGAGACTCCAACTCAGGCCATTCCGCTCGTCTTCAGGAACCTAAAACAAGGTTCCTCCCCAGGGTCTCTTCCTGTTAAATAACTAATGGGTGGTAACCTACGTTTTTCCCATTGTTACCAGGTAATGAGGGGCAGAGTACTGGATAGGTACCCTCTACCCCAGTAGTCCTTGAATTTTATGTGTTAAGTTGTAACCTGGTATGATCTCGCTAACAGGTAGATTCAGCATCTGTGGTTTCAAGGTGCAATCTGAAACTGGTTTTTCTAAATAAAACAAAAACTCTCAGCTGTACCAATGCCGCTTCTCAAGACCCCCATTTCAGCAGCACAAATAAAAAGCACATTTAGAAATACATGGTTATGTCTCTGTCTCTGCAGTGTCCAATTGGAGGAGCCCTTAGCAGATGGCTGCTGCTGACAAAATCCAAACAAACGAATGAGTGATTTTCATTTCTCCAGTGATGGGCTTAGATGCTGTGGAATTCCCAAATGATAGACAGGGAAAGTTACAGTACTGATTCCTAATAAATGCTCATGATTATAAATTTGACAACAATACAGTAAGCATCTTATTATTATGCATGAAGGAAAATTCAGCTTGAGATTTTAGCATAACAATTAATATTCATAGGCCTGAATCAGATCCCTCCTACAGGACAAGATATGGCACTGTCCCCCAGATCCATCATCCCAGTATTATCAAGTGGCCATAATTAAAATATACTGCAGGGTTTTCAAGTTGTGGACTCAAGTGCAGTTTTGAGTCTGAGCAATAATACATTAATAACAGTGTTTGGCACTAGAAATAGTCTAATTTTCAAGGTGCTTCAGAATTTAGCATTTTATCTGCACAGATGTGGTCCAGCAGAAATGGACCCCAAAATTAAGCCTCTGTTCTAGCTTCTCACTTATTGGCAGAAAATATATTATCACTTCTTTCAAGCTCTGTATTCTCATCTATTAGAGAGGGACATTAATACAGTTCCACCTCAGATGTTATTAGAATGATTCAATGAAGCCATGGGTGTGAAACATACTAAAAATTATCAACAGCACTGCATTTGCTATTGTGCTCATTGCTTTTATTTGGTATAAGAGATCCACGTGATTGTGAAATGGAACTAACAAGTTTGAAGACAACGATCTCAAGCATACAATAACTCTTTAGCTGACTTTGAGTGATTCAGTTTGCAATGAAAGATCTTGTCTCATCTGTAAAATAGAATGCGCTGAGAGTTATAAAGTATTTCTTTTTCGGCAGTAAATTAGTAGATGTCATCTAAGAGCTGCATACACAGCCAGCAACGGAAAGAGCTGTGTGGCTACCAGGTTCCTTTGCACCAGCTTTTGCTCTTAAGTGGAGGGTAGAACCATGTTCTTATTGACACATGCTACTGTAGGTTGACTCAGAATCCATCCCAGGGCACACTGTAATCAGTAAGTCAGTCTATAAATACCAAGTAGCTGCTAAGTTTGGGAAGATAATAAGAAGAGGAACAAGTAACCTGAAAATCCTTGAGAAGCTTATTTGTCTTGAGAGTCGCTAAGGCAGATGCATTTGGGACTACAAATAAGTGCACTCTAACTTAAGACAGTGTTAAGCTTGTCCTCCAAATGCTATATATGGGGCAGAGAAAACAACTCAGCCCTGAGTTCCAATTTCTCTTGTACATATTGCCATAACCTCCCAGGTTTCAGTTGGGCATGTGGCCACCCGACAGAAGACACTACCCAGGTATGTTGCAGATCTGGATGGTCTTCTAATTCTTCTTCCCTTCTTTCGTTTAAGATAGAAAATGAATGTGATAATGATGAGCCAACTTGGCCATTGAAGAGAGAATGCTGCACTGGGGAATAGATGAGCAATAGCATGAAAGGGGTAAGCATCTCTGATGACATAGGACAGAAGCAGTTGCCTGTCTTGGACTGCCTGCCTATCCATGCTCCACAGTGGCTTTAAATGCTTGCCTTGTTGAGTCATTGGGTTTGGGGCTTAGCAGTGCCCTCAAACAATTCATTGTCTATTAAGCTATCAGCTTTGTTATCTATTAAGCTATAGACTAAAACCATAGTGTTTTGATAATTCATTCACTGGCTTTTACAAAGGTGACTCAAGCAACATGCAAGGCACTTTACTACACATTATTAAAGTCTATTTTTAACCAATGCTAGACCAAATATTGGTGAGATATTAATTATGCAGATAAAAAGACAACGATTCACAGGTATACAGAAACTTGCCAAAGGTTATGCAGCTAACAAAGCGCTGGTCATGAACGAAAGAGAAAATCTGCTGCCAGTACACAGAATTATATTCTTTTCTACCATAGTTACATAGCACTGCACAACAGCCAGAGATATTGAATTATAAACCTTAGTCTTCATCTTGAGAAATAATATTTGATGAAGAATTAAGGAACAATGAGAGTTTAATATAAGATTAAACCCAACTGTACACTCAATTATGTGATGAAATCAACATGAGCAGTTATTATTTGAGCAATTAAATTAGATGCCTTTGCAGTAAGCTGATGTGTGCTGCATAGTAAGGGGCTCTAGAGGCCTCTGAAAGAGCCCTTTATTCTTTTGCAAGAGACAGTTCCAAGAACCACAAACCCTATCTACCCCTTTCATCCCATTTGCCACTCCTTCTAAATGAGGAGCCATGATAAATTGATTATATCAACCTATATACCTGTGCTTACCATACACATAGGAATGCAGTCAGTAGAAAAAAAATAATAGTCATTAACCATCAGGAATATTCACCAGCAGGAAGAACATAATTCACAGGCAGTGGCTGTGAAAACTCTCCCTCATCCAGAAAAGCTATAAATCCCAAAATAAGATACACAGCTAACAATTCTTTAGACAGGAGAAAGGCAAGAGCAGTTTTATGTCATGTAATTGCCTAAATCCACTATCTACCATACTCACACCCCAAGATTTATGGTAACTAGAGAGTCATGCTGGAACCCAAGGCATTTTCTCCTGATTTATGAGGATACCTGCAGAATGGAAGGGAGAGCTCGTGTGGGTTCTCCTAAAGAAAGACAAGGCTGGTAGGGACCCAACCTGCTCCAGTCTGAAAAGAGGAGGGACAGTGATGAGAGAAGTATGGGGTGCTATTGATTGCCACTCCACTGAAAGATTTGGGGAAAACATTTCTCTCTAACACACACATACTACCCATGTCAAATGCTCCCCCTTTGCAGAATTCCTATTGACTCATACTAAAGTTTGTGCTGAAACAAAGGCATTCAAAGTTCTTCACAGCCTCCTCCAAGTGCTTCTATCATTCTCAAATCCAATTACCTCCCTCATCCTCTAGGCAATATACTGTTTTCTTCTTTCCCAAAATCATCTATTCTACCTGGAACTGCTTCTTAGACCTAGTGTTCTCAACCGTGCCAGCCTCCATCCTGACCATGATCCACAGAGTTAAGCTCAAATATCACTCAAGTAAGTCTTCTAGAACTGGTTTGTTCCTCACTCAGACTGTCCTCCATGTTACTGCATTTTGCACAGGCCTGCAAATGTTTCTCCCTGTGTGGCTGCTCTACATGAGGCTAGAGCACTCTTAGAAGCAAAGATCTTAAAGTAATGAAAAAAGCCCAGGTCTCATATGGATTGTAGTGTTAATTTAAATGTGAAATCCAACACTGAATAACTTCAACATTTTGGACAAACTGTTAAACCTGTTTCCTACACATTTCATAGGAAGTGGATTTGCACCTTGCAGAATTAGGTTACTACTTTGTTTAGTAAATGTTAAACTGACCACTCCCCTTTATTTGACCTTTAAATTGATCTGCTATGCTGATGTGTGATATAGTTTCTTTCATGTGGTATTACTTGATGTAAATGGGGTAAAAGAATAAAGTGATAATGTCACATTTTTGTATAATTGCTTACATAATGATACAGTAAGGAGATTATTTATCTTTAGCCACATCTTTGGAATTACAGGGGTTTCCCAGAAGAGATCTTGCCAGGATTCTGAGCCTTAGTCAGATTAAAGGCTAACACATGACTTGGAAGTGTCTAATAATGCCTGTTTGTATTTGAAACAGCTTTTCCACTTGAGCATATATTAGAAACGGAACAATATACTTCAAAAAGTGCCATCTCATCTATCTTCCTGTACCTGGCTAGTCATCTACTGCTGTACTTTCCCACTTATTACAGCACCTAATTGTGTAATTGTGCCTCTTATACATGAATCAAAGGCAAAGGCCACAGACAGTCAAAAACATACTCTTCTCTCTTTTCCAAAGTCACCATCTTGCCCCTCATCCTGGTAAGACATATGCAGGCCTGAATATTGGCAGAGATTGTAGAGGCTGGCTTCTCCACTGTAATTTGTCCTGCAAGTGTTATTGTGTTCCAGTTAACATTCTGAAATGTGTTTATTGGAAAGGGATTGCCACAAGGAGCTTTTATCTGCTTCCTCAATATATATCCTTAGCCAAAATTCTTCCATGCAGCACCACAAAAAAAAAAAAAAAAAAAAAAAAGAAAAGTGACTATGGAGCCACTCTCCAATCATGTTTTCTCTGTCAAATATTTCCTGGTCTGTGATTCTGTGATGCTTTAAGTATGCAATCAGAGGCTTCTAATAGCCTCTCACTCTGAGGAATTCTTCTCTAAAAGCTCTTCCTGAGTGATTCTTACCTTGGAGAATCTAATGAAATCTTTCTAGAAGAATGTATACATATATGTAACATGTATACACACACTCACACACATATATGTGTGTGAACTGCTACATTCAATTTCATGGATTTATGAAAATCTTCAATATCAACCCAGAAAAAAATTTGTGATTTCCTTACAGTTAGGGACTTTAGTTAACCTGGTTGTATCTCTGGCCCAACACCTAGCTGGCATTCATTCATCTGTTCATGACATAAATGTGAAACACATGAGACATGTTGTTAGTGAGTACTACATGTTGACACACCATGAATTATGCTCTTTCAGCTACATCGGATTTCATGCAGCAGGGCTGTAAACTAGCGACTGCTATCCCATTTCATAGTTGAAAAAAATCAAGTCCCAGGGAGCACAAAGCCACCAAATGACAGAACTACAGCAGTGAAATCCAGATCACCAGACTTCCACCAAATCACACTGCTTCCTCAACCAGCCTTCACTGTTTTCTACCTCCAAGCGCAAAGGGATTTCCTTCACTTTTCTCTCCACTAGAGCAGTCACCTTCTCAAAGAAGTCACTGATACCTTTATCAGAATGGAGCTGTTTCACCCTGAGCCTTGTGCAGCAAGATATTTTCAGGGCAGCACAGACCACTGTATTTGGGGCTCTCTCTCTATTGAGAATATATTGTAGATACCAAAATGCCTCAACATTTTTTTTATCCTCTAGATACTGCTGATTTCAGATAGTGTAAGCCACCAGCAAGAGAAACAGAATGAGACGTTAAGATCTGATATTTTTGCCCCAATCTCTGGATAGAACACGAGGCAAGGAGTCCTATATTGCTTTTGATTGGTTTCCATAAGCCATGCCCACAGCTTTGTTGCATTCTCTTAAATAAACTATACTCAAGCGTCCCAGTTGGAATATGCCAGAGGTGGTGAGGAATACCATGACATACTCCTACTTGGCCATGAGCCTCCTCCACCTCAGCTGAACAATGACATTCACATGAATAGAGAGAAGATACAATCAGGCAGCCTGATGCATAAGGCTGGAAGAAGCTTAGAAGTCATTGCAAGGCCTATGCTTTAGTCACAATAGAGGTTAAAGTTTCAAAGCAACACTTACTATGTGTCTGCCATGCACCAATGCTACTGGTCTTTTCTTACATAACTGATCTCAACTCTTTATTATTTTCCAAAGCAGAAAACCTTATCCCTGCATAAGGGATCTTACAAGGGCTGAAAAAGGTTTGGAGTCGGGTGTCATCTGACTCCAAAGTCTGTGGTATTCATACTAGATGATGTAGGCTGACTGTTCTGAAATACAGGAAGAGTACACTTCCCAGCACACCTGAAGTAAAGTCCCCCACAAATTAAGGCCATAAATGATTGTTCCTGACAACACACTGAGCATTCCCTACACTTCTTTCGGTATATGCCACGGTTTCTTAACCTTAGCATTCCCCTTTTGTCAGATAATGGGGATGTCTTATGCCTTGTATGATCTTTAGCAGCACCCTGCATCTATTCCTTCATCAGTCCCAACAATGAATTTATTTTTTTTATTTTACTTCTTTTATTATTATCATTTCATGACACATTCCACAGATTCTGTGGTTTCCCTTATCCTCTCTCCAAATCCTCCCCCCATCAATGAGTTCCCCTATATTGTCACTACAGTATAGTTCTTCATACACAGTGATATGTCCATCATTGCAGGCATGGACAATGGCAGAGTGTCCAGCATCCTATTGTCAAGATACAGTAAACAGTTTCATTGGGAGTCCATCTTTGTCTGGAAGTAGAGATGCATACTGCATTGTATCCTCACATCTGGATATGATTGTTTCCATTACACAGTTACCATACATCTCCTTAAATGAGAAGCCACAATACAAAATCAACAACAGGAAGAAAAACAGAAATTTACAATACCATGAAGTTAAATAACATGCTACTAGATATGGCAGTCTCCATTACACAGTTACTATGCATCCCCTTAAATCCAACAACAAATTTCTTTCCAAACATTGTCAGATGCCCCATAGAGGGAAAAAAATCTCTTACAGTCAAAAACGATTGGTAGAGTTCAACTCCATTAAGTACTCACTTGATTTGCATTCCATGCAAAACATTTGGCAGGAAAAGTCAAATATAATTCAAGGCTATGTGGTGGCTTAGCAAGCTGATCTTCCACTTGTGCTGCCAGCATCCCAAAGGGGATGTTATTGCACTTCTCATTCAGCATTATGCTTATATCCTGGGAAAACAGCAAAGAATGGCCCAAGTCCTTGCAGCCCTACACCCATGTAGGAGAACAGGAAGAAGCTCCTGGAACCCAGCTTTGAATCAGCTCATCTCCGACCATTTCTGCCATATGGGAAGTGAACCAATGGAAAGAGGACCTCTCTGTCTATGTCTCTCCTCTCTTTCTCTGTAAAATCTACCTTTCAGATGTAAACAAATAATTTGTTTTTAAAAATATGATTCAAACCAGGCTCATAACATGGCTCAGAAGAGGGAGGTTTGATGCTGATGGAGGGTGGAGTGTGGGAGGCTTTCTGGAGTGTGCAATTCATTATTGTAACCTGTTCTGAGAAATATGTAAGCCTATGATGTACATTGAAGGCTGTAAGGAAGGCAACTGTGATACTGGGCCTCTCTGAGCAAGGGCTGAAATCATATTCCCATGCTGGAATGAACTGTGACTTTAAAAAAATATTCTCTTTTGGCATGTATAAGGTACTCCATGAATGCCTCTCCAGCTTCAGCTGTGTTCTTTCAGTGTCCAGTACTTTGAGCCTCAAGAAGCATTGTGAGGCCTCACCCCTCCAGGCCTAAGCTCATGTTCCCTGCCATGCCTGGATCCTTCTCTGCTCTACCTCTGTCTCTCCTATTTCACTACGCTTGCTGAAATCCTGTTTCCTAGAGACTGAGTTCAAGCGTATTTCTGAAATCCTCATTTGGGCAAGAAGCTGTGCTGCATGTTCTCATAATAATATTTCATATATATTTTCTCTGTGATTACTTCTTCAGGAGTAGAAAAGCTTACGCATTTGTTAAATGAAAAGAAGACAGGTTATATAATTGAATATACAATCATCAATGCAATAAAGTGCCTAGAGAAAAGAAGAAAATAAATCTACATGTTGATATTGTTTTCTTAGAGTTAGAAGGTTGCTTCTGACTTTCATTTTTACCTTAATGATTCTCTAAACTTTAAAAATGTCACAAATAAACATGCTCTGCTTGTGTAATCATAACAAGATGGTTTAAACAGTTGTACACACTTGGGTTTATTTTTAAAGATTTATTTTATCTTTTATTGCAAATTAGATATACAAGGAGTAGGAGAGATAGAGAGGAAGATCTTTCCTCTGATGAGTTACTCCCCAAGTGACCACAATGGCCAGAGCTGCGCCAGTCCAAAGCCTGGACCCTGGAGCCTGGAACCTGGAGCCTCATCTGGGTCTCCCACGTGGGTGCAGGAACACAAAGCTTTTGGGCCATCCTCAACTGCTTTTCCAGGCCACAAGCAGAGAGCTGGATGGGAAGTGGGAATGCTGGGATTAGAAATGGTGCCCACATGGGATCCTGGTGTGTTCAAGATGAGGACTTTTGCTGCTAGGCCATTGCGCTGGACCCCCCACTGGGTTTTCTTTGTTTTTGTTTGTCTTTTGTGCCTCTGGATAAGAAAGCCCCTACCTCTTTTTCAACCAAAGCTGAGTAAAGTGGATTCTAGCCCAGTCTATAGGAGTCCAGCATATGACTTAAGCTAAGCTGATCAATGGAAACCTTGGCCACAGGGTTGAATTCCAACCCTGGCACGGATCCAGTAGGCCAGTCAGGGATAATAAAATGAGGTTCTGAGTTTTTTTTCTTGAATTCCTAGAGGAATTAGATGGTCTTTATATCTCCCAAAGGGAGCTGTCACTACTTGGATTGAGGCACCTATTAACCTAGAGGAAGTAGGGCCCAAATGTGAACCCATGGTACTTTCCTCGATATTGAATCAAGATAGACCTAAAACTTAATTATGCCCCTGGATACTACTGGTCCTTTAATATCTATTTAAAACCAATATGCACAATTTTTAAGCTTACAAATCATTATTTTTAATACTACTAGCAATGATGTGAACATAACTCACCACCAAGCCCTCATTATCGTTACTGCTGTATCCATCGTGTGTTCTTCCCTGTCCCTACATTCTCCTGCAGAAGTAATCACACTGCTGGCGTTGTGTTAAGCAGCTCTACTCTTTTTAAAAAATAATGCTCTACATATGCACAGATTCTCAAACAATACATTATTTAGATTTTCTTGTTGCTATGCTTTATAAAAATGGAATCCTACCATATGCATTCATATGAGAATTGTTTTTCTCACCCAACATTATTTCTTCCAAGACTCATCTATATTTTTTCAGCTAGCTATAGCTCATTTATTCTTAGCACTCTAATAATGTTCATTCCTTTTTATAAAGAACTTGAATAGGACTTGAAAAAACTGTCAGCATCTTCCAGAGGGAAAGAGAGAAAGGAAACTTGTATAAAAACTGCTTTCTAAGTTCCAGGAATTGGAGTCATCACTTTATGCATGCTGTCTTGTAAATGCTCCAAACAATTGCATGAAGTGTATCTGGTTATTTACAATTTACAGATAAGGTTACAGGATCTCATGCTTCCCCTAAGGCTATTGAGCTAGTCAGCTGCAGGGATGGAATACCAACTGTGTTCTGTCTTATGCTCTTTCTAATTCTCCGACACAAAGCTCTTCTAATGCCCTTCAGAGCAGCAGCCAAATTTTAAATATGTGTTTTTATTAGAAAGTCAGATTTGCAGAGAGGAGAGATAGATCTCCCATCCATGGTTTTTCTCCCTAAATAACCATAACAACTGGAGCCGAGCCAAGACAAAGTCAGGAGCCTCTTCTGGGTCTTCCACATGGGTTGGCGTCAGAAAGTTCTGGGCCATTCTCTACTGCTTTCCCAGGCCACAAACAGGGAGCTGGATGGGAAGTGAAGCAGCCGGGACACAAACCAGTGTCCATATGGGATGCCGCTGTCTGAAGGTGGAGGATTAGATGGTTAGCCATGGTATTGGCTTCCAAAACAGTAAAATTTTAAAACAAGAAAATCAAACCAAATTCAAGTATTCTCACTTCATTCTTAAGACAGAAATCTTGAGGGCTACACTAGGGTCAAGCAGTGGTTCTACCAATTTTTGGCCAGACTCAATATTTGTGTTTCCTTGCCTGCTTAGTGATAATAATTTACCTCACTGTAATGTTGAGAGAATGAGATAAGCTATCCTATCAGAGAACAAAGGAAAGTACCTGAAACATAGTAAATGTCTCATATTCACTCTACTTTCCCATATTCACCCTCTTGTCTCACTTTCCAGACCACCATATACTTCACAGTTCATTATTTCTCATCTGTGATCACACCAACTGCTCTTTAACAGGTCTCTGATTTCCTTGAGTTCTGCTGACAGTTCAGGAGGACTATTTCTAAAAACAATTCTGATCCTTTCATTCTCCTACTAAACTCCTCACTTTGCTCCATCAACCATCGAACAGGGCTTTCAGATGACAAGACCAATTCATACTGCAAAGCTCTTGATCTGTTAATGGTCACAGTACATGATGTGTTTTTTGCTTCCCTCTCTTTTGCCTGTTGAGTTTCCTGAGCCTGTAATGTTCTTCCCTCCACTTAAGTAGTTCTGTGTCTCAAAACTCAACTCAGACATGAGCTTCCCATCTTAAACACATTTTACCCTTTGGCAAATATCATAGCTCTGCATTTATTTATTTCCCCATAGATTTACCTCTCTGAGGGCAAAAGTCTGTTTTCTCCACTTCTGATAGCAAGTTCTAGTTCTTAACTAGACACCTGTGATACTCAAGAATGCCTATTAGGTTGAATGCAGATTAAGTCCTCAGCTGTGCTGGGATAAGAAACTAACAAAATTGAGAGGCTTGGAATTACGCTACTCTGATCAGGAGAGTGATTGCAATTCCCTTGCAGACTGGGGAGCTAGCATATTAGCACCTAATTTATAAGACCCCAGCACAAATTCAGTTTTAAAGAAGGAGCATCTATTTGAATGGTTACATATATAACACAATTTTCAATCTGCTCCTTTCCCCCCAAGAGAAAAACATGGAAGAACTCATGGAAAGATAAACATACATCTTCTATACTGACTTTCTTAAAACAGATCAGGGAGAAGACAGAAACTGATCCATAAAGACACACATACACCTGGAAAATTAGATTAGCACAATGGACATCAGAGCTAGAAACTTCTTCCTTATCTCTCTTACTTGAATGCCTAGTCTGGCCAATATATCAACACTGAAATACCCAATAGCTACTGTTATGAAGCTGCCTTGTTACAAAGTCTTTAGAGAAAAGTTGCAGTGTGGTTAAAATGAGAGGAATAATGTTAGATGCAGACAGTGTGATGTTTGGATTATGAATGTGGCACTCTTTAGCTACAGAGATTTGGGAAGGTGACATAATACAGCATGTTAGTTTCCTCATCTGGAAAATGAACAACACTTTCTAATTTACAGGCAACTGCAATGATTATACTAGATACTGCTTACAGACAGTTACACAGCTCCTGATGACCAGTGGGTGCTCAGCAAATATCAGCTCAGAAGGCCCTTGGCTGAATTCGGAGCCATGATGGGGAGAGGAACATGTAAACTAACTCTTCACCTATTCCTTGAGTTCAAAATATGGGCACAATCCTGAGCCCAGTCTCGTAGAATACCATACCCAGGTGTATACATGGGTTTTGGGGAAAAGCTTTCAGAGGAAGCAGATTCAAGCCAGAATTTTAAAGTTTATGTGTCTGAGCTTCAGGAAATACCAAACACCAGTTACAAGACATATACTGAGTATGCCCGCCTCCAAAATGAATCCACTGATTCCTTTCATTAATGTACATCTGCTTCCACGTCTTTGTCCCAGCTTAACTGAACATGCAGGTTTCCAACTAGAAAATCTACCCATTCTTCTGTGCCGCCAAACAGGACCACATGGATAATTTCTACACAATCGGACAAGCCAAGCAATACTGCACACTACTTCCTGAGATCAAGTGGCCTATTATGCAAGGTTTCTTCCCCATCCTTGAGGCCTGACATGTAGATATGGTAGAGGCAAGACATCTATTGTTTTTGAAGACTGTGATCAGGAGAAGGAAGGAACGGAGTCCCTGGTGACTTTGCTGTTGCCACCCTGCCCACTCAGACAACCCACAGCTCCACACTTCCTTTTTGTTGCCTCTCCTTAATCTCTGTTACCATAGCTAAGCGATTTTCCAAGTAACAATGCCCTGAGGATATGTGTGGACATAAAAATGGACCTGATATGTGCGGAAACAGAGATGGGTCTGAGTGAAGAAGATGAGTGTCTGATAGGAACAAGTGAAAGCATAAAAAGGATAGACTCACGTTTAGATTCTCCGTCAGGCTTCTGCAACAAGCTTAAAATAAGCCCTTTCCTACCACATTGCATCCCCACCAAAAACGGAAGAACGCTAACAACAATCCAGGCAAAACGGTAATGCACTTCTCCTTTATTCTGACCCAGCTCAACATCAGCTCAACTAATGGAAAAGGAAGAAGACCTGAAGAACAGAGGCCAAGCGTATTCAGATCAAGGTGTGCCTCTGTTTCTGTTCAGTGGTCGTCTGCACAGCTGCAAATCCACAAGAAATGAAAGCACCCACTCCATTCTGCAGAACCCTTTGCAAGCTGTACTTTGCGCTAACCACAGTCACATTTTCCCATTTTCTATTCTATCTCCTGAGGCCACACAGAGCAAATAAAATCCTAGTATAACCCTTACTTCAAGGGACAGCTGCTCCCTTGTGTGAAGGTGGATTCCAGGGAGTTGCATCTTATGGAGGTAAACAACTCTATTTAGGTTCTCTATTGACACATTTCTATTTTTGTCTGTGTAGGCAGAATTCCCACTAAGGCTGTGCAACCACAGGGAAAAAGAATTCCCTTTTCAAGACCCAGCTTTCTTATACAAAAAAAAAAATGCAGCTTGGCTTTTCGAACAATTGATCCTCGAATGAAGTGCTTTCAGCAGATGTGAACACCTGAGAAAGATGAGAACCATGCAGAAGTGGAACACACAATAATAACCCAAAGATAAATATGTTAAATTTTGGAGGATTGTTTTTTCGTTATTTGTGCTTTGATTTTATATCTGCCATGTAAAGCACACCTGAGGGCTAGATATAAATAAGTTTGCAAATTCTGGACAGAATAATCTTAAGGGTCTATGTAGCCTTCAAATCCTACAATTCTAACCTCTACCATTGGATGGTACCGTTAGACACCGCACCCTTCCTCTGAGAGAAAAGGAGCAGATATGTTCTCGTGCTGGACATCCTTCACTCATCGTCCTCCTTCATTCTGCACATTCCCTTTGCATCCTGTTCCATCGTTCTGTACTCTGGAGATCTGACTAGCGAGAACTTCATTATGCGACGCCCCTTGAATTCTGACTTCAACCTTAGGCCGTCCAATGAGAAGCACAGTATGAAATAGACAGATGGAGGGTGAAAGACTGTTGTGTCCTTTCTCTCACTATCTGGGGTCGGCATGGATCAGGTTCCTGTGCTGATGACCCCAGTTCCTACGCTGACCCACCCAACGGCTGCATGTTCAATGCCTTCAGACCGTCACTCCTCCACACAGAGGATGGAGATGACCGCTCACTGAAGGTCATGTTTGAATAATCCACATGCTTTTTCAGTTTTACTTAACCCTTCCCACATCTCTGAAAGTAGTTGTTTCTCTAAAGCTTCCTTATACCTCCCTTCTAAGTGCACACTGGGTCCTCTCCCAGGACCCTAAGTCACTATCACTTTTCTTTTTGATGTCCTCCCAGTAGCAGTAAGGGGAACCTATTCTAAAAATGTCTGATGTAGTAGTCTTTAGATACCATTTGTAGGGGCCAACATTATGGTTCAGTGGGGACTGACACCAGCATCCCATATGAGTACTGGTTCAAATTCCAGCTGCTCCCTGCTACTGTACCTGGGAAAGCAACAGAAGGTGGTCCATATACTTGGACCCCTGCCACCCATGTGGGAGATCTGATAGAATTACAGGCTTCTGCTTAAGCCTAACCCAATCCCAGCTGTTGCAGCCATTTGAGAAATAAACCAGAAAATAGATTAGAAAACCTTTTCTCCCCTCTCTATAAGTCTTCCTTTTAAGTAATAAACAAATAAATCTTTTTAAAAATATCATGTTTAGGAAGTACCACAAATCCTCACAGTGGGGGCCTGGTGCAGTAGCCTAGCTGCTAAAGTCCTTACCTTTCATGTGCCGGGGTCCTACATGGGCACTGGTTCGAATCCTGGCAGCCCCGTTTACCATTCAAGCTCCCTGCTTGTGGCCTGAGAAGGCAGTCAAGGATGGCCCAAAGCCTTGAGACCCTGTGCCCATGTGGGAGACCCTGAAGAGGCTCTGGGCTCCTGGCTTCAGATCAGTGCAGCTCCAGGTGTTGCAGCCACTTGGGGAATGAATCAATGGATGGAAAATCTTTCTTTATGTCTCTCCTCCTCTCTGTATATCTGACCTTCCAATAAAAATAAATTTAAAAAATCCTCACAGTGGGGCCTGGCACGATAGCTTAGTGGCTAAATTTTCGCCTTGCATGCTCCAGCATCCCATATGAGTGCCAGTTCATGCCGTGGCAGCTCCACTTCCCATCCAGCTCCCTGCTGTGCCCTGGAAAAGCAGTCAAGGACGGCCCAAAGCCTTGAGACCCTGCATCCACGTGAGTGGCTCAGAAGAAGCTCCTGACTTCAGATTGGCTCAGTTACAGCCATTGTGGCCACTTGGGAAATAAACCAAGAAATGGAAATTTTTTCTCTCCTTCTGCTTAAAAAAAAATACCATACTGGTCATCTGAGACATATATATATATATATATTTTTTTTAACTGTCTTTTTGTCAATTTCTTTTCCACGAGTAAAGAACAACCTTTTCCCTGATGGAAAATATGTGGAATTATTGGGTACCCATAATCAGGTTCTGTGTCCTGGAGGTGGAATGGGCACTTTAGGACAAATTGTCTCAGGAGGTTTTGAAACGAAACTAGGAAGTCATTCACTCATTTTGGGTGATGGTCCTGGGAACTGATGGGCTTAAGTGTTACAGTGAGAACATTTGAGTCTACAGGAAAGCTGGGTTCTCATGGAACCAGAAGGAAACTGAGCCAGAGTCAAAGGCATATTTTGTACATGGAGCCAGGTTGTATTTCAAGACCTGATTCTTTTCAGCTTCCAATCCAACCACCCACCAACCTATTTAATGTGTTTTTGCCTGAATTCCTTTGTGTGTAGTTTCTCTACTGATTGGTGCATCCTAGATAAAGACAGAGTTCAGGATTTGTTTGACTCCAGCTGACCAGATGTGACCTCTGAGAGAAGAGTTCAGCTCTACTTGGTGAAAAGTCTGCTATATTATCACTTCTGGGTAATGCTTTGTGGTTTATGGAAAGCATTCACACTCATTATCTAACTTTAGCTTTACAGCAGTTCTGGGTAACAAATAAAGCAAATGATGATATCCTCTACTAAGTAAGTCTCACAGAAGCAAAGGTCCAAAAGATAAAGCCGCTGTTAGCTCTGCTCTTTGAGTGGGACCATGCAAGCTTTCCCTTAGAAAGATACAGTGAATGCAGTCATGCAGTTTGTTTCTAGATGGTTTCTTGACCTCTAGCTCCACCTCAGTTTGCCACTGCCTTTCCTATATTTGACAACAATCTTCCTGCTCTTGGTTTGAGAGTCAATCTGTTCTATTACTATCTCCAGGTTGAACATTTGCATACAGTGTTCTATCTCTAGCTTCCTTGATAGAGTATACCATGTACCCTACGGCTTAAGGTGGATTCCCTCTCTTCTGACTTAACCTCAGTGACTTTCCCTCAGCCATAGTTTGAACTGTTCCTATGAACAGCTTCTTTGGCCTTATTCAATGTGACCTTGACTCTAGTTCAGCAGTCCAGGTAACTATGAGAAATGAAGGCTCCCAGTTAATTCAACTTCGTCCAGTGCTCTTTTTAGTAAATGTCAATCAAGGTTATGCCCAAGAGTGCATGAAGCTTCCTATATTCAGAAAATATGCACTAAGGTGTTCTCTAATATGGTGTCTTTTTGTATACGTGCCCTGCAGTCAATGATTCTGAGAGTGAGATGACTTTTTGTTAAAGTTTCACTTTCAGTCACAATGTACAGCCTCCCAAAGAGAAGTGTGGAAGTTGGAACAATAGAGCATGCTCTTTACAAGCGAGACAAAAGACTGAAATAGAGGATACAGCCCAAATTAGCATCAGAGCAACTCCCACTGATGAGAAAATTATCCAACTGCAAATTACATACTGTGCTGCTCCATGAGCTCCATTGAGGTTAAGGTATTGGATTCACCAAATTTAGCAGATGAAAAAATAATGCTGAAAAAACAAATGTGCAAAGGTAAAAAGGAAGGAAGAACAATTAATAATTTCAAAGGACCTACTGCAAAACAGTCTATATTAGTCACCTGAAACCCATGTAAGACTGCACAAAAGCTAGCAAATGTTAGAACATTAAGGTATTGGGCCATCTGAGGATTACAACATGGGTCATTTTGACTTCAAAATCTTACCTTCTAAGGCCAAGATATTATTATTTCTCTTGTTCAGCAGAACAGTACTGACCAGGAATAGAATGTGTTGTGTCAGAGGAAAGGAATATATCAGTCACGTATCATATGACTACCACAGACAAAACGTAGTAAGTCAGGGGAATGTTTGCCAATCACCAGGCATTCCTGTCTAGGACCCAGCAAGGAACTGGCGGTACATTCAGAATAGCTCAAAGAGGGTTCAATTTCAAAGGTCTAGGCAAGGGAAGAACATCCCAAGGATTAGCGCAGCGATCTAGATCTAATAAAAGGATGATCATTACCCTTAGCTGGCAAGGGGAGAAGTGGGAAGGAACCCTGAGTAAGCGAAAATTTCATTGAAAAAAATTAATTTCTATGGGGCACAGCCAACAAAGTTTTGCTCACAGGAAAAACAAAAAAAACTGGAGAAAAATTCCCTAATCTCATTCACCTTTCCTCAAGAATTCTCAGGGAGTAGAAGGCTGCTGATGAACTTGACATAGCTCATCCTCCAGGGCAGAGAAGAGGGAGAGAAGGATTGAAGGGGACCTAGTGGAATAAAGACATCTAGCATCCGAAGACATTCGGAAAACAGACAAAACAGGGACAGGAAGGGAGCTTCGTTACCTTCCCACATCCATAAGAATACGGTAAGTAAGCCTCTTCAGATGAAATTGGATCAAAACAAAGCAGAAGTTCTAAGAGCATTTGTACTATTTCAGATGAGTGCTCTTCTGGCAAAATAAATATGATAACACATAAGCAAATGAAGTCAATATTCTAATAAGAGGTTAGCAACATGCAGTTTTGTTAGTCCTTTTGCAAGTGTTTGGGAAAAATGGAGAAAACTTTATTTACACTAAGAATTAAACTGACTTGGCTCCTTGATAAAATCATGGTTCTATCAGATGTTTATTTCTTTAGAGTTTGAACAGAGTCAGAACAGAATAAAGCTGGATGTGATCCAGGGAAGTGAGTGGTAAAATGAAGAAAAAGAAATTAAGGAGGTAAGGGGGAACAGATTACTTAGATCTGTTGGAAAACTTTTCAGTGGGATTACCCAGAACACTATGTAGAAAAGAAATGACATGGAGACATGAATCGACTCAAACAACCCACCTAAGAAGCCAACACCATACTCTAAGCAAAGAAGATCTGATGGCAGTAGCAGGGATCACTAGTGGTCAATTTCCAAGTAATTTGCACAAGTAATACCAATGGGATTGGCTGAATGACTGGATAGCAGGTGTGAGAGACAGGGACTAGCTCAAAAGAGCTCCAGCATACACAATGGAGGATCAAGTCAACCTTTGCTAAGGCAGGGAAGACTGCAGGGGGAGCTCCATTCTGTTTTGGGTGAGGAAAGAAATTGGAGTTTAGTTGTGAACAAATTGACTTTGACATGTGTATTAAATATCCAAGTAGATATGTTCATGAGATTGTTGAATATAGAAGTCTAGAGCTCAGGGAAAAAGCCCATGCCAGAGATGCTGGTTTGGGTGCTATTAGTGCATGGATAATATTTAAAGACTCAGGTTGAGGTCTTCCAAGAGTGAGTTTAGCCACTGAAAAGGTAAATGCTGAAGTACTGCAGGGTTTGGGATCTGGCATGGAGCATTCGGGAAGTAGCACTGTGGCCAAGTGGTCAGCACTCAAAGTTAGGGCCACTGTCTGCTCTAGAGCAGTCTTGGAGGGTACACTCAGCTTTCTACTGGCATTGGTTATCTTCCTTAGCCTCTATGAGCTTTGACTTCAATTGAGAAGTGGGATATGGGCGCAGGAATGGTACCTGTCTTACAGGATCATTGCAAGTGTTAACTTACAGAGAAGAGTAATGCACCTCATGTAGTCTATGCATTTCCATAAATGATCAATAGTGTTGTTATTATATGCCTTTCAAATGCTTGCAGAATAAAGTTATGAACAAAAAGAAATAAAAGAAGCAGAGGGTTTTACAAATCTGTGCTCTACAAAAGTCAATAATCTTGCATCTAAATGAGAAATAATCCAGTTTAATGGATATCATTATTCCCATATTACAGATAAGAACACTGAGGCTGAGAAAGAGATGTAAAATGATACACAAGGGATAGGAGTGGCTATAACGTCCAGAAGTGCATTTTCTTTATCTTCCATTCTTTGTCAGTCTGTAGTTCTCAGCCGACATGCAGAGCATGCCGTATCAGCAGACTGATGAGAGGCTGTCCAAAGGAATTCAAAACATTTTTGTGCTCCTTGCTGAATAATTAAAATCCTCGGCACACGCAGGCTTGGAATGGCTTCCTAAATGCCTTCACACTTTGGAGGTGGAAGTCTGGCTCCTCAGGGACCTTTCTGCTTCTTTTCAAACCCAAAGCAATGGACTTGAGACTCTAAATCCAAAAAGCTAACAAAGACCTTATTAATTGTGGCATCTTTAGAAACACTTCTTTTTTCACTCTTTTCCCCTTCTCTCTAGGCAACCCTTGCATAAAAATATCCATTCACCAACTGTTCACCAACTGTTCCTCCTCTCACTGGCATACCTTGTGCCGCATTCCAAGATGCCAGAGAGCGTTTTTGCAACAGCCCTCCATGCTGCCTCGGCTGGCCGCCATCGGGGCCTGGAAAGGGGAGGCAAGGGAGAGCATGAGCAGGGATGCATCTGGCAAAGAAAGCCAGGGACCAGGTGGCCATGAGGCCAAGGATGGAAAGGGAGTGACCGCGTTGTGGGGCTTGAAACCCAGCTCTGTTATGTTCTTGCTGTGTGTTAACACTCAGACTGTTGCACATTGTGCCTAAAATTTCTCCCCCAACAAAGACCGACAGCAACTATTTCTAAGAACTGTCACGAAGATGAGGCTCTTTCACGGGACTTACACACTACATGAGGTCAATCAATGACAATTTTCTTTTCCTCTTTTAACTCCTGAGGGGTTAATAGTTCAGCTAAAACACAGAATCAAACTCACAAAAAGGGAGCTCCAAGCAGGCATTAAATGTTGACATACATGGGTGATCACTTATCCTAGCAGTTCAGAATGCCAGATAAGACACCTGCATCCCATTCAGGAGTACCTGCACTTGAGTCAGCTATGTTTTTGATTCTAAGCTCCTACAGATGTGACCGTGAGAGGTAGCAGTTCAGGTAACTGTCTTGGTCATCCACATGGGATTTAGTTTTCAGCTTCTGGCTTTGGCCTGGCTCAGCCCTGGCTCCTGAGGGTATTTGGGAAGTAAACAAGCAGACAGAAGCTGTTTCTCTTTTGTTTTCTGTGCCTCTCAAATAAATAAATACTAACAATAGAAAAAAAACCAGTAAATTAAGATTGTATCAGATGACGGATGGGTAACTTAGAAAAAGGAAATGGTTGTGTTAGATTCAGGGCAAGGTGGGATCTTTGAAGGCTGTTTAGGCAATCTGGTTCTAGCTTAGCTCTATCTCTCACTATAAAGAGCAATTCATTCCTTCACTTACTCTATAAACATGTATAGGTGCTGACTCCAGGCTAGGGCTAATCTGTGAAAAACAGTATGAACAGACTGCTGGCTATGACCCTCCAGAACTCACAGAGGAGCAAGAGAATCAAACATGCAAATGGGTAAGTAGCAGATAAAGAGGACAGAATCGCAAAGCTGCTGATGGAACAGGCCTACTGGAGCCAGACTACATTTAGCTTGGTACTAGCAATGTGGCCTGGACAAATAGCTACACTCCTCTGTCTCTTCCTTTGAAATATGAAAAATCATAACCAATTCTTTAGATTGCTCATAATCAATTCTTCAGATCATCTCAAAAAATTAAGTGAGATAATGCTGGTTAATGTGTAGTACATTCCTGGTGCATCAAAATGCAACAGAAGTTAACTGATACAATTCAAGGTGGAATGTGTTTATTCATGTGCTGATTTGTTTGGAATTATGCTCATAAATGCATATATCTGTAGTATATACATGTGTAAGATATTTGTATGTAGTGTATGTTATATGTGTATACATGTGTATACATATATTCATACATACATCACACATACGCTCTGAAACTTTCAGTAACGTTCTTTTCAAATGTATCAATTCATTTAAACCTTTCCCAGTGACCTTTGACACATAAGGCTTCCTCTGATCTCAGTCACCCACACTGCATCACCCCCAACGACCTACTTTTTTCCCTGCCTGCCAAGACACACTATAATATATCTATACATTCTCAAGAGCCACTTCCTAAAATACTTCCACACTCATGAGAACTGGTTGGGTAGCAAGCAGATGAAATGTCTATCAGAAATAGGCATAGACACCTGAATATTTTTTTCTGCAAGATCAACAGGTAGACATACCTTACTTAAAGCTGTGCTCACAGGATCAGAGAGGAACTGCACTTGGATTTCAACCCAGATAATAAAGGACTGTATCTGCAGCCAAGACTGCCTGAAGCCTGGTCCAGCAACGGAGTGGTTACAAAGGGCAGGTCAAGAGCCAAACGATCTTCATTCTAACCGGGGTAGCTATCTGCTTGGCTCAATGATCTGCAGTAACAGCCTCAGTATGTCTCCCTTTTCTCACCTTTGAACAGGATCTTTACAGTGCCTACCTCATTATTTTGTCATGCGCACAGGAACTGATGACCTCTGTACACATTTGTGGCGTAACTTCTCAATAACGTGAGTCACCTTCATTATTACTAGTCCATTTTTCCCTGAATGTAATGTGTATTTCTGGAGATGTTTGCAGGCATAATTTGTCTAGCCTTTTATGCCACTAAGCTTCCTCAAGTACACAACCAACGTCCCATTCCCGTGACCATCTCACCACTTCAACAAAATCTTATGAATCATTCTTAATCCAACGTCTCTTGCAGACAGAGATGGACACACAGCTACACCAGTGCTGGTTAAGCCTAGCCCATGTCCCAAAAGGCTTGCCCAGGATCTCATCAACAGCCCAGTGTTTCTTGCATTTGTAACTCATATTCACTCTCAGTCAATTTTGGTCTCACACACGTTTGCTCTACTAAAGAAACATAAATGAAAAGTTTAAGAACCAACAGGCCATTCTGTATATTACCCCTCAACCTTGTATTGCATATTCTCATTTCCATACTTTCACAAAGAACCATGTTCCATTCCTTTGGCCCTTCTTTCCTCTTACCCTCTTCACTTGGCTTATTTTTCCCCCATCCTTTAAACTCATAGATAACACTGTGTCTTCATTAAATCGGAATTATAGAAGCATCAGGGACTGTGCCAAACACCAAATACATAGTGTTAAGTAAAACAGAAGAAGTTCGGCTGCTTTTGCGGGACTTAAGTTTAGAAGTCAGCATACATTTAACACACCCATAACATTACACGATGGCAAGTGCCATGTTGGAAAATTCCAGATGTCCTGAGCACACTGAGCAGGGGGACCGTGTCCTATATGAGGGTCCAGGAAAGACATTTCTGGAGAAGAAACATTGGGTTGGGATAGGTATCCTCCTCTGGAATTCGATATCAGCCTTGTTTTTTTTTCTGTTTTATTTTGTTACGTTCTATTTTTTAAACCATAACACTTCATCCTTTTTTCTGTATTGTTTCTCTCCAACTCAAGTATAAACTTCTCAAAGGCTGTCTCAGAATCTTATTTCAGGGCCGGGTATAAGTTTTGTACGTAGTAAGGGCACAAGTGTGATTATTAAATGACTTTTGTTGTTGTTGAAGAGAAAGTATAGATTTAATGAGGCTTTGAACGTTACCAATTTCTCTCAGAGCTGGTCTCGAAATCTTGCTGCCCTGCGTCACACCCATGCTGCTGCTCACTTCCCCTCTGCCCTTCAACTCCCCAGGGGAAGGGGACTGCAACTCCAAATCAGCCCCAGGGCAGCTCTCATCTGCTCTGCCACCAGATTCTGATCGCGTTACATTTAATACGTGTATAATGAATGCCGCACACATTTGGCAGTGCTTCTGTGTGCCATGCCATTATATGCCGTATTGACAGCAAACAAGTCACATATTCTCCCTGTGAACACTGCAGGCAAAAAGAACATATAATTTTGTTGTTGTTTGTACGTTTTTTCCCGAGTCACATTGGACACCATTTGCCTTTCATTAGAAACACCATGCTGACAATAAAATCACATATCCCCAACACACAAAGAAGGGAAAAAACCAAGCTGTGTGGGCCCCCTGTGAAGGGGAAGAGCAGAGGCATGCCCTCTGGGGAGGGGACCGAGGTAACACAAGTGGGTGACTTCCAGGGTCTTGTTGGCTTAGTCCCCCTAGGGAGAGGAGAGGCTCTCGTGCCCTGCAGTCGGCCTGAACCATGATGCCTTGGAATTTTATTCCACTCATTTATGCACTCACTTATTCATGTACTCATTCATTCAACAATGTATTTTGACTTGCTACATATTCTTTCTAGAGTTAACATAGGAAAGAAGGTAGAATGCTAAGCTATATTGAGCGCTTTCTATAGGCATTTGCTGCATTTTTACTTTTCATACAAATCTTACATAATCAGTAATTACTGATTCAGTTTGGCTTAGAAACCGAGCATCAGAAAGCTAAAATGACTTGCTCACAATTACCAAAAGAGTATGATCAGGATTTGTACCTAGCCTATCTAATTATACAGAGTAAATAAATGAGTTATTATTTACTAAGCATTCACAGTATGAGACACTGCCCACGTTTCCAGAGTAATTTGATATTACAATTATTTAGCACCTGTGAGTTCTCCCCTCCCCAAGCCTGCAAGCTTATATGTTTATTCATTTGATGAATGTTTAACAGCATCTCTGAACTAGGCAGTATGAGTTTCCTGAGGGCAGGGTTTATGTCTTCATTGTTTTCACAGTCATAGGATAATGCATGTGTACAGCACAAAGCAGAGATGTGAAATCTAATGGAAATAAAAAGAGAAGAAGGAAAGCAAGATAAAAGGAAGAAGTTGTTTATCACTTAATGGAAGACAAGCACATAATCAAGTGAACTGGGAGAGAATCAGAATAAATAAAAGTGTACAATATTTTCTAGGGAAACACTGATAAATTGGTGAAGAAAAATAATGTTAGCCATAAAGACTAAGAGCGGCAGTGTGGTGAAGAATGCAGGGAAGCTGGCAAGGAGATAATAAAGAGGAATGGAGACCACGTCACAGCAAGGAGGTTAGTGTGGTAGGCAAGCAGACTCTATTGACACAAAGAGCAGGAAACAGCTGAAAAGACATGTGGAACCACATCAAAGGAACAGTCAAGTTTCCTTCTATTTTGTTACAGGAAGGGGACATTAATCTCACAGCTAATTGTGCTCTGAACTCACAAATTTGTTTTTAAAAAAAGAATGGGAAGAGGCCACAGAGTTGCATGAATTAAATCATCAAGTTCTCAGGAACACAACCCGAGGAGTTAGATGGTCCTCAGTTCAAGTTCAGTCAGTTTTGCCACCTAGCTGGTAATTCACTTTGGGCAAATGAATTTGATTCTTCAAGTCCTTGACTCTTCACATGCAAAACCAAGGTGATGGTTTCTACCCTCAGAGAAGATGAGGGCACATTAAACAAATATGTGAATATTATTTACAAGTTCTAGGGTATAGTAAACTTTGGTAAGGTTTGGGGTGTAGTAACAGACTGGTGGTTATTGTTTCCAATTACATTACACTCTTCCAAATGAGCAAAGATTACACAAACTGGAGATTTGTAGAAGAATGGGTGCAGCTTCCCTAGCAGTGAAACTCATTCATTTCTCCATTCAACAACATCTATTGAGAAAGTACAAACCATTTTCAGCAATGAACTCGTAATGTGCGACACAGAAACATACAGACTTGTCCTCAAGAAGCTCACTGTCTTTGGGACAGGGAGACCAGTATGAAGGGTGGGCTGTAAGATAGTTGACAAAAGGCAAAGGAAAAGCACACAGCTAAAAGAGAAGACTACGTGCCCCTGAGGTAAATTTCTTCATCCTCCTCAGATTCAGTGTTTTGGTCTTTAAATAGATGGGATGACTTCAAATAATCACCAGATAAGCTAGTATAAATAAAGAGAGAGTTGGCACCTAGCCTGGTTCACAAATGATCTTCAGCAATCGCTTATTCGGAGCACAAATGGATTAGTGTTATAATAGAAGAACATACAAAATAGCAGTGTTCTGTGAGTGAGTGGGGAGTAGATTGAAGAGCCAGGAAACAGCTGTAGGACTTCTTGGTGCAGTTTGTCTTTAACCTTAATATAGGTGCTGGGAGATGAGTAGCTGATCTCTTGAAACTTGGGCTGGACTTGTGACTTGTTTGGGTCATGAGAATGCAGGTGATTTCCTGTGGGGTTTGGTGACTACGTCTCCAGAATGTTAGCAGCCTGTCACTTCCATGTAACAAACAAATAAACAAACAAAACAGCATGGCTTCTTGGAGGACAAGAAGTGAGGCATCTCTCAACCTCTACCCACCCCTCCCTACTGGCGATTCGTGAGTGCAGCTATCTCAGCTTTTGAGCTCAGCTTACCTTCCTGTTGAATTTACCTGCTCTGTGAAAGCAGAAGAATCCAGCAGAGAAATCCCTCAGCAATACACTTAGGAAACTGCATTGTTGCTATTTGGGACACTTATAACTTGGAAGTGCTATGTAACTAAAATAGAAGCCTTAACTGGAATGCTAGAGAGGTCCTATAATCATTTAAAATTTGGGTAAAAAATATCTGTGCATGGACACATTTTTAGTTTGTAAATCTGTGTGTCACCTGCATGCACCTTTTTAAAGGGTATGAGTCCAGACATGGTTATGACCTTTAAGTCCAGGGCAAGAATGTTATGTATTTGCTCATCTTATAATCTCCATTGGTGTTTTGCTACTGACAGTGACATTGAATATCTTTTCATACATATGACATACTGTGTTTACAGTTTATACAAGTATGTTTACACTGGAAAGTTCATAAAAGGGTAATTTCATGTGAAGTACTCTAACTACTTTAAGATAAAAATTTTAACAAATGCACAAAGTCATGCATGTATACGCACACACATACACAAATGTCAAGAGTTTTGAAAGTTTCAGCTTTACAGTAGGGCCATTTGCACAGCACAGAGGTGCAAACCACAGGTCAGCTTGTGTGGGAGCCACAGCTAGTTGGAGCTCTCCTAAATGCTTCTTATATTGTCCTGTCGATTTTCTCATTAACTAGCACAGTCCTTTGGCGATCACCTCAATCTGACTCTTACACAGAATGATTCAGCCACACTATCATATTTTTTTCTAAAGATACAAGTCATAGATACAAAGAGGAGGAGAGACAGAGGAAGATCTTCCGTCCGTTGATCCACTCCCCAAGCAGTCGCAATGGCTGGAGCTGTGCTGATCTGAAGTCAGGAGCCAGAAGCCTCCTCTGGATCTCCCAGGTGGGCACAGGGGCCCAAAGCTTTGGGTCATCTTCAACTGCTTTCCCAGATCACAGGCAGGGAGCTGGGTGGGAAGTGGGATTGCCAGGATATGAACTGGCAGCCATATGGGATCCTGTTGCATACAATGTGAGGACTTTAGCTACTAGGCTATCACACCAGGCCCTACACTATAGTGCCTATTGTATTAAAATCTATCCTTCTTTGTCAAACAGCAAGGTATTAAGATGGCCAAGAATGCTCACCTTTTGCTCCTGATCTGTATTATTGCCCACTAGCCTCAGCACTCCTATGATGAGCACTACCCTAGTATTAGGAGCATTTCAACCTCAGTGCTCCTGAATTAAATTTAATATGCTGGGGCCCAAGAAAATGTTCTCCCTTGGTTCCTATATGTCACCCAAAAGCCCATGTAGCCTTAAAGACACCAAAGAAGCAAGATACTGCATTGAAAAGTAAATCATGGCAAAACTTAGGGCCTGGTGCAATAGCCTAGTGGCTAGAACACTTGCATGTCCCAGGATCCCATATGCACACTGGTTCCTATTCCCGGCTGCTCCACTTCCCACCCAGCCCCTGATTATGCCCTGGGAAGGCACTCAAGGACAGTCCAAGGCCTTGGGACCCTGTACCTACGTGGAAGTCCTGGACTAAGCTCTTGACTCCTAGCTTTGGATTGGCTCAGCTCTGGTCATTTTGGCCACTTAGGGAGTGAATCAGTGGATGGAAGATCTTTTTCTGTATCCTTCTCTCTGTGTATCCGACTTTCCGGTAAAAAACAAATAAATATTTTTGAAAAAATTAAAAGAATGAAGGAAAAGGATAAAGACAAGGAAGGAGAGTAGAGTGGGAAGTACCATTGTGCTCTCTTTCCTTATTTTTTAAATGATTATTTTTTACTCAAAAGAGTTACATAAAGAGAGGGAAAGATAGAGATAAGAGGGAGATCTTGCACCTGCTGGTTCACCAGAGCTGAGCTGATTCAAAGCCAGGAACCAGGATTTTTTCTCCAGGTCTCCCACATGGGTCCAGAAGCCCAAGGTCTTTGGCCACCCTCTACTGCTTTCTGAGGCCATAAGCAGGGAACTAGATCAGAACTGGACGAGCTGGTACTAGAACCATTGCCCATATGAGATGACAGTGCTTCAAACAGAGGTTTAGCTGGTTGTACCACCATGTTGCCCCCCGATTATGTTCTGAATGCTGTATATATTAAACATAGAAAATCCATTCCTTTTACATAAATTTAACGTTTTTAATGAAAAAGAATGAAACTACCTGGTTTGGATGCAGACAGAGCCATGTGGTTAAAGCATAAAATAGCTTCTGGATATTGACTGGGTTTCCAGATGCAGCACCATGGAAAATTGGATTGGGGGATGATAATAGGTTCAACTTTCTAGAATTTGCATCAAGAATAAACTGGTTAAATATAAACAAGTATAGTTAGGATAATTAATATTTTCAAATTGCTTAGAAGAGTGCTCAACTTTAAAATGAGCACTTGAGTACTCGGTGAATTTAGGAAGATGGTGAATGATAATTCTAATGACTGATGATAATGACAATGGTTAATACTATGGTTTTGAATCCCCACTCTGACTTGCTGTGCAATCTTCGCTTCTGAGAGTCTTGGTATTTTCATACATAAGATGGGACATAAGTGTTTTGTGCTGAAATGAGAAAATGACCCAGGAAAATACAGTGCTAGCATGTACAAAATACTACAAATAATATTTTATTCTCTTTTGGGATCCCCTGTTTTCTGAGGATTCAGTAAACGCTGGGATATTACCTGAAATTTGGGCAGGGTGTGGATCTTTAAAATGGAAAGCCTGGTAGTCACATCATGAACCAATAGGAAGATTCACAAGAATCATTCTTCATCTTCCAAGCCCTCCTGTCACAGAGACCACTGGGTCCACTGCCCGTTGCCTTGCCAGTAAGAAGCTTTGGAATAGATTTAAACAATAGCATCAGCAAAGGTATAATTTCCTTTCATTTCTCTTTAATTAGCTCTAAACCACAGGGCTTTCCAAAAACAGTACCAGAGAAGCCTACCATTAGAGCTTTCAGGGTAGAAACACTTGCTAAACAGCACTCTGAGAATCCAGATCAAAGATATGGCAAGTTGTTGTCTCGTGTTTCACAAAAACAAACCTCTGCCTGTCGGTGCATCGCCAATTCCAGCCTACAAAATTGGCATGAATTTCTTGAGGCTAGGAAACACAAAGTCTATAATCTTTAGAACTGTAGCACACAGATGCATGTATGGATCAGGAAAACTTGGCACTCCCACACGTCAGTTGTGTTCATTATTATTTTTTGTAACCTCTATGTTTTATCTTCCTGGTCATGATTTTTAAATTTATTTTATGATACAGTTCCATAGGCTCTAGGATTTCTACTCCTCCCACAGATTTCCCCTATATTATTATAGTAGTATAGTCCTTCAAAAACAGTCATTAAGTCTATCATTTTGCTAGATAAGTGCATTCTAACATTGCAAGTGTGGACGATGTCAGAAAGTCCAGCATCCTATTCTTAAGATATATTTACCAGTTTCATTGAAGTCCATCTTTGATTTGGAAGTAGGTATGCATATTGCATTGTATTTTCATATGTGTATATATATATATACATATGCTTACCTATATATCTATTGATCTTGTATTTTTTCTGAAGGTTATCTTAGATCACAGAGAACATATGGCACAACTTTATAGAGTGGGAAGGTGTTTTAAGATACAGCAGAAAAATTCACAAAGGACCAGACCCATGCTGGATGGAATCCACTGTTTTCCAGTTATATGTTCTTGAGGAAATTCATTTGAAAAATGGGCTTAACAACAGCTGCTTCCCAGTATTATTGAAAGGCTCTGCATCTAATAGGTATATGACACATAAAGCTGTATTCTTTTTCACCCTGAATTTTGCAATTAAGAATACTCAGTGAAATAAACCAATCCTTAAAAGACAAATATCATATGTTCTGTGTGATATAAGATAACCTGGGCCCGGTGGCATGGCCTAGCGGCTAAAGTCCTCACCTTGAACGCACCAGGATCCCATATGGGCGCCGGTTCTAATCCCGGCAGCTCTGCTTCCCATCCAGCTCCCTGTTTGTGGTCTGGGAAAGCAGTTGAGGACAGCCCAACGCATTGGGACACTGCACCCGCGTGGGAGACCCAGAAACAGGTTCCTGGTTCCCAGCTTCGGATTGGCACAGCACCGGCCGTTGCGGCTCACTTGGGGAGTGAATCATCGGACGGAAGATCTTCCTCTCTCTCCTCCTCTCTGTATATCTGACTTTGTAATAAAATGAAATAAATCTTAAAAAAAAAAAGATAGCCTTCAGGAAAAATACAAGATCAATAGATATCAATGCTGGACTGAGACAAAAATTCTTGCATCATTCATAAGCTCTCTGTGTGCCTTCTTGCATACCACCTGTCCCCTCGTACAAGTGCTTTGAGTTGAAATGGATAGACTTCCCACCTTCCCTTGTTGAAAGTCAGCTGCTTGGTTTCATTACATCAGATCTGATTTTGATGACTGTCACTGCCAGGAATGACAGATCAGGCTTAGAACTGAGGTAAATTACAAAGACAACAACGTGGCATGAGAACAGTACTCTGCTAGGAGCTAAGAGGCCTATACCCCAGACCCAAAGATGCCACTTCTCAGCTTGTTGACATCATATAAGCTGTGAAGCTATTTACATTTCTTTTCTGTTAAATCATGTTTGAGACATAAATACTACTGTTTCATACCTATTACAAGAGGTTGGGGACATTATTTTTTTTATATTCATTTATTCATTAATTACATTGCATTACATGACACAATTTCATAGGTACTGGGATTCCCCCCCCTTCACCCCAAACCCTTCCCCCATCATGAATTCCTTCACCTTGATGCATAACCACAGCTCAAGTTCCGTTGAGATTCCCTAATTAAAAGTTTACACCATACAGACCCCAGCATCCCACTTGACCAGTTCAAGTTCAACGGCCTCTTAGGGAGGCCCTCTCAGGTTTGTAGGCAGAGCCAGCAGAGCATCACCTCGATCAATTAGAAGCTCCAACATATCATCAGCAACAGTCCAGGTATGATGAGGCTGGTGCAGAGTCCACTGATTGACACAGTCCATCTTAGGGTTTCCCCTTGTCCAGTTTTCCGCTGCAAGCATAAAGCTGAGGTGGTTGATTCATCTACTCCATTTTCCATCTTTTCTTGGTTAATGCTTTGATTCCTCCATTTTGTTCAGGGGGAATCCCCCTAAAAAAAAAAAACTTTGAGGCATTCCCAGTCCAGGCTCCTACATGTACTACTAGTAAGCACAGTGCTCGCCACCATCCATCACTCCGATCAGCTGATGGTTTTAACCCCTGGGTTGGTTCTCTTCTGAGCCCCGACCTCTATTGGAACCAATGAGTATCGCATCTCTCCCCGGCTCTGCCCATCACACTCTCGTCCCTCACCTAAACCAGTGGGAGGAGTGCTGGTCGGGTATTGCATTCCCTACTAGCACAGGCCATTTCACCTTGGCATTTTGTGTTTTGTACTGTTTTTTTTTTTTTTTTTAATCGCAACCAAACCCGGCCAGGCCCCCACACAGTTTCAGCACTTGGGTTTGCCAGTGGATGACGTGAACCGACTCAGCCTGGTCTGCCCCAACCTGAGCCAAGTGTATGCCAGTGGGTCACATTCCAAAGCCTCTTCTGGGTTATTTACCTCCATGCTTCCTGCGTTTATTTGTAGAGTCAGCTTCCTGTCAGAGGAACTGTTCAGGTTCCTCCCTCCGACTCCTTCATGGTGTCGGGCTTCACGCATTCCAGCAGGTCCTTCGGCCAGCACCGCTCTTCAATCCATTCTGGTTCCTGCTGTTGAGAGTTTCAGCCCAGCCACGGCTCATCCATACCCATGTATATCTCATATATGGCTCAGATGGGGTTGAGGCCTAGCCAAGCCCGTCCAACATCTATCCTGGTCCTCCGGAGCACCAAACTGTGCTGTGGTCTAATCCGGCATGGTGCGTCAAAGCCGAATTGATATTTGTGCCAAGGGATTACAACTGTGACCCGACCAGAACTCAGCCTCCCTCCAGTTCCTGTGCCCCTTAGTGGTAGGCTCCACGCAGCCACGGCCTCCCCCAAGCTCCCCAACCAGGCCTGTTCCCAGCCAGTGTTAAGTATGCCAGAGGTTGCTCTGGTCAGCCCAGAGCACCCTATAGACTGTCATGCCTCCTGCATAGACTCCACCGGCCCTTCTAAACCGTCCAATGGGGTCAGAGTTTCAGGGGATTGGTCCGCGCATGCCTCACACATTCTAGCCCCGAGTATGGTTCTTGAATGCCAGTCAATGTCATAGTCCTGCCTTCTGTGACCCCTCTGCTGATCCCCCATCCTATCAGGTAATGGGGCATCCTGCTGGACAAGCCCGGAATTTTGCCTTTTAAGTGAGCTGATGTTGGCGATCTGCACTATAAAGTGACCACAGGTTCTTCAGAGGAAGATTAAATGCCTTTGAAAAGCTTAAGGACTAATACATACTGTCAGAGTACTGTGGGTTCAGCACGGAGCATCTCATGCAGCATATCAGAGAAACCAAATTCCAGAACTTCCTGGCCGGGCGGCCAGCAGGCGAAGCCTGGCGCCAAATGGCGCACTGGCCGCCCAAGAGCCTCGCACCCCATGTACGCACGTACGTGGTGGAAAGCTTGGCTGTGTTAGGCTGGAATCGTGGCAGGGACCCGAGCACCCGGGCCGCCATGCGGCCCGGGGCCAAGCCGCTCGGGCCCCGCCTGGATCCTGCTAGCTCCTCCCCCACTCCAGCCCATGGCATGGCACGCTCAGAGGCGTTCCCAATCCGCTTCTCAGGAGGTTGGGGACATTATTAAGCTGTATCAGGTCAGGGATATTAACATCCTGCACAAATGTAAATAGCTTATACATTCTGTCAAAGTGATATAATTATTCTTTATTACAGATCACAAGTTGAATGCTTCTATGGGCCAGGCAGATATGTAAAGGAGTATAGCAGGAAAATTTAGTAAAATTGTGAGACACGTAATTTGAACCCAAATAAGAGTATATGTTACACTGAACACATATTGTTTAATGATACAGGAAAAACCAGCTACCCAGATCAGATGCAGCTGCTGGTGAGATTTACTGTTTGTGAATCCCATTTCCATGAAAGTAACTCTCATATTGTGGATGACAGGCTTCCTAAAAGGGTTCAAGAAATATTTCAAAGGGTCATGAATCTATATGCACACAAAACATTATCTCTCACTTAAAAAATTCAAACCATGTCGCTTTCCTTCTCAACAAGATCCCTCAATTTTTCTGAATAAATCCAAATTTCTAATAATTTTCTTTTTTAAAAAAACAATTTTTATTGAAAATGTCAATTTCCATAGAGAAAAAAAGACAGAGAGAAAGATATCCTGTCCACTGGTTCATTCCCCATAGTGGCCACAATGGCGAGAGCTGAGCTGATCTGAAGCCAGAAGCCAGGAGCTTCTTTCAGGTCTCCAATGCAGGTGCAGGATCCCAAGGCTTTGGGCCATCCTGTGCTCCTTTTACAGGGAGACAAGCAGAGAGCTGGATGGGAAGGGGAGCAGGCAGGACATGAAGCAAAGCCTATATGGGATCCTGGAGGTACATTCAAGGCAAGAATTTTGTTCCTAGGTTATCGTGCCAAGCCCCTCTAACCATTTTCTAACAAGTGTGGATGATCCAACCTTCTCCTCCCTCTGACTTCAAATCTTCCACCCTCACTTCCTTGTCCATGTTTTGGTCACAATAGCCCTTTCTATGCCCATGAAGCAGCCCAAGGTCATTGTGTGTCTGGGCCATTCTGTATGCTGCTCTCATTGTCTTACTTCGGATTTTCACTTGGCTTCTCATCATTAGTATTTCAGCTTAGATATTATTTCTACAGAGAGCTTTTATTTTGATCACCTTCAACTTTAGCTCGCTCACCACTTAATTCCCCTATTGTGTTTTCTTTACAATTCTCAGTATCATGACAAATTGTTTGGGGGATTTATTGATCTACTTCTCATCCACCTCCCTCACTCAATAGTGTCACAAGAGCAGTTACTATGGCCTGTTTACAGGTGCATCCTAGAGTCTACAGAAATACTGGCATATGGTGGCTACCCAATACACACTGCCAGTGTTTGTGAATATCTCTAAACTCTGGTTGGACTCTATGTTTAGTTTATGTTTGCAAAGAGGGAATTTCAACTGTACTTGAACTGCGGTTATGCAACAAGGTGGAATAATCCACCATGGGGGGAGGGTGCGGGGAGGGGTGGGGAGAATCCCAGTACCTATGAAACTGTATCACATAATACAATGTAATCAATGAATAAAAAAAAATCTATACGTCATTAAAAAAAGAAATTTAAATGATAGGTGAGAATTTTCAAAAATACATTAACAATGGGTTCCATCAAAGATATTTGCAGGAAATAGAACCCAAAATTTATATATTAGAAAAAAATCTTCGGGTATTTTCATAAGTACCAGAATTAAGGGTCACTGACCTTAACGCCTCACCAGAATGAAAATTCCCTATATATAGACCCTCAGCCCACATACATACACCTTCCACATCCAACTTCTCTATAAGACACATGGGAACACTTATTTGCCCACTTTTTAATGTTTCTGTTATATATATAAATGTTATATGCACTGACCTTGATGTATCATCTATATTGTATAATCATTACAATGGTACTACCATTTCCTAAGTATGTATTTTGTGCCAGAAACTGTAATTGGCTTATACACTCGTCCTGGCTGCAAAAGAGCTCTCAGTCTACAGTGTGTGAATGTTTATGTTCCTCTCAAATTCATTTGTTGGGAACTTCACCCCTAATATGCTATGGTTAGGAAGTGGTACTTTGAGAGGATGATTATGTCGTAGGTTGGAGCCTGTGGATATGATTGGTGCCCCTTAAAAAGATACAAGGAGATTGCTTCCTCACAGTGCCGCGTGACAAGACAGAGAGATGACAAAAAACCAGCAAAACCAGGAAGTGGGCCCTCACCAGACACTGGAGCTGTTGGCGTCTTGATCCTGGACTTCTAAGCCTCTGGAAGTGTGAGAAATAAATGTTTGCTGTTTAAGCTACCCATCTCTGGTAATCTGTTACCAAACTGACTAAAACAATCACCAAAGCAAATCGCTGTAATCCAAGACGGTACGTGCTTTAGAGAGAACAAGACGGAGGACTGCAGGGATGCAGATGGCAGGGCAGGAGACTGCCAGACTGACGTTATATTTAAATTAAGGCAGGCAATGCATGATTTGTGTCCTAAAGGACAGAAGTTATTTAGGTTGGGAAGAGGGAATGAAAAGGGAATGCTATACGATGCCAAAGGGACAGAATGTGCAAGAACATAGCAGCTAGAATGTATGGTTCTTATACGGATCTGCAAATTACACAATTTGTTTGTTTATTCAGCAGAAGCCCTACTGCTTTTCATGTCACAGAAATTGTGCAGAATCCAGCTAAGAATGGATCCTAGACTCACAACACTGGAATCCTTGATGTCTTGTTACAAAGCAGCCTAGATGGCTGTGATGGTCAACCAAGGCTGAGAACGAACCACAGGCCTGGCTGAATTCATATTGCTGCCTTCCCAAAGGACATGAATGAGGAAACACTCAGCTAGCTAGTTCAAAAACACCGCAAATATGCTTTTGAATAAGCTTGAGAACTCCAAAGACAACTACAAAAGACACTGCAACTCCAAAGACACTCCATTTTTGCCATCTGGTGGCAGTCAGCCAAAGTTCTGAGAATTGTAGTGTTGTCAACATAATAGATTTGTTTGCTCATGACCTGGGTAAGTTGAAACAAGCTATTTCCAGGCAGGGTCAAGTTTGAAGGCACTGAGCTTGAGGTCAGAGGCCTCAGATCCCATGGGGAGAATGGATGAGATCCCAGAGACCTAGGAGGTTTACGCTTATTCCTTTCCCTGGGTTACACTCAAAACTTGGGTCAGAAGCAGCCCATCTCCAGTCCAACTCTCAGACCACCTTGTGTGATCAAAGGTACTGTAGCACTATGCAGCCACTGCCAACCTATCCTGGGGAATAAAGGACTCACCTCCTCTGTCTCCTTCATTTGAAGGGAAATCTTGCCTGAGGCACACATAAGCCTTCAAATTGATTTAATTTGAAATTTCAAACTGCCGGATGCAGCCTTGCTCGACTGCCATCTGCTTTTCCAGTGCGCAACGACACTGAGCCTGTTTTTATTGTGTTTACTCAACCAAGTCCACCAGTAAAATATTAATAATTCACCCAGCGCCTGGGTGGTTTGCGTGCTTGGGATGATATCTGAACATTCATCAAGCCCATCAAAGTTATGAGCAAAATAATTTTTCTCCTTAAGTGAGGGGGTGGGTGGATCTGGATTTTTATTGCTGGCACATATCACTAAGTGACACTTTAAGCTATCCCTGCACAGGAAAAGCAAACAAGTGTGTTGCTTCTGGCCCGAACATTAGATATACTTTCACGATAGAGACATAGTTTTCCAGCCAAGCACGGAAATAAGTAATCTGTGAAGGAAGAAAATGGAGTATCTTCCCAAATGCCTTTCTTTGCCTCTCTCTTCACATACAATTTGACATAAAGTCCTATTGAATCTATCATTATTCTTGGGTTCATTCTCATCTCTATTCCTATGGCTGCTGGGTGAGCTGGATTACCAGTCGGCTGCCTCTGCCTTTCCAACACTCCTTACATCAGTTTTTTTTTTTTTTCTTCTCTCCAACAATCACCACATACCACTGTATCCATCACTTGCTTCAAGTCCTTCCTGGGCTCCCCATGCCTATACAGATAAGGTCCATACTCCTTAGCATGGGTTACAATGCTTATCTGTCCCTCTATTTCCACAGCAGCATCCCTAGGCTCTAGCCAGCCCTTATTCTCCCAGGACAGCACACCAATACTTTCATGCTGGTGTTAGCACAGCAAAGAACATTTAAAGTGTTCCACACAATGCCAAGTCCACAGTATACTTCCAGAGTGGGAGCTATCATTGTTATTAAAACACTCATTTTTTAAAAGATTTATTTATTTTTCATTACAAAGCCAGACATACAGAAAGGAGGAGAGACAGAGAGGAAGATCTTCCGTCCGATGATTCATTCCCCAAGTGAGCGCAATGGCCGGTGCTGTGCCAATCCGAAGCCAGGAGCCAGGAACTTCTTCCAGGTCTCCCACGAGGGGGCAGGGTCCCAAAGCACTGGGCCGTCCTCAACTGCTTTCCCAGACCACAAGCAGGGAGCTGGATGGGAAGCAGAGCTTTCCGGGACTAGAACCGATGCCCATATGGGATCCCGGGGCGTTCAAGACGAGGACTTTAGCCGCTAGGCCATGGCGCCGGGCCATATAACACTCATTTTAAAATGAAGGAAGGGAGACCCAGAGCAACCTGGTTGGTCTCCATACTTACCACAGGTATTCACACCCTCTTCCAGGAAAGTAAACAATAGTTTGACTTCAAATGTTTCCTTCACTTTGGAGTCCAAGGAAGAATGTGCCCTGTAATCTTATCTTTGCACAGAAAAAACAATGCTATGAATAGAAAGAGCTCTGGGACCAGGACATTCTAACAGCAATTCTCTCACAACTGTAGGAATTCGGGAATTCACCATCGTGTATCTCCATCTGGCTCTTTTATACAGTGAGGCGGCACTGGCACCTAACTCCAGTGAGCTCTACTAATAATACCTGCTGGTGTGGATGTGGGGAGAAAGGTATCCAACTTCACTGTTGGTTGGAGTCTGGGCTAGTGATGAACTATGGAAGTCAGTATGGAGAGTGCTAAAAGAACTGAAAATTGATCTGCTGTATGATTCAGCTATCCCATTTCTGGGAATATATCCAAAGCAAATGAAATCTGCATATAAGAAAGTGACCTGCTACCCTGTATTTACAGCAGCACAAACTACAAAATCAAAGATCTGGAAACAACCCAGATGCCCATCGAAAGAGGATAAGTGGATAATGAAACTGTGGTACATCTATTCTATGGAATATTATTCAGCTACTAAAAAGAGTGAAATTTCACCATTTGCAACCAAATGGTCCCAATTGGAGGCCATTATGTTCAGTGATAAGCTAAGCCCAAAAGGACAGATAATATATGTTCTTTCAGGCATAAGGCAACCTTAATGCAAAATACAAGATTAATAGATACATAGGTAAGCATGTATATAAATACATTTATCTAGAGGATGTAGGCAGGTATACTATGAAATGGTAGTATATTGCACTATGCATCTCCCCTTCTGAATAAAAGATGGAATCCCAATGAAACTGTTAAAGAGATCTTGCCAAAAGGGTGCTGTACTTTCTACCATTCTCTATACCTACAATATCAGGAGGCACTTAAAAAGCAGAATGGACTTGTGGCTGTTGAGAGACAAAACTATTTTTACAATAGAGGGGGAAACAGTTGAGCAACTGTGGGGGAGGGAGGAAAGGGAACTCTCTGAGCCCAAGGAACTATATCACGAAAAATAAAGAGGTCAAAAAAGCATGAGACATCAATACCAGTAAAAAAATGCATTAGGCAAGATGGAAAGACAGTACATGTTTTTCACTAAAAATAGGACATGGCACATAGTAAACATTCAGTTGACAACAGAGTAATACTAACTCTGATATGTACGTATCTCCAAAAGCAACTGTGTCTATTTTTAAAGAAACTACAGATTCTTAGAAATTCTCATGCAAGGCCTTTGCTCAGAACATTCTCTCTTCCTGGATTTAACTTCGTCCATAATCGTCCACCTGGTGATGGATCATCTTCTCCAAGGCTCAGATCATCTTCTTTACTAGGTCTGCCTGGGCATTGGAATGGAGTGAAATTTGGGGTCTGGGTCACATGGCTGCCACTTCTGACTACAAGATAAATACTTTCATTAGCTCTATCCCCTTTTCTTGACCTGTAACATAAGTGGAAATGTTACTCCCTCTCCAGCCTCCTTGCCTTTCATCCATATACTTCTTTGAGCTACATTCCTTTATATTCTGAAGTACAAATAAGGACTTGTTCAAATGTTCGCTAGGTTATTTTGCCCTTACTTAGCTAATGTATCTCTGCCCAGGCATTTACTCTAGACTTCTATTCTCACAAAATTGTCTCCTAAATTTATAAATCAGATCAAGTCACTCTTTCAGTGTATGAGTTAGAACAACCACTGATAAATCCCTTTACCTATTAGTCAAGTTCAAACTCCTAAAAATGATACTCAAAGTTGTTAATGTCATGCCAAGATCATCGTGTCAACTCCATATCTTTCTTTTGTAGTAGTTGAATTACCTTAGGCACATTATTTAACCTTTCTGTCACTTGGTTGTCTCATCCACATCTTCATCTGGACAAAGGAATAATACAACTTATATAACGAGGTTACTATGAGAATTAAGAAACATTATATGGAAAGGATTTGACTCAGAGGTTAAATTCTCAAGAGATTAAAGCTCTTGATAAATATAAAGGGAGAAAAAGAGGAGGAAAATAATTAGATGAGACAGCCACTGAGTAGAATATTATGCAGTTATTAAGCAATATGTTTACTGAGTTCGAACTAATAATACAGAAAGTGTATTAACGATCAGCAAAAAAGCAAGGTTCTGAAATGTCTATAGAATGATACTGGTAATCCAATAACAAAATCACAGAAAAATGTTGGCAATTGATGCACTTGACATTAGCAAACATCCTACCACCTGGATGGTATGTGTGTAGAGAGTTGTGTTTCTTCAGCATCTTGGTTTTATATATTGCTGGTTGTGTGTGCTTACACTAGCCAAAACAGCATCACTGATACCCTTACTGACATGAAAGAACATGTCATAATTTCGCTTCATCTCTCTTGTTTACTAACATGCATTTATTACTAAGCAAATAGGCTTTTTGATTGAACAAGTGACAATGCCAACATTTATAAAACAAGAAAAAAGCATATCATGGTTTTTATTAAACATTATGTGAGTCCTTTTACTGATAATATTCAAAATAGTACTTCTCACAGAGAGATAGAGGGAGAGGGGAAAAGAGAGGGAGAAGAGAGAAGAGATGGGGGAGAGAGATCTGTCTGCTGACTCACTCCTCAAATTTCTAAGCTAGAACCAGAAGCCTGGAACTCCATCTGGGCCTTCCACATGTATCTCAGGCATCCAAGTATGTGGGTCATCAGCTGCTTTTATAGGCACAGTAGTAGGGAGCTGAATGACTTGGAGCAGTCAGGTTTTCAACTGGTGTTCTCACATGGGATGCTGGCATTCCAAGTAGTGCCTCAACCTGCTGTGCCACAATGCTGACTCTTAAATCAGAACCTAAGCATCGACTATAAGGAGAGGAGTCAGCCATGTGATTCACTTAAAGAACTACTGTGCCTGTGTGGTATCTATTTGCCAGATATAGAATAAGACTTTGGATTTAGCCCAAAATGGCTTCACAATTAAACCAATCAATTCACAGCTCTGTTCCTTCTTTATGCATATCATGTCTTTACAGAGACAAAGTCAAGTTAACATCAGGATTAGAACCAGTCCATGTGTATCCTTAGCAAGCCCAATCGCTCACTCAATAAGCAATGGTTAATGTGGGTCATTTTGCTGTGAGCTCAATGTTGTTAAGAAACCAGCTGCAGGGCCCGGCGCCATGGCCTAGCGGCTAAAGTCCTCATCTTGAACGCCCCGGGATCCCATATGGGCATCGGTTCTAGTCCCGGAAAGCTCCACTTCCCATCCAGCTCCCTGCTTGTGGTCTGGGAAAGCAGTTGAGGACGGCCCAGTGCTTTGGGACCCTGCCCCCTCGTGGGAGACCTGGAAGAAGTTCCTGGCTCCTGGCTTTGGATTGGCACAGCACCGGCCATTGCAGCTCACTTGGGGAATGAATCATCGGACGGAAGATCTTCCTCTCTGTCTCTCCTCCTTTCTGTATATCTGACTTTGTAATAAAAGTAAATAAATCTCTTAAAAAAAGAAAGAAACCTGCTGCAGATGAGGAAGAAAACATGTACCTCACCTTTTCAAAGCTGCCTTTACGAGAGAAAACTTCCCTGTTTTAAGTAAGTCAGAAGGCTCTTCATTTCTCCTTGAACTCACTGCCTTCTCTTACTGTATACTGATTTTAGTTTCTGCTTTATGACTTCAATTCTGCCATCTTGTACACTCAATGTGGATGCTGAAGAACACAAGTAGAGAATTAAATTGTCTTCTGAGTTTTATATGTCTGACACCATGTTAACACTTTCCCCCAAATTTCCTGATGAATCTTCACAGCCTGGGTTCACATGGATGTTATGAACATATTTTGTCAAAGACGACACAGAGGCTCAGAGAGGGTGAAGGATTTGAGGTCATCAAATCATTAAATTGTGCAGCTGCCTTGCAGTATGCTGTGCTGTAATTCATAGCCCTGTTCCTACAATGTACTCTGAACGCATGTCCATTCCCATTACTCAACTAGATCATTGGTCTTTCTCTCTTAAGGAAAGCAAAACACAGTGAAGGATAAGCCCTCAACATGCTCAATCTCTCTGAACCAGATTTGTCACAACCAAGACGCACGCATTCACTAAAACTTTGGAGTTCAAAGGAGCTTTGGCCTTTAACATCTAAATAAAAGAAATCCCAAGTGCTTTAATGACTCTACAAGTCAACACAGCAAGCTTGTGATGGAATAAAACTAGAAACAATACCTTCCCAAGCATAGGAGCAAGGTCCTTATTCACAGTCATGCTGAAGGATCCAAGGGAGGGACTCAGGCCAACATATTCTGGGCACTGAGGGATGAGAAGCCCAGCCTACCAATGAGCTCTCTGGGCAGAACTGAAGAGGATTGTAGCCCGGGCACAGATTTGCCAGCAAAAACACAAACATGAATACTAAATAGTTCTCCAGAAGTTTGGAAGCTGGAGCAAACTGAGGTCCCCAGGCAGTCAAAGTGAACAGCAGTGAGGGCACAGGTGTGTTCAGCATGCCAAAATACGAATACTCATGCAAGGAGATCAGCCCTACTGTTGTTGTGGAAGAGTCTGCTATTTTTCTCAGATCAAAAATCCTCAAGGTTCACTCAAAGAACCACTTGAAAAGACCATACTTCCCATATGTTTGCTTTCCAAATTCTCCTTTCTGAGGCTTTCTGACTCTTTCATAATCTCCTCACAGTAATCACCAGTCAAGCACTAAAACAAATTCAAAGCAATTAAGAGTATCTATAGTGAACCTAGAAGGTACCGTGGTTCTCCAGGATATAACTTGGTGTGTATTTCCCGCAAAACAATATGCTATTTCTGTAAGGAACACCCCACTCTTGCCAACATACAGAGATACATGCACACACATTTACTATGACAAATGGAGGCAGCATCTCAAGACTGAAATATTGTACTCTGGGTTACAAGCCAAGATGAAGCAGAGTCGCTCCAGTAAGCACTTACAAATTATTGCAAACAATATCAAGAATAGGAGCTAGTAGTGCAACAGCTGCAAGATTTCTGGGCTTAGGACTTGGTTTAAAAAAGAAAGAAACAAATTAAATCAACACAACCCATTGCTTCAAATATTCGGCTGGTTCTCCAGGGTGGTCTTGTGTTTCTAATTAATATTCCTCCCTAATTGCAACCGTGATGGTAGTGTGCTAAATGCAAAACTCTCTTACTTCTTCAGTCCAGAGCTGCAGCAGGCAGAAGAGGAAGGCACTCAGGGAGGAAAGCTGGCCAGCTTCATTGTGATGCAAAAGAATGCAACAATTAAGAATATAATTTTGGAAGATGTCAGCAGCCTAATTACTCATAGGGCTTCCAGCAAATTAAGCAGTAGGTGAATTAGCTCCTTTAATGAGCGCTAGAGTTCGAAGCAAGGTGCTTTTGCTTTGCATTTTAGCAACACATTTGCCCACCACATGTTAATAATTTGGGCACCCAACATACTATTAGCTCAACAGGTTCTGGGGAAGTGTGAAGGTCAGTTGCTTAAAAGGGTTAGAGAGTCAGTTCAATTGTATTTCTTTGCTCCTTGTCTACTATTCCCTACTGGACATTTTCTTCCCAAATACAATTGTTCAACTTGGAAGATGTGTACTCAATCTAGGGACATTGGAAATATAGCTTTAGGGGTCATCTTAAAGAAAGCACAATGGGAACAGCATTGAAAACTTGCTTTTGTATTTTAATCTCTCTCAAATCCAAATCCTTTATTTCTGCACCTGTAATGTGGAATTCATGACATCCATATTACCATGTTTGAATTAATATGTTGAACCTATTACAGGATGGTATTTCTTGAGCACAGGGAACATGTGACAGTTCTTTCTGTATACCCTATCATGTACCACTATTCTTGGGACATACTATATGCTTAGTGTGTATTATATAAAAATTAAAAATTTCTAGGGAATGAATGAATCAATGCTGATGTGAGAATTCGCTGAGGAAACATGCAATTTCTGCCATGGAACGTAACTCATACTAGACCCTCAAGAAAGAACACAGAAAGGGAAAAAACAGCTATGAACCTTCAACACTGTGCTCTGTGTTAGGCTTAGGGCAGAAGTCATCAAAGTTTCCAGCACAGAACTGTCCACTGATGACACATGGAAGAACACAAGATGTGTGCCAAGAGTTCTTCATGTCTATCACATAGAAACTTAAACATACCTGTAAGTCAGGAGGGGTATTAACAAAAAGCAAGTGACCCACCACATCCCAGAGACATGGGGAGGGGCTTTCCCCACTTCTCAGGCTGTTTGGGCTGTCAGCCCTGTGAGGCTGATGCTGTGACTCCTAAAGACCCCTCTTTTTTGGATGCAGGAATTGAGGCTTGGAGAGATTAACCCAGCTTGTCCAGACAGACCACATATGTATTAGTCGTACGTATTCCTGGGTCTTCAGTTCCTCTTACACTTGACACAGAAATAAGACACTCCAATCTATCCCATGATCATTGGCTTGGCTTCACCCACAGCCTGGGTGCTCCTAGGGAGAGCGAAGGAGGGGATTTCTGATTCTCACCTCAGCCCCTCCCTCCTGAAAGGGTTGACAGAGGCGAGAAGCCACAATTCTGTTATCCCTCAGTCTGTAACACAAAACCTGAGCTTCTACCTTTTTCCTCTTCAAGGTGATGTCTTGCAAAGCCATTTCACGAGGCTGCCAGCAAAGTCATGTTCTCTGCTTGGCTCTCCCCAAGGACTGCCCATCTCAAGGGCTTTAGCAGCCATAACTGCTGTGTTAGCTACTCCAAACTCCATTCTCCACTCTGGACTTCACATGTTGCAAACTATTTAATTCTCTCTCCTATGAAGTAGTCATTAAACGTTAACCCTAAAGCTGTAAACAGTTTAAATGATCATTTGGTCTCTCTCAGCTTCACGATATAAAGCTTGGATTCCACCTCTTCAGGTTTCAGGGAACAAGCACTAATATCCTAGATTGTCTTTGGTGTATGGCTCTGATTGTTACAAAAATGTTTGGTAAATGAAACTAAAGGTTGTCTGTCCGGAATTTCTATCCATTGACCACAGTCTTTCTCCAAAATCACAACGAAGAAGAGAACTCATTTTATAGGATGTTCTGCAGATATGGAGGCTCCAAGTCCATGTGCAGACAACCCTTCCACTGGATAACTGCACCTGGCTATAAAAGGCACATCTGGGTTTTGCTTTCTATAATGCTGAATCATAGCAATCTGTGTTGTTACCTTTTGCATGATACTTCCATTTCATTGACATGATTGTATTCAACTCAGCACTATGTTAAAAAGGTGGTATTGGTTCCCTAAAGAGATATGGAAGTTGGGGTTCAGAAAGGGGCATCTATTGTTCAAGGCTGAAAGACGAGTCCACTGGCATAACTGAGAATCCTGATTCCAACTGGAATATGTCTAAATTAAGACACATGAGTCACATGAATTTTTTTTCCATTTTGTTTTGAAACCTTTCTGAATGAACGAATGAGTGAATGAACCTTAAGATCTCAGGAAAGGTCCAAACATATGGTAAGGGGCTCAGCTCAGAAAAAGAGCTTCCTTCTTCCTCAGTGAGGCTTCACTAATTACCATTTATATAAGAAGTCTGCCTGCCTCTGCTGGTACTCAGAGAGAAGTTTTAATTTGCTGCTGAAGGAGCTGGGGGAGGGAATGGAGAGTGCTGTGAAGTGTCCCCTCCAAAGCAGTGATTTCCACAGAGAAAAACACTGGGGTTACTAATAAGAGGGAAAAAAACAGTGACCTGGATGACAAGCATGCTTGGGATGCAACTGCACGCCTGCAGCATCAGGAGGTTGGATTCACTGGCCCTTTCCATCTACAGAACACAATTACGGATTTAATATGAGAGAGGACTGCCAATGGGTACTTTCTGCCATGCCTGGGGCCAGGTGAGTACTCAGAATGCCAGGACTGCCAACAAGAGACTCTTCTGATGTAAAAGTGGAGGTGCTCTGAAAGGCATCCTGACCACATGCAGGAGGTTGCTGGGCCATCGCAGCTCTGCAAACAGTGTGGTGAGAAGGCCAAAAGCTGGCACCCACCCAGAGTGAGCCAGGGAGCAGGGCCCTGAGGCTACCTGGCGAGAGACAAGGCCACAATACAGGATGCATGGGGCATAATCACACAGGCCTGTGTTCTGATTTTGTCTCTCCATCTGTTCCATGACTATGTCACACTGGGCAAATCATATATTTCCTTTAAGCAGTATGTCCTCATTTCCAAAATGGGAAAAACAAAATCTACCTAAGCTGAAAAGAGTAGATAACTAACTAACTGTTCCGGTTATCCAACAATCACATGTAAACCTGGGGCCTTACCTGAGAATCCCACTCCCCAATCTCTCCGGCCCTCCCCCTAGTCTCCACCCACCTACCTGTGGCTCAGATAATCTCAGGCACCAGTCCCTGGGATACACACAGCCCACACAGCCCCTCCCTTCTCTCTCTCTTCCCTTCCCTTCTCCTGGCTCTCTCCCCTCCCCTCCATCCTGCCCCTTCCCCTGCCCTGGAAGCCCCCATCCTGCCACCATGGCAGGAAATGTGTCCCTTCCTGTCCCCCCTCCCCCCTCCTTCACCCCCACTCCCCTTCTTACCTCACTGGAATAAAATGACCTCCTAATATCTCATTGCATCTGGTGTTTGGGCTCTTGATAAACTAACTGTGAAAAGAGAACTTGGCTGCGGGGAATTAGCTGCTCATAAGAACTTTAGGAACTTTCAGTTCATTTAAAACCTAACCCCTTCCTCTTGGCAGAAGTCCCTTACACCATACTAAGGAATGGGTTCCTGTCCCTGGGACTCATTTTCCCCTACAAGTTCCTCATTGGCCTCTAGTGAGATGAAATCTTCCAGATGCTTTAACTCCAAGGATTGTAACTCGGGCACAACACAGTACTGACTGAGCTGTTAGATGTTACAGTACATAGTTCAGGGGTTCAGGGAGGAGAATTTGAGAAGATGGAGTTGTAAGTTGCAAGAAGACATCATTCCTTAGATTTCCAACTGCTTAACTGCCAGAGTACCCTGGAGCTTCTTCACAAAGTTAAGTAAATACAAGCACCATGTTAAACTCAGCAGGAATTCCCACTGATGGATTTTTCCACTGAGAGCAGTTGAGAAGCAGAGCATGCCCCTGGCCTTTGCCAGCTCTTAGCCGTCTTTGTTCTGGGCCCTCCTGTTTCTATGCATCTCAAGAACTCAGTTCTCCCAGCTATAAACTGGCATTGCCACAGGTTCCCAGTCCTCCCTTTTCTGAGGACAGCGCAAGCTTAGGAGTCAGGTGGAGCTGACTCTGAATCACTGGTCTGCCGTTTAACAGCTATGTGATCTTGCCAACCGACTAAGAGTCCTAGTGCTTCAATTTCTCCAAATGCACAGTGGTATAAGGAAGGTAATAGTTCGCAGGTTAGATGCTGTTGTTTGGATATTAGTGTGGCCTCACAGTAATTGTATTACAGGCTTGGTCCTCAGAGTGATGCTACTGAGCAGCAGTGGACCCTTCAGCAGGAGAGGCCCAGTGTGGGCGGTCCTTAGGGCCATGCCGTTGGAAGGGAGTTCTCAGGAGAGAGTGGCTGTGAAAGCCTGACTTTCACTGTTTCTTGGCACATCATTGTCTATGGGTCCCTCACCCCAGCCAAAGCCAGCAATGAACAATGTAGACACTGGACATCCGAAAGTCTCAGCAAAATAAACCACTCCTTTCTTCATTATAGATGTTTTATCGAGCATTTAATTGTAGTAACACGAAGCTGATACAGTAGACAAGAAGATTGTGAGTAAAGTGTTTAGAAAGGTCTAATAGGTGGTTATCTCATCCCTTCCACTCTCTGGAACACCCACCTCCAGGGACAGTTCCAAATTGCTTTCACTTTATGATTACCAGGAAGCACTTTAGCACTCATCTGAACAAACACATGCCATACAAATGACACACAGAGAGGAGGGGTGAGGATGTAGATCCCTGTTCCACTCAGACAAGTAGAATGCACTGCCCTTGGTCACAGCCAGTAAAGGAGGAAGCCAGGGCTAAAAGCCAAACAAGCCACTAGACTCCACCCTCCCCCACCAGGGTGCCATCACCTTGGAATTTCCCCCTGCTGTTTCTCTGAGTGGAAAGGTTTTGACAGCAATACTAAAGACACACAGGAATTTCAAAGCAGATATCCATTTTAAATGTGAGAAGGAAGACATTAAGATGTCAAGCTCGGGGCTGCTAAATGAGCATTTGTAGCCCAAACATGAGGCCCTGGGGACTGAAGGCTCAGGAAAGTAATTGTCACAAATAAGATACCACTGGACATTGATTTATTCAGCCTGTTGGCTTGATTTTCACTTTGAGTCTATTCAATCAGCTGTCCCTTTTTGTTGTTCCTCCTCAGGAATGTCTCCCTGCTCACGAGAAGGAAATACACTTGCCCATCACTTCATAATTTGCTGAGAGCTTGCATCATCTTTTATACTCTCATCTTCTATTCTCTACCCTCTGAAAATTCAAAGTATTGGTGGGAAAGGGATAAATGAGACACCTAGGCTCTGTGGTGGGTCAGGACTTGTATTTGTCACTTGCAAACTTTGATCATCATAACCAAGCCCAACAATCTTCAAGGCACTCTGGAACACAGGTGTGGGAAGGAGGAAACCCAGGCCAGTGATGGGGAGCTGGTCAGATGCCAGAGGTGGTTCATCTCCTTCCAGAATTGGGTTTCTGGTTTCTATGAGTGATAATAAACTGATATCTCACTCAATTCCAAGCTAATGACTTTCTAAGTATAATAACAGCATGTATTATAATTTTTTAAAATGTTTTTCAATTTCCTTATTTTAGAAGCAGAGAGAGGGGAGAAGAGAAATCCCATCCATTGGTTTAGTTTCCCAAATGCCCAAGCCCAGCTGGAGCTGGCCTGGGGCTAAAGATGGGAGACGAGGATTCAATCCAGGTTTCCTATGTAGATAGAGGAAAACCAATTACTTACACTATCACTGTTGCCTCCTAAGGTCTGCGTTATCAAAAAACTGTAGTTGAGAATCAGGGCAGGTATTGAACTTAGGCATTCCTATATGGAATGTGTATATCTTAACTGACATCTTAATCACTTGGCTAAATGCCTACTCTTAAAATTTTACTCTCATTTACTTTATGACTACAAGGTAGACTTACAAAGGACAAGTTACTTGCCCAAGCTCCCACAGCAGATAAAAGGCAGAAAGCAAATCCAATCTACCCATGTTCATTCTACATTCACGCTCTTCTTTACCTTGATGACTGCCCCCAGAAACATGGTAACATCCATTCATTGGGCCTATTCTCAGTTAATATCTAAGTGTCTTACATACATGCATCATTTCTACGTTCCCAATAAATGTGTGAGAAAGACACAATATACATTCATAAATAAGAGACTGAGCTCAGAAAGATTAATATACCTACCTGCTCTAAATAGCAGGGGAAGGGTCCTAACCCAGGACATTCTGAATATAATATGCATGGCATGCTCACAGCACTTGATGCCTTTTGCTGAGGATCCAGACAGATAACAGAACAGACACTGGATGGACACAGCAAGCGATATGGAGAACTGGAAAGGCAGCATTGTCTTGGACCTCTATGATCAAGACAAGAAGAAGAGCCTAGAATCTGGCAAAACATTAATTGGGTTTGAGGATTTTCTGGTCCATAAACAGGACTCCCCCAGGCTCTCTAAGCATCATAGTCACCCTTCCTGGCTGGGGAGAAAAGGTTTTAGCAGAATCTCTGTCATGTTCAACCACCATGTGCTATTTTTGTTGTGTTCATTTTTTTTTGTCAAGCACCATACTCAAGTCTTAGAAACTCTGCAGAATAGAACTCATTACCTTTCCTATGTAACACAGTATTTGGCACAAGCAAATGTAGAATGGCAACATGTGCAATTGGCAAGTTCACCTTGAGTTCAGCTGTCCAGTAAAACACTGACAGATGCTAATAGTGACACATTACTATCTAGCAGCACTGAAGAACTCTCTAAAACACTGACATCAGTAACTCTTCAAGTAACTTATGATTTCAGTCAACATTTAGTGGATAACATTGTTATCATGCTTCAATTCAATGAAGCAAATTTTGTAAACAAGCACTGACAAAAATACATCTTCATCCAGGTGTTGGGCTGAAGATACAGAATAAAATGACTCCTGCGTGCGTCATCTCTACAGGGCTGGTGGGATTTCTAATGGACATGAACATGATAGTGCTTTGAGAACAGAAGCACAGGAGATCCAAGGGAGAGAGTGACAGGACCAGGCAGTTCTGCAGGCTTGAGGCTGCTCTCCTGAGCAGCTGAGGTCTGGAGGGAAACTCAGATTCCCAAGAACTGAGAAGGTACAACCAAGGAGAGCATGCCAGGGAGCAAGAGCTGTGTGTGCAGAATACCAGGACGCAGGTGCATTACAGTGTTCTAGAGCGGCTGTGCTTGAATGCTATCTCTTCTACTAAGGGAAAAAAAAAACCTTTCTTTCTGACCACATGAGCCCTACAAAAATGTTGGGTGAAAGAAGTCAGAGACTACGTCCAGGATAATTCCACATATGAAAGTTCTAAGGCAAGAAAACTTCATGTGGACAACACTTCCTGAATTCTTTCCCACAGGCCCAGAAACCACTCTGAACACTTTGACCTGGGTGGTTTTTCATCATGAACACAGTTGCGGTATTCTGAGGAAGGTGTCCGGGGCCACAAGGGTGTGTCGGTGTATTTGCTAGTAACTGATCCCATCCTGCTATGTTCACAGACCCTGCATTTGCTTATTATAGTCTTCTGGTATGTCCCTCACTGTCAAACTGACATGTGACAGGTGCTTCCTCCTGCTATTTGAGTATAAGATATATGTCAGCAGGCCTTAAGTAGCTCCTCATATTACCTTATTACAATCTGACATGGGTTATCACCTTAAGTAACTTAGAGCTGTGTCTGTGTGAGAGAGTCATAAGAGAAAAATCACTGACTCCCTTAAAGACAACTGGGAGCTTCCCTGTTCCAAGTTCCACTATATTTGGATCAAGGAGAGTCACTAAGTATTTAATGCACAGGAATCTCTCTTCAAGATGGAGGGAATTGATCAAGCAAAAATCTCAGTACTTAACTTGCCATGCCCTATCCAAAATGCTTTCCTTTTCCTTTTCCTTCATGGTTCTTATGACATGTTAAATTGCTTGCACAATTTTTCAATTTAATATATCCTGCCTTTGAATCGTATCCATAGGCAGGACTTTTAGTCCCCAGGTGCCAGTTACTGCATTGGATGAGTACCAATAACAAGTTCCTTTGGAATAACGCTATACAGTGAAATACCCCCACATGATGCACATTTAGGTACCAATTCAATTAGTGATGGGCTCCTAGCTTCTGTAGGACACATATCTTGGTAATTGTATTAAACGTACGACGAGCAACTCCACTGCTTACATGGAACGCTTAGATTCTGCTTGGATGCTTACTGGTGATGTTTCACTGTATTACAAGATGCTGTACTTCCCCCATAACTTAGCCTTACTGACACATGGTCCCAGTCTCCCTATCATAACCCCCCTCAGTGGCCAAGCATCAAGCTTCCCCTCTACAGCCCTGATGGGATTAGCTAAGATGGCAAAAGCTACCCTTTATCGAACACGTGGACTCTTAAAGACATACCAGAAGACTTAGAACAGCAAGCACAACAACCTATGAGCCTGGCAGCGCCAGATCACTTAGGTAAGCAAAGGCACCTAGTCACCCTAGTGGCCATGAGTGTTGCCTTCTGAATGCAGCCACCATATTTGTGATCAAATGCCACCAAGATTGAACTTGGGTAGCAAATACCATGGGTTTCCTTTCTTCATCATCACAACCACAGTACTAAGTCAATTTCAGTGTACCCTTTTACAAGAGAAAATAATTGATTTTAAAAGTGCAGTAACTTATGCAAGGCCATACATCTGGGATTGGAAATGTAAAGCCCAAATTTTCCCTACTGAGCCTCAGTTAGAACTTTCTGGAATACACTTACCCTGAAATACAATGTGTATGGACTGCTTTTCAGCTATTCTTGCACAGGCTGCTTTGCTGGGGTCAAAGAATAGATGGGTATTTCAAAAAGGGCTAGACATCTCTGACCACTCTCCCAGATAATTCAATTTGTTAATCTACTTGAAAAAAAAAAGATATAATAGTAACAATACCACTGTTGGCCATGTCCTGGAGGGGAGGGACCCAGCTGAATCTTTCCAATGAGCAGATAACATATTTAAATGCAGTCCATCAGTCGGTAATCTGCTGCTGCCTCATCCTGAGAGAGCTGCTTTATTGAACACTGTAATTGCCTGGATGCTGTTATTCATTTCTGTAGCTGTTGCTATTAATTAAATATTTTTGTCAGAAGCTCCCCATGACATTTCTTGCTGCATTCTTGAATATCTGATAAGATATACAGTCAGTTCACGGGTACCCACTGCATTTGGCTGATAGTCTTGTCCTCATTTCAAACCCTCAAAACGCTAAAGAAATGACACAGTTTTCGGGGAATGAGGACTTCTATTGTGACCAGATGGGGGGGACAGAAAGAGGGAGTAGGCAGAGCAGTGGGATAGTACAAGCATCTTGGTAAAATAGATGCAAACGTCACGCTTTACAGCTTGCTGTGCTGACTATGCCTGCAAATCACACTAGACACCCATTCAAAGGTTTAACTTATTCTTGAGGTCAAAGAGAGCTTGGATGCTCAGGTGCCTGTGATCCTACCCCCCAACGAGAGCAGGAACGTAGCCTTTGACACATTAATATTTAACAAGTGGGGCTGGAGGTATGGTCCAGTGAGCCAAGCTGCATCCTTCAACACTGGTGTCCCATATCAGAGCATGTTTGAGTCCCAGCTGCTCTGTGTCTGATCCAGGCCCCTGCTAATGTGCCTGGGAAAGCAGTAGAGAATAACCAAGTGCTTAAGCTCCTATTACACAGTTAGGAGACTTGGATGAAATTCTGGTTCATGGCTTTGGCCTGGCCCAACTATAGCCATTGTGGCAATATGAAAAATGGGCCACCCGGCGATGTGGCCTAGCAGCTAAAGTCCTCGCCTTGAAAGCCCCAGGATCACATACGGGCGCCAGTTCTAATCCCGGCAGATCCACTTCCCATCCAGCTCCCTGCTTGTGGCCTGGGAAAGCAGTTGAGGATGGCCCAATGCATTGGGACCCTGCCCCCTCGTGGGAGACCCGGAAGAGGTTCCAGGTTCCTGGCTTCGGATCGGCGCGCATCGGCCCGTTGCGGCTCACTTGGGGAGTGAATCATGGGACGGAAGATCTTCCTCTCTGTCTCTCCTCCTCTCTGTATATCTGACTGTAATACAATGAGTAAATCTTTAAAAAAAAAAAAAGAAAGAAAAATGGGCCAGCAGGTGAAAGATTCTCACTCTCTCTCTCTCTCTCTTTCTCTGTTCTTTTCAAGCAATAAATATGCTTAAAATATTAACAAAGTTTCTGAAGATCTTACTGTGCTGTACTAGGCTCTATTCTAAGTGCTGCTGAGAAGTCAAATAACTATTACTTAAATTATTTGAATAGAAAATTATTCAAAACACAAAGTAAAGAAACAAAAAATACCTTCCTTTAAAAAGAAACATTGCAATGTGTCAGGACCCCTGGGGAAGCCTGCATGGGAGAATGCATGTTTTAGGTTTGCATGTGAACTAACAGCAGGTACAGCTAATCTGCAAGAGCCCAGAGAGACTATCAGCAAAAGGAACAGGTCCCAAGAGCAAGGGATGCCTCGAGCAAGGTGTCACACCTGAGACAGGTGGGAAACACAGAGTTCGTCATCCAAGTTCAAAATACTCATGGAAAAGGCAATTAAAACATACTATTTTGACACAAACAATTTTTTCATCCATGCATAGTTTTTTTTTGCATAAAACACATTTTTCATGAACCTTTTGAAGGTCTCTTGTATATGAAGAATCAATGGGTTGGCTGCTCCAGTGATTGTCCATTTATCAGAGAGACATATCGGAAGACTCTTACTTTCCCCGTTGGCTTCTTAAAAGAGGAAATAATCTGAGATCCAATTTTGGAAGAGAAAAGTCACAAAGGGAGTGAACAGCAGCAGCGGCCCTTGCTCCATGCTTTTGCTCTGGGTTGGAGACCTTTTGGCCACAAAGCTAAGTAAGCATGGAAGTCTTTGCGGCTGGAGTGGTTGCTTAATAGGTTAATCCTCCACCTTCAAAAGCACCAGCACCCTGTAGGGGCACCAGTCTTGTCCCAGCTGCTCCACTTCTGACCAGCTCCCTGCTTATGGCCTGGGAAAGCAGCAGAGAATGCTCAAGTTCTTTGGCCCCTGCATCCACATGGGAGATCTAGAAGAAGCTTCAGGCTCCTAGTTTCAGATCAGTTTAGCTCCAGCTGTTGTGGCCATTTGGGAAGTGAACCAGAGGATGGAAAATCTTTCTCTTGCTCTCTGTCTCTTCTTCTATCTGAAAATACACCTTTCAAATAAAAATAAAATCTTTAAAAAAAAATAGAAGTCCTTACGTCTGTATGAGACCAAGTGTCCTGTGACCAAGGTAAGCTGCTGTGGGGTACTACACCTGTCCCAGTTCACGCCAACCTCCCTAGCACAAGGAGCCTCAAGGCACAAGGGCGGAGTGTCTGCACAGACACTTCCGTAAGCAACACTGAACTGATGACAGACAGGTGCGTTCAGGCTGGAGCGCAGCCAGGAGGGAATCAGAAAGAGCACGAGAGGTAGTTATGATGTGGGAAGCAGATGGATGGGCTTCAGGAAAATAGAAGAGCATACACCTGTGGATTCTTGGGGGTGGTGAGAAATGTGCAGGGTAACAGAATTCTGAGAGGGGCTTTCGGCTAGAAAATTTTATGTGCTAACAAGTGAGCAGCTGCGCATTTTTAGTATTAAAATGACAAAAGTCGAAAGAGAGAACCAGGTAGACGATGACATCAGTGGAAAAAGTAACTAAGCAGAACTCAAGGAGCCAGGCAGGGTGGTCCCCTGGAACGGGCGGGAAGGTCGGGACAGAGGGCTCAGCATCACACAGGGACCAGAACTCAAGCTGCCATTCCTCTGTGTTTCCTAGGATTTCAGATGAGCCACTTACAGGGTGCTCAAGCTTCTAAATACAAGAACGTCCTCCTGCAGGGTGAGGGTTACAGATGTAAATAGAACAAAGTGAGAGAAGAGCAAAAACTTAAGGTTCTCATGGCAACCAGAATTCATAGCAGCAGCGCATTGTTATGGGGCTTCTCCTGACAGGCTGATGAATAATCCTGAAGTCTCCCTATTGTGCAGGAATTGTCAAGGGGCTCTTTTTGGGGGCTGGCAGTGGGGCACAAAGGCAAAACCAACCAGAGATGTTAATGAGATTTTTCATCACTGCAAAAATTGACAATACTGTCAATGAAGGTAGCCAAATTAAAAAAAAAAGCTTATATTTAATGAGGTACTCTATTTATTATTTATGCAATAATAAATGCCAGTTGGTTACTAATAAAATATTGCTCAGTCATTAATCCTCAACAAATACAGCTAGGATAATTAGTATTAAAGTGACACAAAGTACTTCCTAATGGGACTGTCATTCTTGCAACGTTAACAGATGATCTAAACAGACTCTACTTTGAGTTATCAAGATCAAGACCCTCCAGAAAAGGAACTGCCAGTGACAGTGTAAGCTTGAAAACTTTGAAAATTTAAAGACTTGAAGAGAACGAGGTTGGCAGGGCTCCTGGCCCTGCTACATGGCCCTGCTACATGGCCCCCTAGGATTCTTAGAAAGATAGATAAAGAAGAACAGGCCCAGGCCAACCCGGAGCCAGGAGAAAATTTAGGATTTGTCCATTGCTAAATAGTGTGACCTTGGCAGAGTCACTGAGCTTCTTTTTATCCTGCCTCTTCATTTGAAAAATGAAGGTAAGAGTGTCTCCCATTCACTGCAATAACGCCAGAGTAACATTACATAGTTTCCAAAACCCTAGACCTTTTTGTTCTTTTTTTTTTTTTACAGTTACTATTGCCAGCTAGTATCTTTTTCTGCTCTTGTTTTTTTCATAAATTTATTAACTTACGTAAAAAGAACAGATTTCATGTATTTCACATGTACAGTTCAAGAACGTGATATTCTCCACCCACGCCTCCCTCCCTCTGTGATGGGCAAAGAGAACTAGCATTACTGAGAGTTCAGGATGAAGCCTATCAAAAACATGGTGTGGGCCCCGGGGTAGTAGCCTAGTGGCTAAAAGTCCTCGCCTTGCATGCACCGGATCCCATATGGCCACCGGTTTGTGTCCCAGAGGCCCTGTTTCCCATCCAGCTCCCTGCTTGTGGCATGGGAAAGCCGTAGAGGACAGCACAAAGACTTAAGACCCTATACCCACGTGGGAGACCCGGAAGAGCCTCCAGGCTCCTGGCTTTGGATCAGCTTAGCTCTGGCCATTGCAGCCACTTAGGGAGTAAATCAGAGGATGGAAAATCTTCCTCTTCCTCTCCCCTCCATATATCTGAGTTTCCAATAAAAATAAATGTATCTTAAAATATATATATATATATGGTGTGTTCCATTAGTGCAGCAAAGGCCACTGCAAGCCCTGTTTCCTGAGGATTCCCAATGTTAGAAACCACCTCACTTGCTAGGTTGACATTCATATTCCTCATCTGCTTTGGGAATTAGGATTTGCATTCATTAGCCCTAAATGCTTAAGCTGATGCTTCCTGGTTTACCCAAACTGTTTTCACAGGTGTCAAACCACCTGAAAGCAAGGTGTGACAGAAATCACAGATTAGCACCAGCATGTGAGTCTGACAGCAGAGCACACCACACTCTCCTCAAGCTCTGCGGAAACTCTGGCTTGTTCATTCACTTCACTGGACCACGGTCAATGTCAGCATAATTTCTACGACTCTCTCAGATTTGAGCATGGAAGCATTAGACGACCCTTCCCTTAAACAGAGGGTTCATAAACTTGTGTCTGCTCTAGAGATGTGGCTTGAAGCCAGGAGATTCTCGGGATGAGGGCAATGCTTCTGTTGGGTTGGCGAGCCCACAGTCTGGACAGGACATGCCCCACAGCAGTACAATGCAATTTATTCTCCTTACAGAACACTGAGCTGGGGGACATGGTCCTGTGAGCAGAATGCAGCAGAATCTCAGAGCCCTGTGTGAATCCACACCTTGACACTGTAGATATCCTTTGCTACCCAGATAACAACCCCATTGTTGTCTAGAGCTGAAGTTCATTGGTTCCGGATTCAACAGAACAAGTACAAGTGAATGGTGTATGCCAGGCAGCCTCCTAGGAAGAGAAAATAAAGAACTGAAGTTGTCCCTACCTCTGGGCCAGAAACCAGCAAGCAATCAAATCACAGTATTAAGTAGGACAGTGCAACAAGAAAACAAAATAGCACCTTCAGAAAACACTTAAGAGTTACTGCCTACGCTGCCCCTTTGCAATGTATTCCTGGTGCCTCTAAGATTTGTTATTTCCTGCTAGAAGCAGCATGTTGGTATAAAGGAGGTGGGTATAGAGTGGTAGAGACCCTAAGCCAGAATTGGCTGGGTCCAAATATTTTTTCTTTCCTGTGATTTATTTTTTGAAAGCCAGAGTCATATAGAAAGAAGGACAGAAACAGAGAAAGTTTGAAATCTTCCATCTGCTGGTAGATTTCCCCAAAAGCCACACTGACAAGACTGGGGCAGGCTGAAGCAAGGAAGTAGGAGCTTCATCTGGGTCTCCCACAGGGATTTAGAAGGCCAAGTACTTGGGCCATTTTCAGCTGTTTTCCCAAGCCATTATCATGGAGCTGGATTAGAAGTGGAACAGCCAAGATCTGTACCAGCACCCATATGGTTTGTTGGCATTGCGTACAGAAGATCACCCCACTAAACAATAATGGTGCTATGAGTCCAAATCTTGATTCTACCACAACCTAGACTTGTATGAACTTTAACAATTACTTGAATACCATGTGCCTCTATTTTCTCAGCAGTAAGCTCCCCGAGTATTTGTGAACCTCAAAGGAGTTAATACTAGATATATTAGCACATAGAAGAGTGTCTGGAACATACAAGGAGCTCAAGAAATGACACTAGTACTACTGATATTCTGCCCATTTTCCCTAAACCTGACACTTTCTGTTCTCCACAGGATTGGATATTGTACAGCAGATGCTAAATAAAAATAATTTGGGATTGGGAATAGGCACGCCTGAGTTTAAACTTTTCCCTGTCATCTACTGGTTACATGCCTGAAAGAGGCGCCTCAGTAGGTCTGAACCATAGCTGTCTCATCTGTTAAACAAACAGCAAGAGAATAAAGCAGATGGAGTCGGGGAAAATACACATTAGCTATCCAGTATTTGAGAAGTGTTGGGTTAAAAAGAGTAAAAGGGGGGTTTGTGCTGTTTTGGGTTTTTGTTTATTTGTTTGTTTTTATTTCTCCTGCAGGACTTCTCAGAAACCACGTGTACTCATGTGTTTCCAGGAGCAGAAAGAACATTTCCCAATTTCCCAACTCATCCAATCATTCAACTCTTCTTGATGATAATATTTTACTAAAAATAACCTTCCCCAGAACACCCTTTAGAAAATAGTCAGCCCAATATAAGTTGTTCATATTTCACAGGAGAGGAAATGTGCTTGGAGGGAGATGATATATATCAGTATGTCCGGACTGCTAGAGCAGAATACCATGCACTGGGTGCTTACTGTCAGACATTGTGGCTTGATGAAAAAAGTCCCAGAACAAAGAACCAACTTAGTTCCTGGAAAGGGCTTTATTCCTGGTTTATAGATAACTGGTTCCTCACCACATACTCACATGAATCTTATTCTGTATATGTATACATCCATGCACACATGGAAAGAGTGCGGGGAGGAGGAGCAAACGAGAGAGAAAGAGAGAGAGAGAGACAGAGAGAGTTTTCTTTTAAGATCACCTATAGAAAAAGAATTACACCCCCATATACAAATATGATCTCATGTAACTTAAATTATTTCTGTAAACACAGTCACACTGTGGGTTAGGCTTTTAGCTTTCAAACTAGGGTGTACCTCACAATTCAGCCCAAAATTGGGGAGAAAAACCAAAATCTTCAATAAATCTATGTTCACTTAAGAGCAGAACACAGGAATTACAACATGATTCAGTGTTGTTTCAGAGACATTTTGCTGCTGGGCAGGGTCCTCATGCATTTTACCACACAGGCAAGGCATAGCAATACTACACACTCGAAATTCACTATGGTGAACTAGGCTTAAGAATTACCAAGAATAAAATGTGCCCATTTGTCTTAAAAAATCCAATGAAAATTGCAGGATCAGCACTGTGGCATAGTGAGTTAAGTTGCCACCTGCAATGCCTGTTTCCCATACAGTCAATGGGTCGTATCCTGGATGTTCCACTTATCATCTAGTTCCTTGATAATTCACCTGGGAAAACAATGGAAGATGATTCAAAAGCTGGGGCCCCTGTACCCAAGAGAGAGACTCAGAGGAAATGCTTGGATTCTGACTTTGTCTCAACCCCAGTCCAAGCCATTGTAGCCTTTTGGGGAGTGAACTAACAGAAAATCTCTGTCTTTTCCTCTCCCTCTCTGTAACTCTGCCATTAAAATATAAAGGGAAAAAAGAGAAAAACCTGTGAGCAGAACTGGACAGATTCATAGATTTCCAAATAGCAAGATATTCACCTGCGTCCACCTGCACTGTGCCAGGGCCTGGGGGACGTGGATCGTATGGAGCAGAAGTGCAGCTGCCATGGGTGAACATTACTCACTCTGTTTCTGAGCCCCCAGGTACTTACTGGAACAATAGGGGTAGGGCATTCTAGGCTTGTTTGAGAAGTAAATACACCTATACCTCTAATCTAACATATTTGCTCAACATGCCAGATACACAGGTTAATGCAAATTTTCCTTTAAGCTGAAAACAAACCATTTGAGTGACTTTAGGCAATTGTGCCCACAGATAATCCTTTTAGACATTTGGTGCAGAGTTTGCACTTGATGCAATTAACAGGGGTGTGCTTGTACTATCAATTTAAGATCTCCAGGATCTCAAGTGAGATGCTGGCTTTGATCATTTATCTTCCATTATTGCAGGGGACTGATCCCAGCAGGTGAGTTAAGTTTCATTAGTAAGCACACACACTTTACTAGTAAAAACTCACTAAACATCTTTAGAAATGGGAGCATTTGTGTGCTTACTGAGAATACATCTGCAAGCATTTTTAATTCTCACGCTCCCTGTCAAGGACCATGCTTCCTTTTAGGGCACTTTCCTTATGAGCTATCATTGAGTTACGACCAACACCACCAAGCAGATTCTTATGTTCGGTATCTTACAAACATTACCTCTCGGCATGTAGAACAAGACAGATGCAGAGGCCTTATGAACTCTGTATGTTGGTAAAGATACTGAAAAGCAGCCAGGTAAGGGCTAAGATGGTGGTTCTCAAGGGTGCCTGGACCACCAGCAGCAGCAGCCCTGGAGAATCATCAGAAATGCACATTCTCAGGTTCCCATCCCAGATCTATTGCCCCACAAGATCCAGGTATGGGATCCAGCACACTATCAGCAAACCCTACAGACGATTCTGAAGTGTCTGAGAAATGAAGAGATTTGCTTGTGATCATACAGCAAGATACTGGCAGTGTGGGACTGAAGCTTATCCTACAAAACAGAGCTTCATCCAGAGGTGATGTTGCGTTCTTGGAAACACTGAAAATGGTTTTGATTATCACCAGTGATACAAGAGGGAGTTACTATTGGCATCTAATGGATAGAGGCCAGGAATCCTGCTAGAATCCTTGCAGGAACAGGACATCCCCACAATGAAGGATTATTCAGTTCCAAAAGTCAATGGTGCTAAGATTTGAGAAGCCTTGGTCTGTGTTTCCTTGTGAAAAGATCCTGAAAAGGGTGTGGGAGTGTGAATGGGAGAGAAACAGAAAGAAAGATGGAAAAAAGGAAGGAGAGAGAAGAGGAGAGAGGGAGGGATACAGAGAGATGGGAGGATGAGAAAGATGGAAGAAGGACTAAATAACTGATTTAGATGCAGCCAAAGGAAAAGCCTGTTCTTCCCTTACATGGCAACAACCTGACAATCAGAACGCTTCTTTAATAATCATTGTGCTGGAGCCTGGCCACTCCACAAAATGAGCTAAATAAAGTCATCAGGATATCATACTTAGTGGAACTTCTAGACATGAAATGTACATGAAAAACAACGTGGCAAATTTTAAAACATGGTGTCCTCTGACAAGCCAGGATCTGGAGCCAGAAAGAAAATATCTATATGGACAATTGCCAGACTGTACCAGCCGAAGAATGCGATTTGTGACTTGCAGCTGCTGTATTTATTTCAGCATATTAACATGTGGATGTTTTTGTCACCTTTAATATTTTCTTCCCGAGCATAAGCTCTGGGCTGCTGTTTTACCTTTCTCTACCTGCTGCATCTCACACCTGTCAGGCCTTTTTCTCCCTCAGTTCTTCTCTTTCATGTTCATTATCATTTTATATGACATACACACACACACACACACACACACACACACAAACACATGTGAGTATAAGAGGATGCAAGGACTGCAGCTTCATTTCCCAGATATCCACAACAATACGGGCTGAGCCAGGACCAAGGCCAGGAGCCAGGAACTCAATCCAGGTCTCCCATTTGGCTGGCAGGAACTCAATTACAAGACAATCACATCTGCCTCCAAGGGCCTGCATTAAACGCAATCTCAAATTAGGAACCACAGCCAGGAGTTGAACTCAGCTACTTCGCAATAAGAAACACAGGCATCTTCAACTGACAGCCCAGACACCTGCACTTCTCATCTCTTCATTGCTTTTCTGTTCACATTTCCTTCTTCTTTCCTAATCTTTTGTCAATCTCTTTATCCCTTACCATCCCCCTCAATATTGTTTTGATCATTATCCTTTACACACTTTCCTGTTATTCTTTCCCAATTTTGCAAACTTTCCACTTTTTTCCCTAATCATCCTTCATTTTTTATATTTCTTCAATTTTTTCTTTTCATCTGTTCCTTCTTAATCTCTCTTTTCTCTCCTTGTTCCCTTAGTTTTGTGGCATCTTCCTCACTTATTCCCTCTACACCTGCCCCAAAACTCTAACTTGTTTGTCTCAGTGAAGCATTGTTGTAGCCATACCTCTGTAACATTCTTAGTGGGTATAGGAACATCTAGATTTGGAGAGGAAACGTTGTCATTTAGTGGGTAGATGGGTAGGAGTAATTTTCACGTGTACAGAAATAAAAATATTATCCCTCTGACATTTAAACTCCAACTTCTAGGTATGGTAGACAAAGCGATGGACTTAAACAGGCCAGGGCCGTATCTCTGGAGCCTGTAGATGCTACCTTGTGAGGTAACAGTTTTTGCAGATGTACTTAAGAATTTTGAGCTGATGATATTATTCAGGAGATTTCTTGGTGAGCCCTAAATGTAATTGCAATATCCTTATGTCACCAAGGCAGCTTGGACACATACAAAAAGTAGAAGATATTGTACAGGTGGAGAATGCAGCCACAAGTCCCAATAATGCTAGCCCCCAGCAGTGGGGTGAGGCAAGGAACTCGCAGGGGGAGCACTCTTTTCAAACCAGTGAACCATTTTGGACTTATGGCTTCAAGCATCAAGAAAATAAGTTTCTGTTCCTGGAGCCAGCAAGTCTGTAGTCATTTGCCAAAGCAGCCACAGGAAACCTGTGTATGTTTTTGAACCTTAAGACTTCCAAAACATTGACAACCAGGTTTTTGAATTGTCTCTTTTTTCCTATTAGGTTGTGACTTTTCATTGGCTGACAAATTGATAGGGAACTGTGTTATGATCTTAAAAGACTGTTTCCAGTTATCCTTGACAGCAGGTAGCATATTTTGGCACCTGTCAGTTATGAGTTAATTCTACAGTTATTAAAGACAATGCATTTCTCAGTGTGCCCCAATTGTTCCACCCTGTGCATATTCATCAACCTTAAATCTGCATGATGTTTTTTTTTCCCTGTTCTCTGGAGCTTTAGAAGGGAAATACAAGTTCTGACCTGTGAGAAATGAACCTGCAGTTAGAATGTCAGATAGAAGCAGTTGACACATGCATATTATAGGGAGATTCACAACATTTTAACTAAACAAGTTCCTGGATACTAAACACATTTTGGAAAAAAAAAATAAAAACCTAATGACAACAACAACAACAAATACAAGATAACAGCAAAGAATTTTGGATCCAGATAGACCCGTGTTTGAATTCTAGCTCAATTCCTCTAAGTGTTGGCTATTCTGTTTGTCCTTAGCATCCTTTGCGCTATGTGTAATATAGTGACAATCCTGGCTGCCATATAGGCCAATCGTTACAAGAATTAATTAAGATGTATGTACATGCTCATGACAGTGTCTAGTACAGAGCATGCTCTGGCTCTGATCATGGGTATTATTAATAAGAGCGATCATCGCTGCATTATCTTCATGACAAAATCATTTCAATTCCTAGAGTCTTAAGTGGCTGTCTAGAAAATGCAGGCAACTGTCCCTCACCCACGAGATAATTGATAAAATCTCAACAGTGACAGTGGCTGATACTGTGACCACAGCACAGCAGGAACTCATAATAACCCCTTTATTCCTCAGACGTCACTCTGTTTCAACGACAAGAGAGACCTCAAAGAGGAAATCTGATTCTGATGGCTTCTCTTGACTGCCCTGTTCTTAAATAGATGGCTCTCAATTTATGGAAATTGAGTTGACATGATTTAAAATTTGCATTGTAAGAGGGGGAGACTTCATTTTCTTAGACAATTCTTTTTCTAGCCAAAGGCTCAAGGATTTCTATAAAAACTGCAATTCCCTAACATGATTCCAAGGAGGAAATGCTCATGAACAGCACTTGCCTGGGTCCTTTTGGTTCTGGCTCAGGCCTGCTCTGCTCTCTATGGGCTGCCTTCTGTGTTCAGGCTGCCTCTCATGCACTCAGGGTCCTTGTCAAAGCCTTCAGCTGTGATTCAGAGTCCACTGGGTCATTGCCTTTTGACTGGCATCTGTGGATGCTGCCTGGGCAGAGATGCCATGTGGGAAATGTTGCTGGTCATCACTGTCAGATGACGGCTCTGAGTACCTTTCAGTTTACAAACAGGAAGCTGAACTGATACAGCCCATCTCACAGTTACTGTGTAGTTTTGCTCTTCCTGGTTCTCCATCCAGACTCCATCTGTCTTTCATTCAGGCCTCTGCCTTCCTCAGTCATGCCCAATAGAGGGATTGGAGATGGGCATCAGAATACCAGGAAAATAAATTAGTGTACATTATTCATTCTAGACCTGGTGCCAGGTCACAGGAAACTCTGCTGTAGAGGCTGGGCACTCCCCCACTCATGCCAGGACAGAGAATATGCAGTAAAAATCAGAATCAAGAGTCTGAAAGAAACTGGCAGAGGTGAGCACAAGCCACACATCTCTGCACCAGCAATTCAAGAGTTTCCGAAAGGCTCTCACACTCCAACACTTACTCCTCACAGCTACCCAGGAAGATCAGTAGCAACACACACTATTATATGTGTACTACACATATGTTAGACACATACCAAAAAACTTCTTCTTGGAGAAGTTGAGGTTGAGTGCCCAGCTGAAGCCACAGAGCTAGTGGAGGGCAGAGCTGGGGTGCAAATACAGCTCTGGCTCTATGGCTGAACACAAGTGAAGATACTGTGCCTCCTGCCTTCTGAACTACTTGCTTACCTTAAAATCCCTCACCTCAAGTCCGGGGCCAGCCAAAAGACACAGGCAAGCATATGGGAGCACACAGCTGGGAGCAAGGATCCCATTAGAAGTGTCTTTGAAAAAATTGCAAGATGGAAAATAACTGAGACAGAGTTAAAGCAATTCAAGAATGCTCTGTGCAGCATTCGTGCCTCTGAGACTTAGTTGTTCCTTCTGTGAATACACAGTTATCTTTGGGAGAGTTACTGTGAGATGTGAATGGGCAGAGTTTGAGAAAAAGTAATTATCTAATACCTGGAGTAGAATGAGCAACTAAAACATCCTCACCTACAATTCTATCTGATAATGATCACGCCACAAGTATTTATCCAGAGGATGGAAGTGCCATGGAGAGATACTCAAAAGATGTCTCTTGGATGAGTGTGTGTACAGTGATAGATTTGCTACTCTAGAGACCTGTATCCCTTGTTGGATGCCTGGTTCAAGTCTTGGTGTCTCTGTTCCAGTCCAGATTTCTGCTAACTTGTCCCCTGGAAGACATCAGATGACAGCTCATGTACTTGGATCCCTGCAAGATGAGAACTGAGTGCCCATTTCTGCCTTGCAAAGCCCTGGCTTTTGTGAGCACTTGGGGAGTGAGCTAACAGATGAAAGATCTCTCTCTCTCTCTCACACACACACACACACACACTCACTCTTAGCCTTTCAAATCAAATTTTTTTAAAAGTTGTTTTTCTCTTTTTTTAAAGGCTACATCATTTCAAGCCTGAAGCCAGCCTCCTGAAGGGTGGAAAATGAACACATTCAAGTTATCTCCTCCAGATCTTGTTTTATTGATTTTTTAAATAACAAGGTTATTATACTTCCTCACACCTACCATAAAATTTATTCACCACAGACTTCTCCATCATTGGTAAACTATTTATTATAAGGACCCCCCCAACTTACCTAGAAGAAAGCATTTTTATCAGATTACAGGGAGTTTGAGTGTCCCCAAACACGTCCCCCAATTTTTTGATCTACTACTTCATTGTAAGTATTCTATACATAATACAATTCACCTGCTTCGATTGTACAATTCACTGCTTTTTAGCAAATCTTCCAGGCTGTGTAGTGATTATTATAAATCATTTTGAGAGGATTTTTCATCACTACAGTAACATCTCTCATGCCCATATTCTTTGGATCCACAAAAATGACACAACTTTGGAAGGGCTGGAAGTGAGAGGAGGTAGTACAGGCCACACAAGAATAAGGGAGGCTGTCCAAACACACAGGCCAGCATGTGAGACTGGGGCAGAGAGCTGGTGTCTGGGGCAGAGTGGATCATTGTCATTCATCCGAAAGCCTCGAAATTGTGCAAGAGGAGATTGTGATTCTGTGACAACTGCAGCGTTGAGGCAGGTTGCTTTGAGGAGGAGCCTGTCTGTATACTTCATCCTCATGAGGCTCCTCCATCCTGACATCCTGACAGTTGACTATGGCCAGGACAGGATCTGTGTGGCTGGCCATAGCAAGAAAAAAAAAGAAAGAAAGAAAGAAAAAGAAATCAATTGTCTCAAGATCCACAGCCAGAGAAGAATACTGAATAAGACATGAATAGCAAGAGTCCTTTTGATCTGTGAGCTGTTGGGGTTCAGCTGTCCTTGAGCTATACTGGTTAGTTAATAACAAGAATAATATGAATTGCTACCACTGTTTCGAAATTAATTCATGACTAGGCACGGTGCTAAAAAGCCTATGTTCCATCCGCTATGACACCATCTAACTCTCACAACCCCTCTTAGAGGCGAGTGCACTTGCAGCTCCTATAGGGCACCAAACAAAAGGCTCCAGGAGGCTGAGACTTGCCTCAGAGAACCCAGCAAACAGACAACAAAGGCAGGATGCAAAGCCAGGTGTACGAGCTTACAACCTGCGCTATCTCCAGGTAACACAGTAGTGACAAAGCAACACTAGGAGCACATGCAACTAGCAGGGCAGCATTTAATTTGTCAGTCCCTCTAGGAACCATGAGGCAGAGGCCTCCGTGTCTGTCCACTATGCAGTCTCCAGCAGCTGGTGCAATAGTGCTTGGCACCCAGAGATGACCACTTGTCTCCCAGCTTGACAGGCACAGCCTCAGTCCAATGAGATCAAAACATACTACAACAGACATTCAGGGCCTGGCAAGGAACCTCCTTCTGCTTTAGTTTTCTCATGTGTCAAAATTAAAAAAGAGGAAAGAAAATCATCCTCCTCAGAGGATCTTGTCCTTCAGAGATCACCAACTCTTACAAGCATCGTTAACATCCACATCCCAGAGACCAGGACACTGCGGTGATAAAGCGAATCCTCATGGCACAACGCCACAGGCAAGGAAGCGGACACACATGGCCTGGATTCCTGTTTCTGAGCTCCAAGGTCAAGGTCTGTTCTTGAATTCACAGTGCTCAATGAACATCTATTAACTAAATGCACCTGCATGTGGAGACTCAGCCTCTGAATCAGAAAAGTGTCGGTCCAAGCCAGGACCTCGGCAGCACAGCCCTATCCACTTGCCCAAAACCTAGGCCACAGAACCTGAACCAGAGGTGGCAGCAGGCCCCGGGAGGCTGCTGCTCTGACAGACTGCCTCTCTGCCTCCCCTGGCTCAGGAATGTTCTTGTGAAGGTGGAATGGGTGAATTCTGAAAGGCAACGTGGAATCCCTGTTCTCGAGCGTTGTTATGCTAATGACACACAAATTAGAGTCTTAAATCCGGCCCTAAGGATGCCACTCTGCTTTGTCTTGCAGTTTCTGACACCCTTTCAAAGATGCACCATACAGATGCTAGTTTACCACGTAAGCCAATAACTCATTCCACATCTCAGCCAGGTGGCTTAGCTGCCAATCCCTGCAAGAGGTGAGACCTGTGTCTTGGAAGTTCTTTGTGGCTCACCATTCATACATTTGCTTTCACCAGAGCCTGATAAATTCAGAAACATGGCAAGAAACCACCCAGGGGCTGACCAGAAGCTTCCTGGCAATGTAGAAGATAACCGTTTTTTAAATGATAACATAAAAAAAAAAAATCCCAAGATGCCTAAAGTGAACCAATGTCATTCCAACCAATCCCTCAGAAGGCCAGCAAGAAAGGTTCTGTTTTGTGATCACTGGAGCTGGTCTTATAGCCCAAACACCACCCTGCCTGCTACTGTGTCTTTCAAGCTTCAGTTTTTACTTTGGTCATCTCTTCTCCACTTTAATTGCCATGGATGTAGACTTAATTTAGTGCAAAAGCAACAGAACTCATACAAGTTCAGCGTGTCAACTGCCTTTTTAGCATCTGCCACACAAGAGCAAACCAAACTCTTGTCAGTCAAGTTTTGCGTTGTCCTAGGAGTCAATGTGTCTTCAGCATTTTCCTTCCCTGGTCACTCAAGACACACCCGTGGGGTCTCTTTCGATAGTTGTTTAAAGTACAAGTGACAGCTGAAAGAGGATAAAGCAGTGATGAGCAACACTTACCCTACCTGAGGACCTGGGACAGGTTTAAACTTTCAGGCAGAGCCAGACAAGAAATAGAATGCACTGAGTACTCATGATGTGTCAGAAATTACGCAGAGAATTCTCATTGAATAAATAACTACTGATTTGAGAGTTGCATATTATATTCTCTTGTAACTAAAAATTTGAAGCCGATCTTATAATTAGGAAGTAGTACAACTGCAATTCTAGAACTATTTCCTTCTAATTCAGTTAGACTGAGTCCCCAGCTCCTGGCTTCCACCTGGCCCAGCCTGGAGGTTGTTGATGTGAAGAGTCAGCCAGCTGATGGAGAGTAAAGCTAACTTCGCTAGTCTCCTGGTTCCTCTCTCTCATCCACGCCTTCCCACCCTCTCTCTCTGCCTTTTAAACAAAAAGAAATGTCTTGGATCCAGGACCACGGCATAACAGTCCAAGCCTGAGCACGTTGATTTGTGTTCCAGATGATCCACTTCCAATCCAGCTCCCTTCTAATATACATGGGAAAGCAGTGGAAGATGGCCCAAGTGTTTGGGACTCTTGTACCCTGGTGGGAGACCTGAAGGAAGCTTCTAGCTTTGAACCAGCCCAATTCCTACTGTTGTGGCCATTTGGAGAGACAGAATTAGCAGATAGAAGATTTCATCACTCTCATTGTCTCTCCTTCTCTATACATAACTGCATTTCAAATAAAAATAAATGTTTTAAAAAAGAAATTTATTTCCAATTTTCAAAGAAAATTGGTTCCCTCTTCCACATGAGGAAGACTTAAGAGACAGAAATGCGTAGTTACATGCTAATCTGAGAAATATCAATGCAGTTTAAACACAAACGTTTTATGGATAATGTCAGCCCCAGCATGGGATCTGAAATCAGAAGATCTCAGTTAAGTCCCAGTTTTTGCTCGTTAGCTTGGCAACCCTGAGCATCTGCTTTTGCTGCAGCCATATTGTGGTACTTGGTGATTTACACCATTCTAAAAGACTATTACAGAAGCAGGTCAGACTAATCAAGGTACCAATCACATAACAGAACAATTAGCAGGAATACTGAAAAAATACATGCTCTGTATTTATCCACATATATGCCAGAAACCATTCATGATGTGTGCAGAAATACACAGAGAGGCTCTCATTCAAGTCCAGAAAAACTCTGAAATATTGGAAACATTACTCCCATTTGATAGATGAGGAAACTGAGACCTCAAGAATTCATCCAGCCAAGTCCAAGATCATATCCCTAGAATGAGGAAGAACCTAGTTAGTACACTTTCCACTGTATTACCGTTGCCTCATACTGGCTGCTTAAGTCACTGGTTTCTAATCTGTATGCTGTAAAGCCCTTTTGGAATACACAGTAACACATTGAAAGATGTTCAGACTTGATTTTTACTGTGTAGCACATACTATCGGAGGTGTGAGGAAACGAGGACATTGTATATAGGACACAGCTTGCTGAACCAGGGTTTCATTCTAGCCATGTTATAGAATTGTTTAAAAGAAACAATTGCTCCTAGACTGTAAGGTTGTTGGGTGTGAATGGTGAGAGCGCACGTGAAAATCTTCTTGACAATATCAAACACCGAAACAAAGTCTCTGCTCTGTTTTCAGAAGAAAAATGAACAAAATTTCTTCACCACATTTCTTTACACCCTTGTTCTTATTTCCTACTTCTATGATACAAAGCCCCTCATGGTTACGAGTGTGTTTGATATCACCATAGGATCTTGCACAGCAAATGTATTTCTAAGAAACTGAAATTTGGGTGAGTTAAACTCTATTCCCCTACACTGGATAATAATCATGATGATGACGATCAGGATTTGCTGAATAACTGCAGTGTGCATTAAGTGCTTGATATTAATTCCTTTCATGGCCTTTACAACACTATGAGGTGACTGATATTATTTCCCGCATTTTCCAGATAGTGTGCATAGAGAAATGAAGTACTCCAACTCACATGGCTGGTCAGCCAGCAGCTGACCTGGGATTCAGGCGTAGGCAGTGTCACACATGTCCCCAACGCAGCACTCTGCTAGTTGCTGGGATCCAGAAGGTGAGCACATTCCCCATCACAAAATAACCACTGCCAGCAGCACATTTATTCCGCCATGGGATCTTCCTAACAGTCTTCTCATGCAGGCAGGATCATTCCCACCTTAGAAATAAAAACCCGTGATGCCCAAGGCCACACACTGCATTGGAAAATAGCTGTATTCTTTTATTACAAACCAAAGCATTGTTTTTTTGCCTTCATTCAGGAAAAATCACACATATCTGACAAAATTCCAAGAACTCTCAGAGCAATTATGGAGATTCTCTTGCTACAAACAAAACAGAACCTTCTTCAAAGCCCCACGTATGCTTCGAAGAAAACATACATGAAAGTGTAATTTGAACACTTGCTGCTGTTACCCCCTTGTTGCAAGTGAAGAAGAATGTTTATGCACCAAAAAAATAATCTAGCTGCAGTTCCCAGTTTAATTAGTTTTGTCAAGTGCTTGCAATACGATTTCCATGTTAATTTCCCCATATCCCATTTCAGTTTTTTTATATTCCATTTCAATTATTTGTTTAAAACTTGAGAGCGACAAAATGAGTATGTTACAATCCCACTTAACTCAATGAACATCTCCTGGTGTCCCATCATGTACTAGCCTTGCAAGGTCCTTAGACACACAGCATGTGTGATAATCTCCTCCTCTTTCAGCCCCATGCCTACTGCAGTCATCACCAATCTATCAGCTGGCTGCCCTCTCCTCCTTATCCCACACTTCCTGCTGAGGGCAACCTCACAGTCTTCCTTAGCATGGCTTTCCAAGCAACAAATACCAATTGATTGATGCTGACATGGGGTAATGAAAGCTATTTACCATCTTGGTGCCAAATATTTTCTTATTAATCCATTATCCATTTTATTCTCATAAACTAGCAATAGCTCGATTTTTTACATAAAAATTAACTGGCTTAAAGTGCTACCTAAACATTATTAAGGAATCTGATGAGAAATCTACCTGGTCTCTTTCATGTAGCATAGACATCATTAGCCCTTCATTTTCTAGGCATTTGTGGGCCTGAGCTAGCCTGGGTATGCTTTCCTAACACACGAATGGAAATACAAAAGGAAGTAAGGAAGTTAATCTATGCCAAGTTAGATGCTGCCTGCACAACAACTGTGTTTTATACAGTCTGATGTGAGGATAAATGACCAGGGAAGTGCAGATCATGAACACTGTGGCCCTGATAGCAGGGCTGTAAGGGATGGAGAAGCACAGCCTTTGCATTCTAGACCCATACCTGTGACTAGGGGAACTAATGACAGCTGCTGAGAAAAGGAACCTCAAAGTCTCAGCAGCCTAGCCAGCAAATCTTTCTTTCTCACCCAGTCTAGAGTGGGCTAGGAGGCTGTACTTCATGGGAGGACACATGGACTCAGGCTGCCTTGATTGATTATCTCTGCGAGCCCAGCAGCCTGTTCACAGTCCTCTGCTGGAGCCCTTGGCCCCGCCTTCAGTGTGCATTGAACATTCCTGGCCACACAGTGCCACAGCTGAAATTCTAACCTCATATATGATGGCGCTTGGAGGTGGGACTTTGGGGTGCCTTTACAAAGAGATACATGACCAGCAATGTTGGGGAACACTTAAATAACAGACTGATGGTATTATGACTGCTGATGAAGGATTATACTACTGTGATAATATGGGGCAAATAAGTCAAGGGGTGGGAATTTGGAGAAGGCTGGGGATCCCAGACCCGATGAAATTGTACCATAAACATTCAAAAATTTTTTTAAAAAGGGATACATGTGAATTTGCTTTCACTCTCTTCCCTCTTTACTGTGTAAAAGTACAATGAGAAGATAGACACTGGTAAACCAGGGGTGGGCTCCCTCTGGCCACCCAATCTTGTGAATGCCTTGGTCTTAGGCTTCCCAGGCTATAAGAACTATGAGAAAAGAATGCTTATTGTTCAGGCCACCCATTCTATAGGATTCTGTTATAGAAACTGGAACTGAATAATTCATCTGGCCAGCAACACAGAGGGTGAGGCAGACTGTGGGGAGAGTTAAGAGTCCAGGCCTAGAGGTACAGTGTCCACATAGCACTGACCACCTGATGAGCCAAGCTATGAACCTCTGCGGTGGATACTGGCCTGAGGCTTCCTGTTCCCCTTCTCTAGGGCACAAGAAGAATGTATTCCCCAAATTTCCTGCGAGGTAGGGACCATTCATGTGGGTCCTGGCCGACAGTATACTTCTGAGTCATCTCTGAGGGGAAAGGCCCCAGCCCACATTTAACTGCAATAGAACTATACCTTTACCATACTAAGCCACTGGAACTTTGGGATTATTAGCTATAACAACTTTTTCTAAATTAACTTAGCAGAGTTTGCATTTCTTTTTCTCTAGCATGGAGATAACAATACCACCCGGTCACTGACATCACATCATCAAATGGGCATGCAAAATCCCAAGGGATCTCATGCAAAAAGTTTACTGCTTTTCATTTTACTACAGACAAGGACTTGGGACCCCAAATACCAAAGCAGTAAGGAAGGCCTGACACCTGGTGCAGAGCTGGATAGGACCTGGCTCTTTCAGAGGCTGTAGCAGTACCTGCCAGAGCCACACACTCCACATTTGAATTGTTCTTGGTCTTCTTTCCTCAGTAGTAACACTCTCATATGCAAGTATTAATTCCTTAATTAAAACCTGAGTGATCCTCCCAGTTAAGTGTTCATCAGACAGCAAATGCAAGCCCACTAGGGCCAAGACTGCTTCCCGTAACATGTGAAGGGTTCAACCCATAGCAGCTTCCTGTACCTGTCCCATCGCTTCCTCTCTATCTGAATGATGTCAGCAATAGCCAGCGGTGTGCTGGAAGCAAGCTGGCACCAGCTCGCTGGGGTCATTGCGTGCATCTTTGCTCAACTTGTCATTTGGTGAGGTCAGGGGCTTGAAATTAGGCATAGTAGAAGAACTCAGCAAAGAAATAGACAGGGAAATTATGTTTTTTTTTCTTCCTGTCCCTCTCTCTCCTCCTTTCTTTCTCCTTCTCTTACTCTCCACAGTGTTCCCTCACAGCCATCCTACCTAACTTCTTCCTTCCTCTCTTTTTCGTTTTGATTTGGAGAACAATGAATTAATAATAGCAATTACTCCAATTATCAGTTCCTGCGTACTCACTGTGCACCTAGCATCACACATAATAAAATACGATGTGGTACTTCACTTCTTCCTGTCAACATCCATGCAAGTAGATGTTTCAATATCGTTTCTGTTCCAAAGTTGAAGCTCAGCAAGAGAACTTGCAGAAGGACAGACAGCAGTACATTGAGGCGATTAGGTTTCTGTCTGACTGATGAATCACATTACTACGCTGTTACACGGGGTCAAAACAAGTGCAAGCTTAAGAGAATTGTTGAGGGTGATTACACTCAGGGAGGAGAAGAGTGATAAAATACTTAACATACACCTGTCTTTGAGTGAGGTTCATCAGTTGAGTACAATCATGCTTAACATACTATGCACAGGAAACTTCAGGAACCCGTGAGTGATTCTAAGCCTTCACAGCTGTGCTGTCGGACAGTTCAGAGGGCTGACTTAACAGGACTGGATGGTTTTTATTAAACCAATCAAATATGTCAGATGAAGATGTGCCCACTAAACCTTGTGCCTTCTACACACTGCCCTGCTCTTAGAACTTGAAAGATTGCATTGCAATTATATCTTGTGTCTACAGTAGGCTTGTTTATTTACCTATCTATGATTACCTCTGCCCATCCATTAGCTAGGGATACAGAGGTTTTTGTTTTGGTTTTGGTTTGGGCTTTTTTATGTTTCATTTTGGGGCCACCAAGGTGGGACACAGTGGAGAAAGGCATGTAGTGGATATTTTGTAAATGGATCGTTTATTGACTGAATGACATTGGAGTGAGGAAGCACAATAACCTGACTGAACGAGAGAGGGTTAGAAAAAAGAGCTTGACAGGGAAGATCCTGGCTCTCAAGAAAGAAGGAAACAAAGAGAAGCGAGTGGAGGCTGCGGAACAGGTAAATAGCAGTTATTAGAGAACAACTTGAGTGTCTTTACCACATTGCCAAGGGCCTGTGCAAACCTATTGTGAATCTGATGCTTTTAAATCAGCAAAACTGCAGGCTCCTTTCATGAACCCAGCAAGAGACAGAATCAAACAAGAGCCAGCCAGGAGGCAGCTGCCCTGTTTGTAGCCGAGCCTTAACTCTGCTAGCCTGAACAAAGCCAAGTAGAGCCTGTAGGCCTGAAACAGAGACAGGCTTTTCCGTTCTGGTTGAGTTATCCCTCAGGACCTGTGAAATAATCACCACCCTCTACAGATCAGGGCACGTCTTACAGTTGGCTCAGGCACCTCTTCATGTACTCTTCCACCCACTTGGGCCCTTTAACCCCTCTTCTCTTCACTTCTTCGCTCTATTGGCTTATTTTCTGATTTCCACTTGCCAGTTCGCCCTCAGAGCTGTTATTTCATTCTGTTTCTTGGCTTTGAAGTCTGTTTTTTTTCCTTGGTCACAGCTTATATTTGTGGTTATTCTCCCACTGGCCCTAACTAGATAAACATTTTGTGTACTCCAAATCAGCGGCCAAGATCAACCCTAAACAAGCACATCCTGAGCAGGGACCTATCTTCACAGCCTTTTCTTTCTTTTTTTGGCTCTTCATGGATACTGTGTCGGTCACGGCATTTGTATCCCCAACATTTACATGTATGTTGGTGATGACTTCATGGTGGCTGCAACTTAAAATCTCCTAGGATGCTCCAATATCAGGACTGTTTACAGACTCTCTAAACTCTGAAGTATGATCAGGGTTGAAGTGAATCTGTTAATTCCATTCCCTTCACAAGAGCACTAGCCCGAGATTCTTAGTCTTGGAAGGAAACACACAAAGAAGACTGGGTAGCTTCTATAAGAACACACAAAAGATATGAGGCCCTACCTCTACATTGGGTTAGGTTATTTCTAAAAGTCAAGCAGAAAATGGCCAGCACCATCTTATAGGGGTAAAAGGATATAACCCATGGCAGTACGCAGGAGGGCACTGGACACATGGAAGATAGCAGAGTTGAATAAAATAGAAATAATGATTATGGCTTGAAAATGACTTGGCCTCCAGCTCATGCAAATGTTTAAACCTCAGTGTCCTAGGCTGATGGATGAAAGATGAAGGCTCGATCCAATTATGAAGACTAAAAGTAAAGACTTTGGGAAGTGATTAACGTTTATCAGGCTGTCAGGGTTGCATTCCACAACGACTCAAGCTGGCTTTATAAGGGGAGAACACACGAGCCTAGACAAGAGTGTGCTCCTCTCTCTGTGGGCATCCCTCTGTATCTCTCTTCCATTCACCACCCTCATAGACACGGGACTAATGGGGCCACCAGTGTTGGGCTGAAAGCCTCTTAGCTCTCCTTCCTTCCTATTCAGTCTGTGTCATGTATTGAGCTGTAATAATGAAGGGCTCATGACAGATCCCATAATATTCCTGAACCAAGGAACCACGCTGATCTCTAAATTTATTTAATGAGATAGTTAGAGGCTTTTATTTTCTTCATCTTTAATTTTTTTTATTTACTTAATTGCTGATTCATTCTTGCATGGTGTTGGCTTTTGAGCCATATTATCACTTTGGGGATTCTCCATCAATGACACATGGGTCTCACATTGAAAAGAAGCTCAAGGCAAGTTTTCCATCAGTACAGGGCTGTGCAATGAGGCACAGGCTATTAAAACTGGCCATGCTAGAAATCAGTCCCTCTCTTTTCTCTGCCAAATGATACTGCCACCTGTGTCCATCACATTTGTCTCTCCTGGAGAAAAGTGAAAATCCAAGTGTTGGGGTGGGACAGTAGAACAACCTATGCAAGATACTCTACAAAGTCACACACAATCAGGCAAGTACAGTCTAAGCAGAGTCGAGTCACTTTGGCTTCCTCTGCCCTGCCACCCTTCTCTCATAAATGAAAGGGGAAAGGTGACAGAACTGGACACTGGAACTGAGAAGACTACGCTTCAATCCCCTACATCCGCTGCCTTGCTGCCTCACTTCTACACTAGAATTGTAAGCTACTTACCTCCCAGGGTTATCCTGGAAGTGGAAGGCAATCATGTTTGTGAGGCAGTTGGGTCATCAGGGAGATCTGAGCTGGTGCTTGGTGAGGGATTACATCATCTCAGTTGGATATGTCCCCAACTGGAGCTTGGAAGCAGAGAGCAGCCTGAGGTAGGGCGGGCAGACAGGGTAGGTTGACTTGTTCTCAGTAATCCGGCTCCCCACATAGCTACAGCTTCTCTGCTGCAAATACTGTGTTATTTCCATGCAGAGTAAACAGAATTATCATTGCCCTGGGGGTGATTATCTCACATTATAAATAGAGAAAAATCAGCTCAGAGAGATTCAGACAAATGGTAAGGTTAGAATTTGAGCCTGGGTGTTGGAGCCCCAGGGTTGGAGTCCTTATTTAACATCTTGAAACCCTGCTTCATTTTTGCTACCGTATATATCATTTGTCAACACTATCCTCAAGACAAGTAATTTTTGCTTTATGCCTGAGTCTTCCCAACCTGCTCATTTGCCCTGGTTCTCCAAGCGTGGGACTCACACTCTTCTCAGCTGCCCTATCCTCACCCACAGTTAGGTGACTCAGATGACAGCTAGTGTACTGCCTGCAAGCTGGTCTCATTGATGGGAGGACAGCTAACAGCTGGACACCATGCTGAGCGTTTTAATGTAACTTCTTTCATCTCCATTATAACACATTATTAAGCCATTTTCTCAGAAGATAAAACCAAGGCTCTGAGAATGACAGCTAGTATGTGCATGGGTAGAACTCACAGTAAAGACCCTGAACACTCTTGTGCTTTTAGCTCCATTCCCAAAGGCCTTTCTTCCCCAGTGCCATGCCCGCATTCCCTCCTGCCCATCTCCAACTCAATATCTCTCTGACTCTCTCCTCCCTCCCTTCCCTCACTCCTTTCCTCTCTCTTTCTGCCTTCCTGTCTGTTACCATGGCTACTCTCTGGCTGTCAGCCTGTCTAGATCCAGCCTGTCCTAATGTGCTCAGGTCTTATAGAGCCCCCAGTTTCCAAACTTTAGCCCACCTTGCCAAGTGATGAATCTTCTTCTCTCTTCCAGTCCCCGCATCCCTCCCGATTGCATGCACGAGGCTTTTTGGCCACCTCTTTAACTCTTTAACTCTTCCAAGAGTATTTCAACATTTAGGATCAGAATGGACATTTGCCCAGTGTTTGAAGCCTTAGAAATATGGCCGGCAAGGACAGACGTTGAGACAGTTGACTAGAAATTTCGAGGGCCAGGGTCTGATTTATGTTACAAATGTTCACCAGTTGCTTGAACACTAGCTATAACACAGATTTGTAGTTGTGTCAAGGACCAGTTTCTGTGGGCTTTGCTGATACTTTGTTCCATTGGTGGGACATCTCGAAGTTCTTGCTGTTGACATTTCTCCATGAGAAACAAAGTTTCCAGCCCTCACCTCTCATGCCTGATCTATTTCTGTGCTATTTTGTATTTGGTGCTAACTTCATCAACTGCAACTTGGGCAGCACTGGGTTACTTTGTGCTCTGTTTTCCCTTAACCTGGAATTCTACACTGGCAAGTACTAGATTCCACGGATACTACCACAATGCACAAGACACAATGAATATTTTTAGGAAAAGAAGATGATAGAGAAAAGAAAGTGAGAGGCGGAAGGAACCAATAAATGGAAGAGTGGAGAGAGAAAAGGAAGAAAACACAAAAGTGCAAAGAAGGAAGGGGAGGAGGGAAAAGGGGGAGAAAATGGAGAAGAAAAATAAATAAAAGGCAGGAATTTAATTCTATTTTTGGTATAAGTCTAAGGACAGAACAGAGATAAGACAGAAGACCTACTCTGGAGAACTTTACAGGTTAATTAGGGAGATGGAGTCGGTGAATGATGGAGAGAGATTGAACAGTAAGCAGAGCACTGATAAAATCTTAATCTGAGATAGGATGCCTATGGTACAATGGGAACTGGTTTTAAATCCAGATGATGCTGACAGTGATTGGGTTAGAGCCAGGTTGAGCATACTTTGGGCAGGTAGATTCTTTCCTATGATCTTATCCATAACATACACCCAAAACCTGACATGCAACATCCAGCATAACATTTGGCACATAATAGAGACTGGAATACTTGCAGAATACTAATGACATTAAAACAGCTGAGGAGTACAAAATATTATTCCTAACACCTTACATGCACATAAAATAATTGCCAAGTAAATGACCAAGTATAGTGCCATTCCTAATACAGTAGGTCATTGTGTATAGCATACACAAAATCTAGCAAGGTCATTGTCATCACAAATTTCCATCCCCACCAAACTGCCTTGCTGTGTCTGAAAGGAAATGGAAGCATCTTTTTAAATATTCTGCAACAAATTTATCTCTGCTACACTGTATGCATACAAGACTAGTAAGGTCTCAAGTTGCCTTGGGTTAAATGAAATCATGTTTTTGTTTTTTTTTTTTGTTTTTTTAGATTTATTTTTATTTTTATTACAAAGTCAGATATACTGAGAGAAGGAGAGATAGAGAGGAAGTGGAGCTGCCGGGATCAGAACCAGCGGCCATATGGGATCAAGGCGAGGACCGTAGCCACTAGGCCACACTGCCGAGCCCCATGAAATCATGTTTTAAGTATAACAGTATGAAGTGACCTCAGATAACTCAAGGCAAAAATACATTTAAAAGAAAAGTTTATTTTGGTCAAACAAATATGAATCCCAGGCACAGTTTTCTTATAGCACACATTTTCCATTAACTATTCAAACAGCCTCTACCTCGTAGACCAATACTTTGCTTCTTTAAGAGATGTAAATAAATTCCAGAATATTTGAGCCAATGTATCTTTGCAAACATGTTCACATTCATTTTGCTTGATCTTGAGTTCCTATTTAAATCCCCATTAATTACTTTTCCCAAATCAAAAGGTATTGTTTTCAGAATCACTTCCAGTTTCCAAAATCACACTGACATTCCTTTCTCATCCAGATCCTTCCTGGCCTTCCCTGAGAAATTCAAATCATCACCATGTGGTCATTCTCCTAGAAGTAAGCTCAGGAATAAAAGTGACTGTGTTAAAAAAGGAAAAAGCTTCTAGTTGCATGACAACTACTTTGGAGATTTAGTAGGGGCCTGAAGGTATAATTAGAAAATATTACTGCTCATGAGAGAAGCAATGTGATACTGTGAAAACGCCAGAATATTTAGAGCTGTATTGACATTTAGGCTCTACCACACACCAGCTAAATGACCGTGAGCTCATCATTCAGTCGCTCGGTACCTCAGTTTCTTCATCTATACATGAATGGTCCAGACATTGTGACTGTTAGGATGACTTCTATATCTAATATTATAGAAGCTAAAATGGCTCAGGTCATTGTGACGGCCAAAAAATGATGGGCCATTCGGACCACTAGAGCAATTCATATTTTATTTATTTTTAAATTATGGAAAATTTCCTTTGGCCAGCAATAGAGGTCCCATTCACTGTTAGAACAAATGCTCACCACTTCAAAGCTATAACATTAGGTATTAAATTTAGAAAATAGAAAGGGAATAAAATTGTGCTTTTGTGTTTATGGCCTTATTAATAACTTTTACCTCATTGATAATGTGGTACATTTCTCAACCCCACAAGGCCTGAAAATATTTAGCACAGGAAGAAGAGCATAAATGAACATTTATTGCCTACCTACTATGAATTACCATTTAGCGAATAACTATAATAATCCAGACACCAGGACAGAGACACTTCTTACGTTATCTAATTTCATATCTATGACCACATCCGGAGGTATGCATTGTTTTCCTGTTTGATGGATAATAAATCTGAGGCTCAGCAGGATGTAACTAGTTCAATATTCTTTAACTCTTAAGGTAAATTTTGGACCCAGATCTGTCTGTAACTCAAACCAAGATTTTCCCTATTAACATCACATTTGAAATACTCTTCATCTTCCCCCCATCCCCCAGCCTGACCCTCTTCATCTTAATTGGAATCGGAGCCCCACATGAACCTACAACATCCTCACCTTTGTAATAAATATTAAAATCAAAAATCAAAAAGAAACAAAGCAGAGAGCTCTCCGTGAGTGAGACTAAGTATCATTTAAGAATATTTTAGGAGGGATCACTGCTGGGAGTAGAGGCTTCATCGTAGAACTGGGTGACCCCTGAATTATCTTCCTCATGGTCCATGATTTTATAAACTTCAGTGGGTAAGTAGAGTAACAGGAATATCACAATTCTTCCCAGTGAAGAATTGTAAGCAGGTTCTTTTTTCACTTATAATATTTTCCACCAATATTTTTCTTCCATAAAGAATAATAAATTTCTCAGTTTGAAAAGTCCACAACATTTTTGTTTGACTCCTTTGATAACCCATTAGAATCATAGGATTATTACACTGCATTAAGACATCTACCAGAAGGTAGAAGGAGTAACGTAAATTTTAATTCAATAGCATAGGAAACATGACCCTTTTATCTCAGGCAGCATTAAGCTGGCTAGCCCGCTTAATAATGAACTCTCTTCCTTTTACTCTGTGTGTTTAAGGAAGTACTTATGTGCCAGTCCTACATGAAGTCATGGCCACTAATAGTCTAAAATAACTCTTTCTTCTGCTTTCTTTAACAGCCAATTTTCTCTGGAACTCTTGTAAGGAGTTTTGAATATATTTGAGCTTCCTTAGTAGACAATGAGCTGATAACAGAGATTGGTCTTAAGAAACCCTGTGTAGCAGAATGCTTCCTGGAAGAAACTCATCATCTTCTTCATCATTACTAGTATTTAATCAAGATAAATACCAGATACTTTGCCCAGCAGTGGAAATTTTAATTTATATGAGGGAACCAGTGGGGTAGCAATAAGCTAATCCTCCACCTGCAATTGCCATCATCCAAGTGGACTCAGGTTCATGTCCTAGCTGTTCCATTTCCAGTCCAGCCCCCTAAACAGACCTGGGAAAGCAGAGAATGGCCCAAGTCCATCAGTCCCTGTACCCACATGAGAGAGTCAAAGGAGGCTCCTGGCTCCTAGCTCCAGACTGGCTCAACTCGGGCAATTATGGCCATCTGGGGAGTGAACCCGCAAAGGAAGATCTTTCTCTCTGTGTATTTCCTTCTTTCTGTAAATCTGTCTTTAAAATAAAATAAAATATATCTTTAAAAAAATAACCCATATGAGGATTTCCATGATGGCTCGCCCTCAGGGAAAGAGTATGGTGGATTTTGTGGATAAATCCTTCCTTTTGCAACATGACCTCCAGTGCAAAACTGACCTCAGTGAAGAGTCGCTAACATGGCTTGCGATCAAGTCACCTCTTAGAGTAACAAAATTTAGGAGCAATTTAATTTCCAAAAGACAACAGCCAATGAAATTACCATGGAACTGGAGCCATCAGGGGAAAAGAAAATCTCAACGAGTGAGCTAAGACCAAATCCAAGCTCAGAGGCCCACGGGAAGAATTGATTTGCATTCAGTGGGCTGGAGACAGGAAGTCCCTTATCATCTAATCTTCCTATTGTGGTCATCGTGCATTGGTCATGAGAGGTGAACATGTGTAAATAACTGAAATGACCACTATGTGCCAGGCACTACTCCACATGTTTTTTCATAGAGTGCTCATTCAATTGTTAATAAAAACCCTAAAGCAGTCACCTTATTGTGCCTATTTTGAAGATGAGGAAGCTATAGATTAGTTTGCCTAAATTTATATAGCTAGCCAGGATAAAGCTCTAGATCTTCTAAATGAAACTTCAGGAACAAATGATTAGATTATTAAGCGAGCAGATTTCTATTAATATGATGAAGACCAAATGCTTGGCTTAAGCAAAAACTAAGAAGCAGCCAAGCAACCAGAATCTAGGAAATGGAAAAAATATGGACTTTGTGACCAAATGACATAGAGAGTGCCAAGAGGCAAGCTGCATTGCCAGAGCAGAACTGGTCTAAGGGAATGGAAGCCTGGAAGCAAACACAGGCGCAGTGCAGGGGTAGATTGGAAAAGCAAGTAAAATGAAAGCACTGGGCAGGAGATCTAGAATAGCAAATAGGAATGGCCTGGGTCATTTAGTTTTCTTTTTTAAAAAAAATCTTTACTTTCATTTTAGATGATGTTTACAGAGCTGATCAGGGTGGGAAGCATGAAGGGTTAAGGAAAGATGAGTGTGATCATTGTTTCCAATTTTTCTATTTCTTCTTCCTGTTTCTGGGGGAAGGGAAAAATAAGGGAAGAAGCCATACCCAGCCTGTCAACCACCCCAGTACCCAGGGATAGGGAACGGCTACCCAGTATCAACCCAACATTGTTTTGATAGTTTTGAAATGCTTTGGATCTTGCTGATCCAAGGATGAGGAAACCCTTCCAATGTCCATTGGCTGACATAGTTCACTTTAGAGTCTCCATTCGCCCAGATGTTTTTCTGTCATTGTTTAGGTAGGGTAGTTGCCCCATTTGTTCTGTTCTCCTTCCTCTGCTATGGTACCAGATGTCCTCTGCAGGACCCAATGGGCTGCCATATCCTCCATGTGGATCTGGACCAGCTAGCCACTACTACATCTTTTCCACTAAACAGAACCAGTACAAGGGCTGGAGCCAGGTGACCTGGGACCCAGCAGACCCTCCAACCCCCAGGGCTCACAGATTCAGCAACCATCACATAGGCAGGTCTCATGACCCAGATTAGGCAGCCTGGGCCCCATCAGATCCCCCCCAACCCCCAGGGCTCTCCGATCCAGGACCCACCGCCCCCACACTGCCATGGTTTGCCTCACCTCAGCTTCCACCAGTGGGTGCTACAGCCTGGCTCAGTACAACCTGCCCCCAGTTCTAGCAGCTGATGGTGGGTACTGCAGCCTAGCCTGGGTTCTGGGTCATTTCTAAACAATAAGTGAAGCAAGAATAGCAAACAGAAAATCTTCTACCAGTGACTCTTATATTACATCTCAAAAGCCCAGTCTAACCTGTTCCCATCCCAGTCTCTGCATTTCCTTGATCCCAGGGAATAAGACTTACTAAGGTTGAAATGCCCATGAAAATCTAGTTATGGCCCCCACTTACTCTTCCATTTTCGTACAATTCACCTACCCATTGGAACATCACAATACCCCCTACTATAAAAAGCCCAGCCTGCTGACAGATTGGACCTCTGCTAAATGGTCACTCTGTCTACATCTGGGAAGATGATCACCCTCCTTAGATATTTTTCTAATAAACTCAATTTGGCTGTGATTTCACTCCCCATTTCTTCTCTCTGTTTCTGTGCTTCTTTCCCAACATTTGCTGCTCTGGTTTCTGCATCACTTTTTCTTTTTCTTTCTTTCTTTTTTTTTTTTTTTTTTTTTTTTTGCTGGAAACTCAGATATACAGAGAGGAAGATCTTTCACTCTCCAAGCGGCTGCAATGGTCAGAGCTGAGCCAATCCAAAGCCAGGAGCCTGGAGCCTCTTCCAGGTCTCACAGGCAGGTGCAGGTTCCAAGGCTTTGGTCATCCTCGACTGCTTTCCCAGGCCACAAACCGGAAGCTGGATGGGAAGTGGGGACACTGGGATTAGAACCGGCACCCATATGGGATCCTGGCACATTCAAGACAAGGACTTTAGCAGCTAGTCTACTGCGCCGGGCCCTGCACCACTTCTCTAACAAAAAAGAAGCACCCAATTAAGTTGAGGCTATAACTCAGGTCAGACTACCATTATGCTGCCAGTCAGCAGACAGGCTGGGAATAAGGGCCTAGAGAAGGTGGTTTAGATGATCTATTTTAATCTCTTGTAAAGCAAAGCTATTCCTGTCAGTCTAGGAAGAACTGCTTCCAAGGGGCTTGGCAGAGGCGCTCAAGAATTTAGGCTGCTGCCTGCTCTCGGGAAGAACTTAGGGACATACTTAGTAAAAGTCCTTGCACTGAAGCCAGATTTCTAAGCTCAAGGCTCCTGGAAGCCCTGAGGAACGGCTTGCCCTTGACTTTTCCTCAGAGTTTCTTTTAAAGGCTCTCCCACACATTAAAGTGCCAAACTACTATACCAAACAGATCACCATACTTTTACACTGGTGAAAGACAACTGATATTTGAGAAGTTCCTCCCTGATTCTCAGTATGTAGGTCAGAAATGCAAAAGCAACATCTTAGG